>NW_021940750.1:40667265-40724471 GCF_001715985.3 Manacus vitellinus | reverse complement strand
GAAGAGAAGAGAAGAGAAGAGAAGAGAAGAGAAGAGAAGAGAAGAGAAGAGAAGAGAAGAGAAGAGAAGAGAAGAGAAGAGAAGAGAAGAGAAGAGTTGAGTTGCTCAGGCACCTGTGATATCCACAACCAGATATATCTAGAAATGCTGCCCACAATAGTGCAAGCTCTCCAAGCATGGCAGAGTGCACATTTTATCTCCTTACTTTTTTTCTTTTTTTTTTTTTTTTTTTTTTAACACTTCCCCCCTAATAATAACGTCTTCTGAAGGAAACCCTAAAGGTGATTTATCCAGAGTGGGGAAAGGCACATGCGCCCCTTGGTAAGGTCCAAGGTGTGGGGTGCAATGGATGCTGAGCACAGGCAGAGCATCCGACCTCCCTGTCTGCTGGTGGAAAGACACCACACATTTTCCATGAAGGCTGGACACACTCCCTGGGAGTAACTTGGTAAAGCCCCAGGCACTCGGAGAAATGTTGAAAGTAATCCAGCTAAAGCTCCACCTGGAAAGCGGTGGGTGGGAAAAAGAGCTCAGTGATTGGCAAGACAAAAAAGCAGAGGTGAGGTAGCAGTGAGGAGGGATCCCCCAAGAGCCACTGCTGTGCTCAGCTGCTGCACAGGAAAAGATCTGGTTTTCACCACCTCATTCCTACGTGTTTGTCCATCCCCGGTTTTAATCAACCCTCCGTTATAATAACCTAACAAAGAGCTGCACAACAGCCACAGTTACTAATGTCTGCTGACTCCTTCTATCAACATTTCTTTCACTCCAGTTTTGCCCTGAGTTTTTCCATCAATGCACTGGACTTTTGAGGGAGATCAGCTCAGCTTCCATGATCTTTTCCAAGGCACTGGTGGTACCGAGGGAGAATTAACCATCTTTATGATTTGTGCTGTGAAACACTCCCTCTGCTCCCCTGCCTCCCCCATAAAAATCCAGAAATGCCACTTAAATCACTATTGTTCCCTATGATTTAATTTCATACCACTGCTCAGCAGCTACAGCTATTTACAGCAATCCCCTGGTAAGTGATCATGGCTTACCCTGGATATTTAGGAATTTTTACTGGAGCGAGCTCATCCCCAAATTCAGCATCTCTTTTTGCAGCTGGGGTGTAGATAGGACGTGTTTACTTAGTGTGCTCTGGAAGCTCAAATATTTAGTTTGTGGTTTCAATGACTGAACAATCTGTGCTCGAGGGCTTCGTAGGCAACTCAGAGACCTCAGAGGGAGAACAGGTCTGGGACTGAAGGTGCAAACGTGTTTGTCAATACACCAGAGCCCCCCTAACACAAGGTTTAAGAGGGCATGAATTAATATAAACAGCCTGCTGATGTCCGTTTGACAGAAAATGTGGGAAATGGAGTTTACCTTGAATTTATGAACTGGGAAGGCCATTCCTCATCCTGATTAATGGTGAGTCACGGAGCAAACCCGAGGCCGTTCGCAAACCCGTGTGCTCCATGTCAGGTGTCATGGGAGTGAGAACAGTGGGAGAGCAAAGAAAGGTCTCATGACAGTCTGTTAACTAATTTTCATGTGCCAAGTGAAGACGTGTCCTGGAATTTTGCAAAAAACTATATTTAGCAATGCCGAGCGCCTCCAAAGAGAGCTTTGTAAGATGCTGGAACAGGAATAAAAACACACACAGGTACAAAAGCACTCTAAGAAAGCAATAACTTACACAACCTTGTAGGGATATCCGACAATACATTTACTGCCAGCTGGGGACCAGAAGGCTGATGAACAGCAGGCTGCCCAGCCCTGTGCTTCTGCTGGAATACAAGTGCAAAAAACAGCTCTTGCACAGCCTTTTTCTCCATGGGTTTCCAGGGGTTTTTCCCTGGGGAGTTGGTGTTTCTCTGGGACATTCCCACATGGCACATCTCCCCCCAGCATAGCCTTACCCTCATGCTGAGAAACCTCAGCAGAATCCCAGAGAGGTTATTTTTTTAAATGTTGCTTTATGTCCTTTTTGGCATATTGTGGTGATGTAACACCGAAGTGAGGAACAAGGCAAATCCTCAAATCCTCAGCTGAGTACAGAGGCGGGCAGGGAATGTGGGGCAGTGAGATGACCTAAGACTTGATGGAGCTTGTGATGAAGCTTGACTGGCTGCCAAAACCAGCCCTTTAAGTGCAGTCATTCATAACTTAAGACCCAGGTAGGGTAGCCCACAGGTATGTTAAATCCACTGCAGTCATAAGGGACAAAGCTTCAAGCTGCAAAAAACACCACTGAAAGCTCTGAGCACAAAGGAATAGGATATTTCATTTAAAGGGATTTAATTTCCCTGCCAGCATGAGGTTTTTAGGAGAGGATCTGGGATTTTACAAGCACTCTCCAATGAGACAGGACTCCTGACTTTAGGTGTTCAACACTGGTTTCAAATTCAATATTCAGTAGGATGGCAATACAGGGTCAATATTTTTGGGACCACACCTTGAGTCCCGTGTCCAGTTTGGGGCCCCTCATGACAAGAAGGATGTTGAGGTGCTGGAGCAAGTCCAGAGAAAGGAATGGAGCTGGGGAAGGGTCCGGAGCACCAGGAGCAGCTGAGGAAGCTGGGGGGGTTCAACCTGGAGAAGAGGAGGCTCAGGGGGGACCTTCTGGCTCTGCAATTCCCTGACAGGAGGGGGGAGCCGGGGAGGGTCGGGCTCTGCTCTCAGGGAACAAAGGACAGGACAAGAGGAAACAGCCTCAGGCTGCATCAGGGGATGTTCAGGTTCACAGAAAGGGTTGTCAAACATTGGAAGGGGTTGCCCAGGGAAGCGGTGGACTCACCATCCCTGGAGGTGTTCAGCAAATGACTCCTCATGGTACTCAGTGCTCTGGTTTAGTTGACAAGGTGGGGATCAGTCAAAGGTTGGACTAGGTGATCTCAGAGGTCTTCTCCAACCTAAATGATTCTATGATTCCATTTCACCCCATGGTCAGCAATGGCTTGGTCCAACAGCTGAGGAACACAGAGAAGATTTCCTGCATCACGTTGTGTTTCACCATCCCATGTTTGCTCATTTGGACACCACAGAAAAAGAAGGGGAATTTCATCCCAAATGACCCTTCAAAATACTCTCTGGCTGAACAGTGACATTAAAACCCACTGTCACCAGGCAGCACAATTATCAAAAATCTGCAGGAAACCAAGCAGGAATTAACCTGCTGCAATACACACAGGTTTCTTTCATAAAGGAGGAAGGAAAAAAAAAAAAAGAGAGAAAGAGAGGAAAAGGGAAAATAAAGAATAATGCTACAGGATCTCCCCAATGGCACATGGGGCACAATCCAGCACTGTACAACAGCAACACAACAGAGGCCCAGAGGACACGCTGTCCCAGCATAAGGGCTGCCAGCATCCTGACAGAATTAGGAAGTCCTCTCTCACAGTTGCCCTGTAGACATGAAATTACACAAAGAAAGACTTCATTAGGATCCCGAACTAAATATAGTCAAGTGACGAGAGTGGAACATTCAACTTTCAGTCTTGGCAAGCAGCACAGGCTTTGCAACCTTTAGGATATTGTTTTAACTAAGCTGGAAATCTACATGGCTGTGATTCTGACAGCTCAGCACCTACTGGGGGAAAGAATTAGGAAAATAAAACCTTTACCTGAGAAAACCCTGGAAAATATATGTGCCCTCATGGCAAAGTTCTTGCTCAGACAAAACTGCTGCTGTCACTGGGAATGACGGGCTGGAAAATTGTTGGCGTCAATGAGAGTTTTGTATGAGCTAAGATTGTGGGGTCAGAGCCAAACTGTTTTCAGCTCCAAAAGTCCTAGAAGGTTGTGGATAAAATAGAAAATAATCAATTCTGAGCTTGTAACAAGCCTTTCTGAACAGTCGAGGTCCACTGGCATCTTCACTGGGAGCTCATCCCTGGTGTGAGAGCCCTGTCCTGCTCAACATCTGGCAGTGCCTCAGCATCACTGCTCCCTCTGCACCTCTGGTGTGGGAATGACCTCCCTGCTGAGGCCTTAAAATGCAATCCCAGCAGCTTCAGGAGCTCAGCAAAACACAGACACATGAGGAACAGGATCGCTTTTTGTGGGACACTAAGAGGCTCCTGAGAGAGGCAGGACCACCAGTGTCCAACCTGGCATCACTTGGGGCCTGGAGCCTGCTTTGGACTTCATGGGAGAAAGTCCTGGCATCAGATGACACACAGTTTGATGAGAGGACACCTACTTGTGTCAGGCAATCCCAGACCATTTTCCTAGCAGGAACTGGAGCACCGACCCCCCAGCTCTGCCATCCAGCCCTGAGAGTAATTGAGGGGTGTCAGAAACAGGAGCCAGATTCTGTCCTGGCTTCCATCACTGCTCAGGTGTTTTATTCCAAGTTCTGGTGGTGTCAGGTGTACAGAAGTCCCTGGAGCAGAGGCAGAGCTGGGTCAACCCACTTCATCTGCTGTTCGTGGTCAGCTTCAGGCTTGGGATCCCTCTCACAAGGAAAATCCTGGTGTTGCACGGGACATGTAGGTCCCAGTGAGTCAGTCAGATTTACAGTCAAGCAGTTTGGGCAATTACAGTGGAAAGGGGAAAGGGGAAAGAGGAAGAGGAAAGGGAGGGGAAGGAAGGAGAATGGGAAGTGGAAGGGAAGTGGAAAGGGAAAGGGAAAGGGAAGGGGAAGGGGATGAGAAAGAGAAAGGGGAAGGGAGGGAAGGCAAGGCAAGGAAGCTGTAGGTTAAGGGAGGGGTCTGAGGGGAAAAGCAAGGCTGAAGACAAAGATCAGTGGGGATTGAAAGACCTGGGCTTTAGATAAGCAGCTCCCAAAGTTAACTTGGAGGCCTTTGTGAGCACAAACCCAGTGCTCGTTCTACCAGGGACATCTTTTTAGGGCTGTCACACTCTGTCTCTGCCTGCCCTGAACAAGGGAACAGCACAAACACCCAGGAGACAGCAGAGGATCATCCTTCCTTGCAAGGAAGCCAGAGGCACAAGGCGCTCATTTCAAGCACACAAGCTCCCAACACCTCGAATGGTGTTAAGGGGTCAGGCACGCAGAGGCTTTTAATAATCTGGCCTTTGGAATAGTCCTTCTGTTTGTTCTGGATCTCTATTAATATCACCAGTTCCTAACAAAAGGTCAGAAATCCCACAGTCATCTGTCATCCTAGCAGAATCCATTAAAGCGAATAAAACACTCATGAATCCAACTCACGGTGCTGTAAGAGGGGGCAGGAAACCCTGCGAACAAAAAAGGACCCATTAAGAGATGGAGTGGGACAGAGAAGGGAAAACATCCAACCTGCACATGATATCTCCTATTTCCCCACAGCCACGTCAGTGAGGGTGAGGCCTTTGGTGGAAATGACTCCTCTGCGGGAACACTGAGCGATGCAAAACCTCCGCAGGGACATCCCGCCTCGCACGCTGTACATCTCTGCTGTCATGGAAAAACCTGAAATAGCTTTTTGAAGACATCTCCCATTAAGTGTGCTGCCTCCAACAGATGGTCAGGGGATGGGGGGAATGGCCAAGCGCAGCTGAACCGGGGGAGTTTCCAACCCAATGGGAATATCCGCAGATAGGAGGTGAAAAGGTGTATGACCCTGGGAGAGTGTTTGCAGAGGGTCAGTTAAATAATCCAGGTGGAATAAAATCAGCTTATCCTGATTAACTTGTAGCCTCAGGCGTGTCTCTGCACTACCACAAACCTACAGACCCCCACTGCCAAAACCCAGAGCACGAACATGGCACAGAGCCGCCCCTCACTTGTCTCCCAGTTTGGGCTGTGAGTCTGGACCTCAGCCCCAGGGCTGGAGGCTCCCAGGACAGAGCAATTGGCAGCCAAGACCAGCCAGGGCTGCAGCTTTCGAGACACGCTCCACAAACATCACTGTTTTAGGAAAAACATCGGCAAAGAACGGTCACGTGTCTCGCTCCGGGAGCTGAAGGCGTGAGAAGGGCTTAAAAAAAAAAAAAATCTATTCATTGAAGAAAAGCAATCCAGAAAGGAAACCAAAAAAGGAAGCAGTCCCGATGCAGATCCCCCCAGAGAGCTGTGGGGCATCCTGAACAGAAGAGAAATTTTGCACAACAGCATCAGCCCTGGCCCACACAGGCATCAGTGGATGGGTGCAAGGTGCTGGTCTCTTGAGACCAGGGGCTCCCAGGGCTTTGCTGCACGTATTTTTGGCCCCATGCTGGAGCTGTGCCCTCTGCTGCTGGCACAGGTAGCCCCACTGAGGAACCTCTGCCTTCCTCTGATGCCACTGCAATTATTTCCTAAAATGCCACTGGCTGTCCTGCTGCCAGGATGTAGCGTACCTGCAGCACATCTGATCCCCTGTCACTGCAACACAGCTTAAGGCAGCTCCTTGCTGTCTCTAGTCTTTTTCATCTTCATTTTTCTACACTAGGACTGACCCTCTGCAAAAGGCAGCCTCCCCAGCAGGGTGGCAGGTGGGGCAGGTATGCTGGAAAAACCCGTTTTACATCACAGGTTCATGCTTAGAACAATTCCAGAGACCTGGAAACACTGGTATCTGGAAGCAGGGATGCCCAGCCCCAGAGTGGAGGCATCGAGTACCCACATGCCCAGCCAGCCCTGGTGTTTGCCCATGGGTAGCACTGGCTGGGGCAGAGCAGGGAGCTTCCAGGCCACCTCCATTCCCAACTTTTGCTGTTCTATGGCTCCTGGGTGGCAGCAGGATGCTCTGATGATGCTCAGCTGCAAACACAGTACCAGAGGGGACAAAATGATGCCTGGCTTCTACATCTTCCATCTGTGCCAGTTATCCAAGCCCAGCATCTATCTCTCTGTTTAAATACACAGCCCACCATGCCTTCCCTCTGCCCCAGACCCTTCTCGTGAGCACAAGCCAAGGTTTTCACCAGCAGAGTCCTCTGGAGCTGAGAAAAGAGGTAGAAGGCTCCAAAAGAAACACCAGATGTACCAAGCAGTGAAAATGAGCCCTGCCACTGTGTGAGAAGGCACAGGCATGTGCAATATGTACATACTGAAAGCAAGAATATACTTCTCACTGTAAAGTGTTTTATATGCTCACCATCAGGCATACACCAAGTCAATGGATGCTGGCACTTTACATAAATATATGATGATGCACTGCTATATGTAATAAAAATCTGGAGCCCAAAATATGGAAGCAATTCAAGAAAATAGATCTCACATTTTTTTCTTTGTTACAGTTCGATTCTGACATGCTCTGATTAAAATTCAACATCTGCATGCATTTAAAATTAAAATATATAGGTATTCATGTTCTCCTCCTTCCACAATGTTTTACTGCTGCCTTTTTCTTCTTAGATATTAAAAACATTACATTATTTTATTTCAGATGTCTCAATATATTACACATCACCCTTTCACCTCAGAGCTTTGGTTCAAATCCAGCTCTTCGCCGAGGAAATAGAAAACATCTGAAAATATTTAGTAGTCTCATCTCAGTGTCTAATCACAGTCTGCTCTGACATGACAAAACACAACAAACAAACTGGCTTGCCACAGATGAAAAATGTTTACACAAAAATACTCAGGAGTGTAAGAATGAATAAAGACATCTCTAACTGTGTTAAAGCCCACGTTGTTAAGTAACAAAAAATAGTTTGCAGATAATCTGAGCTGCACCTGCCCCTCCAGAAAAAAAAAAAAAAGAAAGAAAAAAAAAAAAGGCAGGTAATTTAAAGTCCTCACAGCCAAGCAGGTCCTGGCTGCATGTTTTTTTGTTATTCTAAAGTAGAAAGATGTGTCAGGCTACAGTGCAAATATTGTCCATGGGCATCACGGTCTGGAGAGCGTAAGTACCTCGTGATTTAGGAATCTCAGAAGAAAACTTTATTGCCAGTAAATCCTCCCGGACTAAAATATATGTACTTTAAGAGGAGCGAGCATAAATAAGCCTTTGTCTTTGCTGGGGAATTCAGCCATTTGGTGGGTGGCTGGGAGAGCAGCTGTCCCAATAGACTCCAGGTTGGGCACTGGAATGGGGCAGAGCACGGCTCCGCTGCGACGATTTTAACAGGCAAGAGAAAGTGTTGGAAGGAATCAGCCACAGGGAGGAGCAGGACCTTCCCCCTGTACTCAGCACTGGGGGGGCCTCACCTCGAATCCCTTGGGTCAGTTTTGGGCCTCTCATCACAAGGGCATTGAGGGGTTGGAGCGTGTCCAGAGAAGGGAACGGAGCTGGGGAAGGGGCTGGAGCAGCCACAGGAGCGGCTGAAGGAGCTGGGGGGGCTCATCCCAGAGAGAAGGAGGCTCAGGGGGGACCTTCTCACTCTCTGCAACTCCCTGACAGAAGGGTGGAATCAGGTAGGGGTCAGTCTCTCCTCTCAGGTAACAAGTGACAGGACCAGAGGAAAAGGCCTCAAGCTGCACCAGTGGAGGTTTTGACCAGATAGTAGGAAAAAACTCTTCGTTAAAAGGAACAGGTTTCCCAGGGCAGTGGTGGAAGTGTTCAAAAAAATACCATCCCTGGAAGTGTTCAAAAAACATGTGGATGTGGCACTTGGGACATGGTTTAGTGGCGAACATGGCAGTGGTTGACGGTTGGACTTGATGATTTCAGAGGGTTTTTCCAACCTGAACAATTCTATGACTTCATGATTCGAAAGCCAGTGATAGAAACAGTTGTGACAGTCCTGGGCCTGCACCCCCGTTCATTTTGCTGCAGAACTGGAGAGCAGAGAGTGAATGCAGTGCTCATGGGTTAGGTTGGGGACCATAATGGACTTGCCAGCTCCTTCCAATGCTTTTATGGAAATCGATGAAGGAGACACCATGGCAAGACATGTTCTGCCTGACGCTGGATACCTGGATACAGCCATTAGGGCTGCATCCCTCCCCTTGGGGTTTTAGTAAACCCCCTCCAACTTCACTGATACGTGGCATGAACCAGTGGAGTTCCCATGTGACTCATTCATCCCCAGGTTGGAAAGCAGGGTCAGGCAAATCCTATCTTATATTAAGCGTTATCAGAACTCCAGCATGAGTAAAAAGAGTGATCAAAAAGATGGAGCAACAATTTCTCTTTACTTCTATGCTGCATTTACAGTTCCCACCTGTCCTGCCTGCAGCATTTACCTCATTCCCAGGCATGATCCCACCTTGGCTGTTGTCAAGTTGTGCCCCACAGACCTTTGGGGGAGTTGGGTCCATAAATTGTTTCTAAGCAGAAGTTTTCCAACCTGCAGAAGCTGACAGGGACCTACATGGAAAAAAAAAATTAAAATTCCTTGCCTGGCCCATGAATATCCTATAATACCTTTTTTTTTTCTGGAAGATATTGTAGTATTTCCTGCCGCAACAGCCAAATTAAATATGAATAGATTAACATGCTAACATTTCACCATATCCCCTTTAATGCAAAATAACATGTATCCCTTAATTCAATAAATTAGGGAGTATATTTTTTTAAGGGAAAAAGTATACCAGTGTAGCTAAGTCTTTGCAGATCTTGGCGTGTGTACAATACACAAAGGACAGGCCAAGGAGACATCCAACGACCATGCTGCCTCCAGAAGTCAGGGCTCAGCTCATAAACCTCTCTGGGAGGAAGAGTCTCTCCATGTGGGCACGGGGCTCCTGGACACTCTTCTCTGCTGCATCCAGTCTGACTCTGCTTCTGCTGGAGCACTGAGCTGGTTCCCACTGCACACACCAGCACTGGGTTTCTTGCCTGGATAGCAATTTCCTTTGCACATGACTTAGACAATACCCAGAGCATTTTCCATTATGGCTTTCTCCACAGCACCCCTTGGTCTGGGTTTACATTTTATTGTCTGTGCTTCATTTTCATGCGCTTTCCCTCTGCTGTTGTGTTTTCCTTTTGCCCCCTGGCAAAATCTCTCTCTTTGCTCACCGTATTTGAATTCAGCAACGACACACAAGCTTGTTCACACTCCTTCTCACCTCTTTATCCCTGTTACAAACCTAATCCAAATTAATTCCCATTTTGAGATGTGAACACTGTTCCCATTGGCCATGTTGCCCTGCTATGCAGCATATTAGTAAATTATTTCTCCAGGCCCTTGATTGACACTGTTGAAAAGATACTTTTCGT
The DNA here is from genome assembly GCF_001715985.3 of Manacus vitellinus. Classification (NCBI taxonomy): domain Eukaryota; kingdom Metazoa; phylum Chordata; class Aves; order Passeriformes; family Pipridae; genus Manacus; species Manacus vitellinus. The sequence goes on along the minus strand of NW_021940750.1, from coordinate 40,714,446 downwards.
GTATGTCAGTCTTTGTGGGGTGAAAATGCTTTTAACATGTTTCTAGGATTTACATGGGCTTCCCTGGCCTGCTGCTGCCAAGTTCAGATGCGGTTGGAGCATGTGACATTCTTTGTCCTACTCTTATTACATTTTCCTTTTCATCCAGCCCTGCTACATATTTCATATTGTTCATATTTCTGCCCTGTGATGTAAAGAACAGCCAGGTGCTAAATGTGCCCTTGTCGTGCCTGCCCACTCCAGCATGAACCTCTCAGATCCTGCTGCAACCACTGGGCTTTCTTCTTCCTTTCTTTTTTTTTTTTTAAATTTTGTTTTCTTTTCATTATTTATCTCCTCTTCTAATATTTTAGGACTCAGACTCTCAAACAGCTGAGCAGATGCCACGTGTCTGCTGAGCCAGAGCAAGAGACCACACGCGTTCTCATTGGGAAGGACAAACCCAAAGCACCATATGTTTCCTTCCATCCCAACGAGCAGAGATCAGGTCTCATTTCTGGCTCTGCGTGCAGCAGTCCAGCCCCAGAGCCAGAGCTGAGATGTTTCCAGGATGTTTTCCCTCCTCTGCAGACACAGCCCTTGCTGCTCAAGCTCTTGAGAGCACCACACCACCCCAGCCATTGCCATGCAGGCAACATCTCTGCAACCTCATTAAAGAAGCCTTTCACATGTCTGGTTGAGGGCTGGGAGCCTCAGACTCAAGCTTGGGCAGGGGGAACAGAGGAGGAAAATATTATTTCACTTATAAAAGACCGAAACAGAAAATTACAACAGAAAATACCGGGAAAAAAAATGTCATGTTTCTCAGAAAAGTTATTGCATGCCCAAAAGTTGCTTTTACAAGCCCAAACTCCATTTCAAAACAGCAAATTCAGGACTGGTTTCCTAAGAGCCCTCTCCAGGAACGGCATTTTATGGATTAAATGCATCATCCAGCATTTGCTAACTGCTTATCCACTTCACTTAGGAAGTTGCTTCTTGAACAAAATGTAGTCTCTTCACTCTGGGTGAACATCTGTCTTTAAACCACAGCACTGCTGCTTCATTCCAAAGAAAGGAGTGGTCAACAGTGCAGCACCTCAACATTCGTGCTCAACACCTCTCCCACTGACTGGTCTGCAATGGTCTCGTGTGTTTCCCTGGAGCACACCAGGAAGCTACAAATATTGGTGCAGGCAGAGATCATGGTTTAAGCCCCAGAACACTAATTATTAACACCAATTATTAAACATCATCAGCAGACCGTAGACCAGGAAGGAAAGTCATGTTAACAGAAGTATTAAGGCACACACGTTTGAGTTGCAGTTGATTATCATCATCACTTGCCAGCATCCAAAAATAATAAATAAAAAAATCACCTGTTTCTTTGGCAGGCAGCAAATGGAGAGCTCTCTTGTATTTGTAGCAGTGGAGTCCACACTCAGATTGTTCTGCTGACGGAAATCCAACAATCTCCTCCGTCACTACTACGGGTAGAGGACAGGCCACCAATGGGAATAGTTTCACAATTCTTTTATTGGAAGCATCTGTAGAAACCATAAAACAACAACTATAACAACAGCAACACAAAGCCATGTTTTCTCACTTCTTTCCGAGCAAGGAGGGTGCCAGAGCGAATCCCCACCCTACCCACCCCCCCTGCATGGTGGCTTCCTTTGTTCATATTTCACTGCCTGCATCCAGCAGCAAGATTTATGGGCTGGTGCTGAGCTCAGGATGTGCACAGGACTGGTCTCCTGGGGCCAAGGCTTGGCCATGCAGAATGGGGGTGCAGAAAGGCTCCTGCAGCTTCAGGGAGGAAGGAATTGGAGGAAGGTTATTCCGGGCCAGATTCCAGCGCCTTCCACCGAGCAACAGCTCACCGAAAATCGAGGCCTGGTAGCTAATGAGACTCTTCATGGAGAAATGTTGTCACTTCGTGTCTGTGGGGTATTGCACCCAAGGACACAATGCCTGGATCCGGACCGATGTCCCCTGCACTCCCTTCCGGTCTTGGTCACCATCCCAGCAATGAGGAGCTCATTTATTTCACTGTCAGACTACTTCCCTACGACAAAGTGTTCCAACAGCACTTGCCAACCTGGCCAGGAGCAGCGTTTTAGTGCCTTGAGCTCTGCTGGGACCTGAAGTGGGACTGATCAGAGTGGATCCCAGTGGGGAGAGGGCTCAGAATGTTGGGAGGATGATTGTGCAAGAGCAGGACATGAGTTCCCAGGTGCACATCTTGGCCTAGACACTTTCTCGGTGTGGTTTTTGGTAAGTTACTACATCAGTCCTGAGTCACCTTGCCCCAGCAAAAGGAGGATGTTGTGTTTCCTGACTCCTGACTGTTGTGTTTCAGGCTCTAGCAAGGAAGAAAGTCTCCTAATTTGTGAAGTGTGGGAGGAGGAGGCAGGAAAACAAAGCAGGGAACAAGACAAGCCAGCAGTATAGTCACTTAGCTCGGCAAAAGCAGTGATGTTGTGAGCACACAGCGTTGAGCACGTAAATATCCAGGGTCTGTCCAACATCCACCTCTGCACAAACTTTCAATGATGACCAAAATTCCATAGGATCAGAGTTCCAACACCTCTGGGCAATTGCAAAACTGGGTCCTGTGTGTGCAAATTATAAGATTTTTTTTTTTTTTCAGTCCTATGCATGTGTGTGTTTTCGTGGTGCGTGTGCTCATGATAAGCCAATAAAAGAAACACAAGTGAAACACAGGCTGGGAAAAATGTAACCTATTAAAGCCACACAATCTTTTTTTTTTCCCCCCAACCCTTGCTCTTTTCCAGTTTGTCTAAATAGACCTCCAGGCTTTTTCTCTTGGTTTAAGTGTGCTCTTTCATGGACAGTTTTCAATGTATGTTAAAGTCTCTGGCCGCCGCCAGTTCGGATTTTTGCGCTGCGCGTCTCGGCTTTCCCTTCTATTAAGACAAAGTGCTGGCACTGCTCTTTGACCAAGTGCATTGTTCATGGTACTGAGCAGCAATTTTCCATCTCTGACTGTCTTTGGGTTCACCCCAGGAGGAAGGGTGAGCCTGGTTTTTTAAGCTCTTGTTTCTCAGAGAGCAGCAACATCTGGAGCGCGGGGTGGGCTGCTGGCACGCCTCAGCGGAAAGGAATTCGGCACGGGGTGAGGTCTGCCCAGCTCCAGAGGTGTCACTGCAATCGGTTCTGGTGGCGGAGAAACAACGAAGCCCTGCATAAAACAGCACGAGGAGCACATTTCTGTCTGTGCTGGGCTGCTCCGGGATTTTGCTTCTTCCAAAAGGGAGTCAGGAGACCCGGGAACCACGTTGGTCTTGGGTTTTACCATCCAAAGCTATGTTTTCCTCTGTTACCACTCAATGTTTTTCCACCTGGAGAAAACTTGTGTTTCCCTTGATGTCCAACTCAAGGGGTTACCGACAGAAAGGCAGGTGTAGAGGATGAATTCTGGTACTTGATTTCAGTGCCGCATTTATAGTTCCTGAAAACCCATCCCAAATGCAGCTGGCCCCTGCAAGTCACGGTACAGAAACCACCTTTGGTTAAGGATGGGTGGCATGTGACATAACCAAAAATGTGGGCATCCTCCCTACCTCTGTTGGGTGTCATTTTGGTCAAGGTGAGGTGAGATGTCCTGAAACAAGCCGGTCTTTTGCTTTGGTACGCAGACCCCCAAGATCGATACATGAGCCCCCCCTATGTCACTCCTCCACAGCTTCTCACCAGTATGCTCCTTTTCCTCGTGCTCTTACACACCCTAGCTCCCAGTCTTTCCTCAAGCTGAAACCTTTTCCCTCTCAATGTTACTGGAGGGTCACGTGTAAGAGAAACCTCGCTGGATGGGGCTTTCCAAAGCGATGCTGAGAGAAGGTAACTGAACACCACCCCCCCCCCCAAAATGTTTATGTCCTTGGTCTCCATATGTGTTTGCAATTGTACTACTGGAAAGAGCCCACCACCAGAGTGGAGATAAAAGTCACGCAGCATGCAACTCCTAGAAGTTTATTTTGGCTGCCAAGCCAAATGTGGAGATAGTCTCTAATTAGAAGTGTTGCCTTCTGCAACAGTGCAGAGCAGTAACGAGAGTGGAATTTGTGTGAAGCGTGCGCTCCCCTCACATGGCTATGGTGAATTAAGCAAAAATGTCAAACTCAGTCTGCAACCAGCAGACAAATTGCATCACATTACATGTTTACACGACACGGTAGCCTGGCTGTGGAGCGTTGGTGAGCGCACGCTTCTCGAGAAGCGTTGATGGTGCTCAGGTTAATTTGGGTTTAGACCCAGAAAAGCCTGTGATGTTCCCCTCTCCACCTTTTCAGATTACTGTGATGATGACTAAGAAAAGATAGTTTCTGCTTAATGCCTGTCATCACTTGGTTTTCATCCAATGAACCCCAACAGCTGGAGTACACCCAGTCAGGGTATTCCTCGTTTGCTGCAGCGTTTTTTATTTAGAGCTGGCTTCTTCAGAGATGTTTATCCTTGCAGAAATATTTGCAAACATCATTAAATCAATGTAAAAGCTTTCTGCTAAAATAATACCTCTGTCTGATTTTGTTTAAAAAGCTTTAGGCCATCCTGTAATGTACACAGAATGGTACTTACCTATGGATGTCCAGTAAAGACCATGCAGTTGAATGCATAGTAGCATGTTGCACCATCACAAATACACTGCATTTCTCACAGGAAGAATAATATTTTAAGGATTTATGAAGTTCTTACTGGGTCTGCTATTATATATGGACATAATCCTCACCTCAAAAGTCCTCTTTCCCACTTTTGTGTTTTCCTGTAGCAGAAGCCAAGCTTACCCCAACATCAAAGGAGTAAAAAAAAAAACTTGAACAGAACCTCCCAGGAATTATATAAAACCCAATATTTTCTTATATGATGGCACTGTGACTGTAGGACAAAATGTTCCCAAGACCTAGGAAACTTAGAAATGATTTCTCCATCAAATGCAGGTCTCTGGTTTGAAGCCTGGGGAACCAGACTTGCTCTCAGGAGGTGTGAAGCTCTTGATTTCCCCCTCTGTGCCAAATACTGTCAGTACCCCCTGCCCCTTGCCAGAGCACGTCGCTACACACCAGGCAGGAAAGAAAAGCAGGAGTGAAAACAAAACTGGTCAATCCCTCTGGGTCCTTGGCTGGAGTTTCACGGGGTCAGCAGAGGCCAAGACACAACTAGAAGTTTAATTTCTCTCCACCTGCAAGAATTAGTCTGTTTATTTAAATCAGACCAAAAAAACCCCCAAAACACAGTGTTCACATATTGAAACATGCTCATACCTTTTTAAAAACTAGAGCAAGCCTAGTGTCTCCCAGGTGACCACATCTAGTTGCAAACTGAGTTTATCTCAGCTTGGTAACACCTGAGGCAATGTTGAAGCACCGTGTCTTCTCCAAAAATTGCCCCTGTGGTAGTTTGCTCTTATTTAACTCGAGTTAAAAGCTGTGCCTGAAACACCTGACTGTGAACAATTCTTCCCAGTGAAATCTTGTGGAAGCAGAACAAACAATTTTCTCCCTAATAAAAGCAAGACCTTCGAGACTGACGGAGCCAACAAGTTAATCAAGTTTCCTACTAAACAGGAAGTTGTGGGACTGTGGCAGGAGGAGTAAATCTGTGTTTTGGCTAGAGAGAGAGCGGGGAGGAATAATACAAATTAACCACTGGGGGGGTTTGTTTATTTGTCAGGAAAATACCCTTTAAATGTACCACTTTGGGAAATATCCAGTCTGATAAGACTGGCAATAAAATGAAAGCAAGCTGCAGGAGCTTCAGAAAGAGGAAGGGTAAAGCCACCACAGGCATGAGGACCATTGTAATTAAACCAGTCCCACTATTAATATTTCTTAAGATTGCTACCACAACAGTTGTTATTACCACTAATTACAACTGCAGCAATACTTGCACTGCAGCAGGGTTTGACTCTTCTGCCCTGGGGGAGGATCCCAGTGTGTTGCTCAAACATGGAACAAAATTAACAGCCCCAACCCCAAAAGATGGTTTAAAATATAGCTTACAAAGGAGAATAAACTCACTGCTTGTTCCATTCTCATCCATATAAACCAAGCTTCCACTTTCAAGGACTTGCACGTTCTCCTGTCATCTGATGGGCAATTAGTCCAGTGCATCTCACAATGGTGGCAACAGACCAAATCAAGAAGAGCAAAAAAAGTACAGACAAAAATGCAATCATGTCATTATTGGACAACATATGACCACATTTTGCTTCAAGCTACCAAGCAGTGCTATGGGATGTGTGTATTCATGTGAAAATAAGCCCAACCAGTCATTGAGATATATACAAAATGGATGATTCATGATAATTGTTGCACTGGAATTGCTTGACAAAGAGAGAGAAGAAAGCTGTTGATTACCAGGCACCTCGAGAAAGACCGCAGATACAGATAAATTTAATGTTATGGTCACTGTGGACGTGCAAATTCCTGTCTGCAGACTAACAGACGGGCCTGTGAAAAGAAATGAAGAAAAGCATACTCATTAGATCCAAAACAACTGGAAAAAGTTGCGCATCCACCAATTCAAAAAGGGTGGAAGTCACTGAGTCACAGCAGCTGAGACCGTTGAATAGGTCAATAACCAGCACTCAAAGGTCCTAATGGGCAGTGCACCCTTTCTAGCCTTAATCCTTTGAAATAGTAATGGTAGTAAAGGCCATAAAGAAAACACATAGATCATAGGCTAGTTTTGGTTCTTCGGCTCTTTGGGATTTATCTTTCTCAAAAAAAGCAGCCTTATTGGACCCTCAGTACACTGGGAGACTTGAAAGCGTAAGTATTTGTTGGATCAAAATATGCATTACTTCAAAAGCATGAAATGCCTAGATATTGAAGGCCATAAATCTTCCTCTGTAAAATACATGCATATATAATTTATATGATAAGCTTAATACCGAGATTTTTAGCTTGGCTTCCAACAGACATGAGGTGCAGGCAATTATGTTCCCTAAGATCGAGTCCGCCTGTCCCCTCTCAGTCCCAAAGAAAATAACTTTTGAGCCCATTAGCCAATATCAACCAATTTTGGCACAGGGATAAAGGGCTTGAGGGTATTAAGTTTCCATATGTGCTGTGATAGTAGGTGGCCAGGTAGGAGTGGCAGACTCATTAGCACATGCCTTGAAGGAATGTCACCAGTGTAGACACAACCCTTTCTCAGACCGAAGAGAGTCCAGAAAGACCTCATGAATGCTCAAACAGGGACATATGAACCAACAGCTTGAGTCAAAACCCACACCAAAACACAAGACCTGTTGATCTCCTGCTGGTGAATCCACCCATTTCTCCTTCTCCTTTGGTCCCAAAGGCCGTGATGGTGCCTTCAGAGCACCTTCCCATCCCAATCCTCCACTTACTGCAGTCATTTATTCCCATTTAATGGGAGCCCCCATTGCATTTTTGTGCCTTAACTCATAACTGTCGGGCTATCTCCTAACATATGGAAACAATTCATTTTCTTTGTCATCGTTTGGATCTGAAACTCGGGTACTCTGAAATGTAACTATACATGAATTTCCCTGAACTAATTACATAATATTTATCCTATTTTCTTTAAAGTAATACTTGCTAGCTAAGAAATGAAGAACTGCATTGCTTATAATAAACTCTGCATGCTACATTGTAATCTAAACTGTACAGTTATATATGGTGAAGAACTAAAAGGTTTGAGTTATTCCCCTTGGCAAACATTTTTTTAAGGATTGCTTAAATAAGCAGTACAGAAACCAGATGTCATTTGGTAAGAGTATCTGAATGACCAAAAATTTGCTGTCTGGGTATTTTTTTTTTAAACTTTATAAAAACATGAGAAATTCTTTGGATTTATATCATATTTAGCAGCTGTGAAACAGTGCAAACATCTGTTTGTACCTATAGGGAGCTGACCTACGGGGTCCTCATCTCTTAATCACCAGGCAACAAGCTAGTCTCATATACATAGTTTACTGTTTTCTTTTCAGCTGCCTCCTGCACTTCAAAGTTTTTATACTCTCATGTTCTATTATCACGGCGAGAGGGACAGTTCATTCATTATAAGCCCAGATCTGTGCTCAACAAAATTGCCATAAAGCACCGTGGACACGGAATTGCCCTCGAACACAGCCATAAGAAGCTTTGAGTATGCCATAAAAATTGTTGCTTCCCTCTTTTTTCCCCCAATATTATTTGCTGTTGGTTTGCTGCTCTGGGTTTGTCGCGGTTGTTTTTTTTTTAACATAAAGGCTGGAAGAACAGAAGATGAAAAGGAACAGAAGTCTTTTTTTTATAGCCAGTCCTACTGTGGAAAGAGGAGTTGACAAGGCAGCTCCATGAGATCCCATACACCATATTTTTCTAGGTTTCCACAGTTGTCAGTTATTATAGGAAAAGACTGCTATCTTCTAAATCCATACAGCATCCCAATGACTGGAAAGGAAGGAAAATGAAGTAACTTTAGTGGATATCCCCTCCCAAAGAGGTTCTCCTGCTATGCCTATGTCCAACACAAAGACTAAGTAAGATCCCACCCTCTGTCAGGACTTCTAAAATAATGCAGAGCATGGAGGGGAAAACAAATTTTTGCCCTGCTCATAACCGTGTTATTTAGACACACACACTCCATCCTTCAGTGATTAAACCAGGAGTAAATTCTTAAGCATCTGTGATAATCTCTCCCTTTCCCCCCTTAATGTACTATTGGCTTTGGGACCTCAAGTTTTATGCAGTGAGAGAAAGGTGCAAACAGTGGGGAAGAAAAGATTTGTGGGCCTTGGACACGAGAGTGGAATCGGCACTCCCAGATATACTGTGAGAGCTTAAACCATACCCTGAACTAAGTCTGAAAACAAATGGGGGAACACTGTATGATTCCATCCCATTACAGTACAAATAAATCATTCCTGGAAATCTAAAACAAATGGCCCAAGCTCAGCTCTATGGATGATCCAAATGCAAAAAAGCTGCTAATTCTAAAAGGCAGATGCAAGTAACCAATTAAGAATGCAGCAAAAAAAAAATTAAAAAAATTAAGGAGTGTAACTTGCTTAGCAGGAAGATGTTAAGACCACAGAAGTGGGTCTTCCAATCACCTTTTTTGGTATTCCTGAGCGAGCATTCTTTTTTGCTTACGTTAATATGGAATGTATTATGACAACGTTCTTATGGATATCCATGCCTTTTGTCTATCAGTACTTGCAGATACATTCAAAACAGCTGCAAATATTTTTTAAATTATGTAAAAGTCCCAAACACTTTGAAAAGAATATTAATATCCCTTTAAAACAGCAGTGTGTTATATTAAATTAAAGATAGGAATTTAGAGAACAAAAAAACCCCGTTGTTAGCATTAACATTTTCACTGCTTTGCAATGCAGTCATCTCAGATAAGGCTTAGAATTATTTTGGTTAAATTTAAAAGCGTTATTGTGTTTGCACATTTAGGTGACAAAGCACATAATCACACTTAAGGGATTACAAGGAAAGGTTTGTCTTCTCAAGGCTCAGCTGGTTTTTTAAAAGATATTTGAAAAGATACATGAATTTTTTTATATAGCACCTCTTCCTCCAGCTTTGCTTCTTTTCAATCTGCAGATCATCAGAGCTACAGTCTCATTCCTAGGGCAGACAGAGATGCTAATTCTCTTGGTGCTGCTTCCTCAGTCTTTGTCTCTGCAGCTATAATAATTTTAAAAAAATAAATTTTAAAAAATTTTTAAAAAATTGCCTTGGAGGGGTTTTCAGAAGGGGTCTGGCAAGGGGAGATGTCAGTTCTTGGAATGAACATCTCAACTATCTTCAAGTGATGGCCTTTTCACATCCATGACAAGGAAGTTGGCAGCAGGCAGGGAAGTTTTGGGGCATGAACGGATCTTTCTGTCCCCTCTGTTTTCCTCTCTTGAGGAAGGAAAAAAAACTAATTAGTGCTTTTCCCTGGCCATAGGAGCAATGCCATAGCAAAAGGGGCATTGACCTTACCAGAAGATTGCTGTAAAAACACCACAGGAAAGTGCTGATGATCAATGGATCTACAAATCCAGGCGCAATTTCTTACAAGTCCTGGCCAAGGGGCAGAATGAGAACCTTCTACCATCATCACACCCTTCCACATGGCATTTTTGGGGAACATTTGCTCTGCAAAGGCAGGAGGACTTGTGACTTGAGTCCAGCAGAAAAGAGAAGGGACTGTGACAAAGCAACCAGGAGAGCTCAAACACCACACTCTGAAATGGTCTCACAAAACCGCACGTACGGGAAAATGACCGAAACTTGGAAAAGCGTTTCCTGGCTCTTGGGTCAACAACTATTTTTAATTTTAGGAGACACCCATTACATAACTTGGATGCAGCACAGGCTCCTTGAGCGAGTGCTTTCCTGCATTTCTTGTGGCTGTTTCTTTCCTCGTGGACTGTGACATCACATCTTCTGGTCGTGTGTGTGCAGCTCCACTTTCTCCCTCCCAGCATGGACTAATGACATGTCAAAGACCAGGGAGGATGGGCCAAAAAGGAAAAAATAGAGCTGATTCCATGGGCTAACTCCTTTAGTTACGACCTGTGTACTGTTGTTCCTTTTCCTTTTTTTAATAAATACAAATTTCCTGTCCCATAAATAACACTGTGTTTGTCAGCTCACTCACAGAATAATCGACAGTGCATGAGACTTTTCAGCACAACAAAATAAGCTTGGTGTTTACTCTTCCCAGAGATACCTATGAATTCTCCACTTCATTTTGTTCCTACCTAAAATACAAGCTATATTCTCCCAAAAACTAACCAGTGACTTGATTGCAGGCAGCTGAGTGACTTCAAAACTTCTGGAAACAACACTCAGCCCTAAATAGTTCCCACATCTGTGAGGCTCCCTTACCAACTGGTAAATCAGGATACAAGCCCTGGTCAGAAACTGCCTGCACTGCTTGGATGTCTCCAAGTGGTAATTCCTTGCTCAGGCTTCATTTTTTTGGAGTAACTTTGGGATATAACTGGCTTGGTGGTCAGCTCAGGTTATACTCATCTTTGTTAAAAACATGGAAAATTTTCAGTTTATCCATGTTGAAATATCAGCCCCTGAAATTAACCTCCAATTTATCTGAGGCTGGAAAAATCAGAGTCCCAGGATGGTTTGGGTTGGAAGAGGCCTTAAAAACCATCTCATTCCAATCCCCCTGCCATGGGCAGGGACACCTTCCACTATCCCAGGTTGCTCCAAGCCCCATCCAATCTGACCTTGAACACTTCCAAGGATGGGGCAGCCACAGCTTCTCTGGGCAACCTCTTCCAGTACCTAAATATTAACCCAGACCAAATTATCATCACAAAACTACCAGATGATTCTTTGTTGGTCGCGACGATCAAATATCAAAACAACACAAAATCTCACTTTTTAATCTGTAACTTTTTAACTACTCGAGTGTTTTGCTCCTTCTGCCCTGCTTGTTTGGACAGAGGCAAAGCAACATATTCAAGGCATTAGTACTTTTTTGCTTTTCACCTTTACCTTCCACCTCCTGGGTGGTGTTTATCAAATCTACTTTTGCACCTGTGCCTAATTTAAAGGTTATAGTTCATCCATTAACCCTGCTAACACCACCCAAGAGGCCAGGCACCAATATTAATTTAGTGTTGTCTGGAACTCTGCTCTAAACATCAATTAAAAATAAAAAAAAAAGGTTTCTAAACAATGTTTTTATACATAATTAGAGATATATAGTTAGAGACATATAATTATATATATGTGTTATCTATTATGTTTTTTTATTATCTACTAAAAGTTATATATTATAGATCTTGGTGTAGGAGCACCATTTTTGACACCACAGACTCCTGTCCTGGGTTTCCCTTGAGCCAACCTCCTTCATGTGTGAAAAAACATTCTGCAATTCAGCAGTGGATGCTTTTTGTGTGGCATTCCCAGGAACCCCGGGAGTCACCACCTGGTCTTCCTCATTCAGCTGAACTATTTGCTGTTCTCTAGGAATGTTTTAGGGTTTCTCCCCCCTCTTGTCCTCTCCACCCCTTGCATGGTGCACAGACCCCTTCCCACTGCAGAGGGAAAGCTCTGCCCCAAACTTCCCCTCCAAGGCTCTTGAGGAGGAGAAAGCTTTGCACAGGAAGCACCCAGCTCTTTCCCAAATTCCCCCAGGTTTTAGCAGAGGCTCTGCTGCCCCACAGCTCATTCACTGTGCTGTGCTGAGCTGTTCTCCCTCCCTCTGCAACTGATTTATGGGCTCTCAGACCCCACAAGAAGCAGCACAGAGGAAACCAGCACCTGCACCCAACACACAAACCACCGGAGCAGGGAGCAGGTCCCACAGGAGGAGCTGAAATTTGCTGTGTCTGCATGTGGAAACAGCTCTGCTATCTGTGCATGTGGTTACCTGGCAATTCCAGTGGACAATTTTTGGATTATAATTCCACCATCCACTCAGCTACCAATTCTTTGCAACCTGTCCCTGCCAAGAAAACTCCAGGAGAAATAAAATCCCCTGAAAACTCTGCTCACAATACTCTAGCTTGGAGTTTGGCAGCTTCCCTCCAAAATTAAGTGATTAAAGCAGTGCTAATGAGACATTCATCCCCTGCACCTTTTTCCCTAAAATAAATATGCAGGGCTCTACATTACAGGTGCATGAAAAATTGCTTAAATAGGCATCTTGGAAGCACAGGGGAAAAAAAATAAAGGACACTCTGGCAAAAAGTTCCCGAAAATACTTGAAAATATAACTGAATAAATAACCCTTTTTTTGGACTGAAATCTGCAGACCTTAGCAGATGTGTCCAAGCTAAACCAAATATCCAGGGAACTGGATCTCCTTTCTGATGGGAAATAATGGAGAGCACTGCACTGGCAACAAGACAGGCTGGAGGAACCTACTGGTCTTTTCCAGCTCCAACTTCCGTGATAGCTCGGAGTTATCCTTAGGCATTGGCTTGATCCATCAATGAAGTTAGTTATTGAGAGCCCAGACCCCAGGGCTGGCAAGCCTACATCCATATTGAACTGGAAGCATTCAAACACCCATGGAGTGAATAGGATTACTGGATACTTACAGTCAAGCACGTGCCCCTGTCTTTGTGGGAGTGGAAGCACCGAAAGGATGATGATATAAAAAAAAGAGGGGGTAAAAATCCTCTTAGGAGGAGGAAAAATACAGGGGACATTTTTTTAAACTTTTTTTTTCTAATATTTAAAAAATGCCACCTTTTCTAACATTAAAAAAATGCCACCACAGAGGTGTCAGCTTAAATTATTAGGTAAAATGCTAAGGCAAATGAAGAAATCACATTCCACAGACCTGCGTGGAGGTGTAAAGGGGATCTTTTCAATGGAGGGGTTTTTTTCCAGGCCCTGCTCTAACAGTACCTGCCATTGTATTTGCAGGGCAGGGTGTAAAATCTGCTTACAGGGGTTTTAGCTGCACTGCTATACTTTTCAACCCATTCTGTTGCAGGTTTCTCTGAGGGCGAAGCCCACAGCAAAACCCTTTTCCTCAGCGGCGATGGAAGCAGGAGCAGGCCCTGAGTTTGTAAATATTAACTTATTTCTAATGTCAGATTATTTACTCTCCGCTCTTATAACCACCCCGGCCAAGTGGACGGGGTCCAAGTTTGTTAACAATAGCTCTTGGCTGGGACACGCCGTAGCAAAGGTTAAATCCTGTTTGCCTTATTCCAGCGTGGAGCCCCACGGACTCCACCGCTGGCTTTGGGAGGGCGACAGGCTTTGACGCCGGGACCTGCCCCCAGTTTTGCAGGATGCAGAGAGCCCTGAGCGACCTGAGCCCTGAGCCTCCAAGCACAGCAGCAAGACCCACCACAAGGAGGGGCTGAACCCCGGCCAGATGGGGTTTGTAGCCGTCGAGGGCAGAATTTGCTGCCACACCACTCGGGCACATCCACCTGAGCCTTCTCCCTGGGGCTGCATCTCGCTTGCTGGGAGCAGCTGTGGCCATGGTGGGGATCTCAGTGAGAAAGGTGATCACAGAATCACAGAATGGGTTGGGTTGGAGGGGACCTTAAAGACCATCTTGTCCCAACTCTCCTGCCATGGGCAGGGACACCTTCCACTAGCCCAGGTTGCTCCAAGCCCTGTCCAGCCTGGCCTTGAACACTTCCAGGGATGGGGCAGTCACAGCTTCTCTGGCCAACCTGTGCCAGTGCCTCACCACCCTCCCAGTCAAAAAGCCATTCCCCCTCGTCCTATGTGTCTTCATGTGCACACAGGACACCCCTGTTTGCAAGGTCTGGTCTTACCTCCTTGTTGATCAATCATGCAACAGCAAGCAGTGGAAAGTAGCTGCCATTTGACCAAAAACCTCCAAATTCACACCAAGAAACCAGCACTGGATGCCATGATGGACCATCCCAGAACACTCTCAGCATGGACAGAGGAATTGCCTTTACCAGAAGCAGCCCATCTCCACGCACAAAGGTAGGAGCAGCAGTGGTACTGACTCACCCCGCAGGCCTTCCTCAGTCTGTGTGTCATCCTGCTCTTCCTCCCAGCCCTCTCCCGCACCGTTGGTGCCACTGCAGCAAAACATGTTGATCCACCAGGGCACGGGGCGTGCTCTGCCCGGCCTGACCCGCACGGATGGCTCGCAAAGGAAGCGCTCGCCGAGGGGAGCCAAGAGGCCACAGTGCCTTTAGCTGGGAGCACTCGCAGCCACAGACATTCCTGCCCTGATTAGGAAGGTTGAGTGGGAGCCAGGGGTGGGTCAGCGATCTCCTTCCTGCGGCTGCAGCCATTCCTGCCACAACTTGGATCACACCTCTCGGAGACACTCTCGGGTCGGGCACGGGAAGTTCACGGCTGCAAACGCACCGGTGGGGAAGGAGGAAGAGCACGGGGATGGAAGGGAAGTTCACCGGGGTTCAGCCAAAGCTGGGTCTGGAAGAACAGAGGTCTGATAAAAAGGAGAGAGGAATTGCGATGGACGTGACCCCCAGGGACTCCTCATCCCTTCTCCAGTCACTGCAAGGTGCTGGAGGCATTGGAAATGAAGAGACAAGCTCCAACAAACCCACGGATCAGAGTGGACTGAAGAAAACATGGTACAGACCTCCTGCCACAGCTCACCTTGATGGAAATCAAAATCTTCAGGTTAGATCCTGATATTTCTCATCTCTTCCCCATTGCAAACTGTCCCGCTGAACTTGGACAGGTTTGCTGCGCTGCACACACTGTGTGCTCCACAACACAGGAAAGACTAAACAAATCTCTCCAGGCAGCCAGGGTCAAGCCATACCATTTTTATCCCTGAAGCCAAGAAGAAGGAGAAGATTGCACTTCCTAGCAGGGAAAATAACGATGCAGCAAAATGAAAAGAACAAGGGAAGCATTACTCAAATTATCTCCACAGCGAGTGGAGGGATGGGAGTCCAGAGAACAAAGAGATCAGATGACCAGATGGGAGAGATCAAGCTGACCACAAAGCCTCTGTCCAGCATTTTTTGACAACTGACAGAGCCATATGTTCATGAGGATTGTGGGATAACTGAGAGAGAGCCCGACCACACTTGGAGCTGCGTGGCTGCAGGGTATGAGCCAGGGAACCTTTGGTGTGTGACCCAAATCAGAGCCCTGCACCCTGTGAGGGGAAAGGAGCTGGTAGATCATTTAGCTCACCTCACGATGGGCTCTGACCAGCCTTTCTCCTGGGTTTCCTCATGTTTGGTCCATCACTAATGAGCCATGTTCTGGGGGGAATTCTTAGGTCATTTATTTTGCATCATGTCTGGTAGGAGAGGTAGCAGGACTATGGCTAATTAGGAAAGCAGACAGATAGCACCAAACAAAGCCAAGGACAGAGGGATCGTGTCCATGCTCACAAAGGATGGGAGTGACCCTTTCTGCCAGCTGCCCCGTGAGTGGGAACACGAGCACTCCTGAAGGGCAGAAGCGGCACATCCCAGAGGGCCCATCATGGCCTTTGGGCGACGTCCCTATAAAAAGCACACTTTCCTCATTTATTTTGTCAGCTGCTCCTTTTGATTACTTAGTGCATTCCAAGGAGTGCGAGGAAACACGATGGATGATGTTCTGCAAAGTGAAGGTGACAGTTTTCAGCAGTGATGAGTAATGGCAGGTACCCCGCTGGAGATGTGCAGGGACACTCAGCCCTGCCCTGGAAATATGCAGTTTGTCACCCACTAATGAGTGGGTTCTTACTACACATGGCAAATCCAAGACCCTCCTCAGCAGGACACAGGACCAACCAGCCACAACTACAGGCAGTAGTTTTTCCTCCTTAAAAATGAAGAGAATTTATCCCCAGCATATTATATAATTTTCACCCTGAGATGAGTGACCAAGAGGCCATTTCACATTGTGAGTTTTCAAACAGGCCTTGGGCTTTGACAGAGCCTTGGAGTCCCTTTACAACCAGAATAACACTAGCAACTTAGAGCAAAAGTAAAAGAAGTGCCAAAAAGCATCAACCATGGGTGGAGGTGTGCTCCTGTCTGCCTGCAAAACACCTAGTGGACACCCTCAAGCCTCACCACAGAAGCCCCAAGACCCCTCCTGTACCTTTTTACCCTGCATCTTGAAGCCCACACAAATCCCACACCATTAACTGGGTCCCCACATGACCCATATTTTTCCATCACTTCCAAGAGGCCAGATTTTCCCTCCATCAGCACATCCAGCCTGTCCTCTGTGCCTTGCTGTAACTCCCCAAAACTCTTGCCCAGAGAAGAAAACACTTCATCTTGTTTCTCATCCTAAAGGCTTGTGTGTTTTTTGGGATACTGCTGCTGGAATTTATATCCCACAGGCTGCTGTTAGCCAGTGGGGGTCAAAAGCTTAGCAAATATGCATGGACCAAGACCCTGGTACTCCCAGTGCCACATTGGAACCTCTTGTACACAGTGAAGAAATGAGTCCAGAGGAGGACACCAAATTGATTAGAGGAATGGAGCACTTCTCCTATGAGAAAAGCCTGAGAGAACTGAGATTGTTCAACCTGGACAAGAGAAAGCTCCAGAGTGACCTTCTTGTGGCCTTTCAGTACCTGAAGGGACTCCAAGAGAGCTGGAGAGGCACTTGGGACAAGGGCCTGGAGGTACAGGACAAGGGGGAATGGTTTCCCACTGACAGAGTGCAGGGTTAGATGGGATATTGGGAAGGAATTCCTGCCTGGGAGGGTGGGGAGGCCCTGGCACAGGTTGCCCAGAGAAGCTGTGGCTGCCCCAGCCCTGGAAGTGTTCAAGGCCAGGCTGGACAGGGCTTGGAGCAACCTGGTCTAGTGGAAGGTGTCCCTGCCCATGGCAGGGGGTTGGAACAAGGCAATCTTCAAGGTCCCTTACCTTAACCATTCTGTGATTCTATGATTTCATGAACTAAAAAAGGGAAAAACCTTGTGAACAGGAACATTCACACTGTGACTCCACCACCCGAATGCTCTGAAGGAATCAGGGACAGCAGCACAGCCAAAAACTCAACAGGGAGGGAGTTTCCCATCACTCTGATGGGAGCATTCCCCTTTGCCAGGACAGCACATCTGCTGCACGCAGTGACCACCACTCCACAGGGGCTGGACCCATGTAAGGAGCCCATCACTCCGCTCCATCCAGAGCTCTGGGAGGGGGTTATCTGCCCTTTCCCGTCCTCCCCCACTCCCTGGAGGCAGCAGTGCTTCCCAGGCAGATGGAACCAAAAACCAGGTTAGCAAACTCCATGCGAGCCCGTTCCCGCCGGATAATGTAAACAGGGCTGTCGGGTGCAGCGAGTGCTGCCAGGCTTTGATCAAATCCAGCTGCATGTCCGGCCTCTCCACAGGGCCATCGTCCTGCTCCCCTGCCCCGGCCTTCTGCTGGGAGGGGAAGGAAGCTCACACGGCTCTGAGTCTCACACCAGCAATTTTGGGATGCGGGAGGAATCATTCGGGTTATTGTAGGAGCTGCTCAGCGGTAGCTGGGGGACAATTGCTCCCTGCTTTTGGTCCTGAGACAGGGGAAAACGGTGCCTTGAGTTTAGGGAGTTTTGGTGGGGTTTGAGCACAAATGTAGCCCAGTAATGGTTTTTGTCCACCAACAAAGCCAAGGAGATGGGGCAGGATGTTCCCATCAGCTGAGCTGCTCATGGCTGACCCCTTTCCCCCCTCAGATCACTTCACCTACCCTGGTGAAATGGCCCAGGTTAAAAAAATAGCAACCGGGGGAGTGCAGAGCTTTTCACAGGTCTGGATCACTCCAGGGATGTGGTTCCTGTCCCAGTCTGCAGGTGGTTTCTCACCCAGCAAGGGTCACATCTCTCCTTACATCCCACCCAGCTGGTGCTCCTCCATCATCCCGTGGGATCTGCAGGGCTTGGGCTGGTCCTGGCAAACACCCAGCTCCTGGGGTATGAGCAGTGGAGGAGGGAAGGGGATGCAGTTACAGCTGCAGGGACATCCCCTGCCTGTGTGCCAACAAGAAGTCTTACAAGTAGTCATGTTTCACATCAAGTTTTCCAGAATACTCATATTTTCCTCCCTGCTACCTTTAGATCAGTTTTACCCTGCTGTTTTTTCTATTTATTACTGAAACTGTATGCCTTTCACCTGTTATAAGGTAACCGCAGCCTTAGGAGAGATGGAGTGAACAAATTGGCTTTTTTTTTTTTTTTGGTACAGATTTTTGTCTACAACTCTGTGATCCCTGTGTGCTGGTTGGGAGAAAAGTGTCTGAGGCTGGAAAACACCAGCATTTTCTGCAGCAGCCTTTTTGAAAGCAGTAACAGCTCAATGAAGTGGTTAGGAGTTTACAAGGGCTCGGAAAAAATTACCTCCTTTTAGTAAGTGTTAATTATATGACTAATTAAATAGAGAGGAGGTTGAAACACTCTCCTAGTCATAACCTGTGTGCTCCCTGTCCGGTCCTTGCGTGACAGAGAAAACAGAGAATGAATCCTGTTTGGCCTTCATGGCAGGAAGTGGCTACTAAACCAGCTCTAACTTCTAATTTATTTACCTGGGAAGCTGTAAGGAACTGTTTTAAAATTGACCAAGGTTTCTGCTACTTAAAAAAAAAAAAACAAACCCACCAGCCATTCAGTAGAAACACATTTGGAACCACCTAAATTTTAAGAAAGAGATATAAAAGGCCACTTTGTTTATGTTTTTCAGCAATGGTATGTTGGCTCCTTTTTTTTCCTAAATGACGGCGAAGAAAAAAAACATTATGTTAAATCTCTTATCTTCACACAAAGTGGTTGCAGCTATCATAAAACACACACATTGTGTCATTTCAAAACACAAATGGGCTCGTGGTCAAACATTCTTCAGATTACCTCCTCTCTTTTTTTTTTCCTTTATGATTCTGTGGGCATTAATAAAGTTTAGCATATTCAAGTTAGGTGCTTTGTTCCTCTGGTGAGGAATCAATCACAACCTTCTGTAGGAGCACAAAGAAACCCCTGAAGGGGTGGGAATGGAGTGTGACACCTGCAAAGCCCTCCACGATGCCCAGTGCTGTGGCAACAGCCTGTCGCTGCTCCCATGGAATTTTACAGTGCCAAAAGAGATGGGAATGGGGCTGTGATACAGAAATCTGGGGCCAACAGCAAGATGCCTGGTCCAGGGCCTCGTTTGACTGTGGGTAGCTCATTTAACCTCCCCCTTCATTGGGTCAATAGAATAACATGAAAAATCTCCTTCCATGGGGGATTTAATTTCCATCCAGTCGGAGTATATCTCAAACACTTCAGACCTGGAGCTTCAGGGTAAACCAGCTTTTTCTACAGTACCAGGATGATCTGAGCTCACCAGGCTGCCACAGGGGAGCTGGCAAGGACAGGCACTTCCACCCACTGTCCTCTCCCTCCCCACTGCCAAAAATCCAGGCTCACACAGCTGGCCTGCTTCCACCCACCTGGGCAGGACCTGCTGTTTGAGGGCAGGGCATAAAACCCCGAGCCAAGCCCAACTAGAGAGCATCAGCCAGCCCCAGCAGTGGGGAAGCTTAGCCAAAAAAAAAGCTCTAAATATAACAAAAACATGG
This sequence comes from Manacus vitellinus, assembly GCF_001715985.3. Taxonomy (NCBI): domain Eukaryota; kingdom Metazoa; phylum Chordata; class Aves; order Passeriformes; family Pipridae; genus Manacus; species Manacus vitellinus. The sequence goes on along the minus strand of NW_021940750.1, from coordinate 40,694,486 downwards.
GAGGTGGAAAGCAAACAGTGACTGTTAAGGTGTGCTGCGGCTCGGGAGGTTACGTGGGAGAGGTGGCAGCACAGCTGCACGCTGCCCTGATCCGGTGAATATTCCATGAGTCAAGAATAAAACGCTGTCAGCAGCACAGCCCAAAGGATGTTTTGGCAAAGCTCAGCACTTCTGATGCTGCTGGGGCCACTGGGTACCTGCTGGCCACCTGAGCTAAGGGAGGGGTGCCCCGTTTCCCTGGAGCATCCACAGCCCCTCCAGTACATTTCCCTCAGGGAGGTTATGCACCCCGGAGTCCTCCTCTATCCCAAACTCCCACCCAGCACTGCCAGAGACCTCTTTGACTCAGAGCTTTCCGTGGTCTCTGCTGGTTTTGCTTCCCACATCCTGCCCCATTGCAAGGTGACTCAAACAGTGATGTTTGAGTCATGTTTGCAGGTGTTCAACCCAAAAGGATCACACTGCGATGGTCCGAAACTACAGGTGGATTTTCCAGCCCTCACTCATGAAGATTTCCACCTTCTTCCCCTTCCCTCTCTTTTCAGTGTTTTTAAAGGCTCAGTGGCTGCAGACAACTAAGATATTATGCAGGAAGTATTGCTGGGAAGGAGAAGTGTCAGAGAGTAAAGTGGCAGTGCCAACAGACTGGCACCATCCTTGGGCAAACGCAGATCATTTATACTTGACTGTGAAGCAGCCATAAGGTGTTCCAACCTGTGAGGAAGCAGAGAAACTGAGAGCCTTCCCCTCTCCTACACCCAGAGCTTTTTCATTCCACATTGACTCTTCAGCCTCCATCATTTCCAAATTACTCTGTTAAAGATGTTTCCAAACAAGCAACTAATCAGGGAACCAGCAGGAGGGCTTACAGAAGCTGACTGACGTGGAAAAGATACAAGATTTTTGAAAATGAGGAACTGGAAGAACAAGGATGGCTGGCACACACAACCAGCTACCCCACCAGCACATACATGGCCAGTCAGCTCGTACCTCTGAAGCTGCCTTGTGTCACCACAGCAGAAACAGCCTGGGGCTGTGGTGATCTTGAGCTCTGAGGACCCAAACCCACCAGAAACCAAGATATACAGCTGGTTTGAAACACACCATCAACCTGCATCCCCAGGGTTGTGCTTTGCTTTGATAGTTTGGTGAGCTTGAAGGTCTATCACCACCACAGGGACACAGGAGGGTCATACAGGGACGATCAAACCACAGTTTGCCTGGGGAGAGGTTTCCTCCTGCAGCAATGGGAACTTAGGAGAGACAAGCCCTGCAGGTCTGTGGCCACCTGCAGCCAGTTGGGACACTGCCAGACCCCATCAGCAGGAACCAGGAGGGAGGTCCCAAAGGCTGGAGAGCGGGTGTCCTCACCAGGTGGTTCACACAAAGTGGTGGGAATGCCGGACAGGACAACATGCAGGTGACACACAGAAGCCATCATTGCTTTACAAAAGTCATGCCCCTTCCTTCCACTCTTCCAACACCCAACCTGCCCCGCACTCTGTGAGCTGCTCACCCAGAGCCAGCTACTCCAGAGAGATAACCAGAGGGCGAAGGAGGCGAAGGAACAGCGGACACCCGAATATTCGAAATACAAAAGGTTAAAAGTAGCACGCGCTCTGAAAACAAAGGCTTGAACTTCAAAACAACCTGAACACACAATTTCAGGGAAATTTCTGGAAGCATCTGTTACCACGAGAGCGATGGATTTAAGGAACTTATAGAGCCGACGTGCTGAAAACAGCCTTTGCTGGAGCGAGCCGGCCGTGAGTCACCCGCTCCGAGCGGGCACCAGCCCACGGCCGCCAGCAAACAAACACCCCGAGCTCCACACAAACACTGATAACACTTGTGCAGGGCAACAACCACAGGGCCTTTCGGCAGCCAGAACTAATCTATTCCCACTGTTGTTACGCCGCATTACTTCAGAGACAAAGTGGGGAATTTTTATTTCCACACCCACCCCCCCCCCGCTAATTAACATTTGTTCGCGCACAAAATGCGGGAGCCGGTGCCAACCGGACATACCTAGATAGAGCCTAATATTAGATTTCACAAAAGCATTCATCCTGTCTAAACAAACATCCTCCAGACAATATTAACCTTAAAATCTTTGCCCGAGCAGATGTTCGCGCTGCGGGCACGGCTCGCCGTCGTTTCCCAGGATGAGGCAAAGCCTCCACATCCACGACCATCCCCACGCTCCAGTTAACCCAGGCACCGACAGGAAAACACGCTGTTATTTTAGGAAGCTTTGCATAAAGCTTGGTTTCGGATTTAAAACCGGATCAGTCGCTATTTGTCCCTAGCAGAGGCTTCATTTAAGGTCTCCTCGAGTCACCCGCTTTTTGTTACAGCCAGAGTCGACGTCCTGCTTTCCGCAGCTGAGAAAATTCCCTGGCAAACCCTGTTGATGAACCAGTAATACGGTTCAGGTTCTGGCCGAACAGGCAAGAGGCTGAAATGGGAAAGCAAGTTTTTTAACAATTTGTTATACACAGTAGCAAGAAAAACAGGAAGTAGGTGTTTATTAGCAGTTTCCAAATATACCAGCCAAAATAAAACTCCCCATGCAGTCTGAGGTATTCAAAATACAGCGACGACCAGAATTCCTCAGATTATAAGAGGGTAATTAATCACAAACAGTGTTCACAGACCAGTGATTTGGAAACTTCCTTTTTATTGAAGATCTGGATCAAGAGCAAACTTCAAAGCAAGACTAATTGATCTGAGATTCATTGCGTCTGGGCGATAAAGCAAAAAAATAAAATATCATCCTGACGAAGCCAGGTCTGTGGTTTACATTCACTCTGCCCTGACAGCCCGTAAAGCACATTAAAAAGCCATTTTTCACCGAATGCTATAGCGCTGACCTATTGCAACATAAAAGCTATTCATACACGGGAGACTGTCGCTTCCTCATAATCAGTGTATTACACCCAAAAACCAGCCGTGTTATTCCAGGCTTGTTCCTCAGGAATGTGAGCATATCTTGGAGACTGATTCATAAAAGGAAGAGAGCAGCCCACTTCTGGGCCAGGCTCACATGCTTTATTCAGAAGTGAAATTTCCGAATTTTGTTTGGCTTCAGCCAGCCCCTTAACTCTGCTAGAGCCGGGTGAGCAACTTGCCATGAACAGCTCAGTCACTAAACCAACGCTTATTTTCCTCCCTCTTTTTCTAAAAATTAACTGAAAACAGTGGGGTTTTTACCAATTCTTCTTCATAAAGGTCGTATGCACATCCTAGCCAGCAGACCGCCGTTCACCATCGACCAACACTCATTGCAATATTTATGATTTAACCTATACAATTTATCTCCTAACTCATCTGCCTTTTTTTTTTCCCTCTCTTTTCCTCCTCTGGAGGATTCAACATGCCCCAGTGATATCCTCATGTAAACATAATTCAAAACCCCATTCTGAATCCATCAGCCATAAGATAGAGATAGACAGAGAGAGAGAGAGAGAGATAATATTTCTTTTATTTTTTTTCTGTCACTCCATGTTCTTGTGTAAAGTCCCTCTCCAGCTCTCTCGGAACCCCTTTAGGCACTGGAAGGGGCTCTGAGGTCTCCCTGGAGCCTTCTCTTTTCCAGGTGAACACCTCCAGCTCTCCCAGCCTCTCTCCAAAGCAGAGGGGCTCCAGCCCTTGGAGTATCTCCATGACCTCCTCTGGACTTGCTCCAGCAGTTCCGTGTCCTTCTGATGCTGGGGGCCCCAGAGCTGGACACAGAAGTCCAGATATTGTGCCTCTGCCTCATTTTTCTGGGCAGCCTGAGGAGTCACTGGCAAAAAAATACTGAGGTGACACCCCCTTCAGCCCTAGACCTGACAGGAGAGTTCTGCATCACGAGGTGTGTAAATGACCAATTGCTTGGAGAAGAAATTCTCATTTCAGCTGCCCCCGGGCAGGAGGTGAGCCCTGGCTCTGCCCTCCCAGGAGAGTTCTTGGGGGGGCGAAGCTGGGGGAAAGTTCTCCATCCTGCTAGGAAGGCAGAAGTCCCAGCCGGACCGTGGGATGTGGAGTGTTGGATCACACACCAAACCCTCCCAAAGCCAAGACTTCCCACTTCAAACCCTGTCAAAACACAGACAGTGTGGATGCATCCAATTTATTCTCAATAGGTTTTGCAGACTCTCGTTTTGCTGGGCTGCTTTCCTGGAATCAAAGGCAGAAGTCTTTAAGCTGCCAAATTGCCAAAACCTCTGATAAAGATTTAATCCTAAATGCAGGCTGTGATTGTTAGATTTCTGTTTTCTTCTTTGCCTGTTGTCTGCTGATATTTTCACCTGTGTCACCTGCTCTCAGCCAGGCAGCCCGTTGCTGCAAACAGGAAAAATCACCACGAACAAAACCCTTTACAGGGGATTAAATTTCATCTAAAAGCATGTAATTCTCCATAGCCAGAAGCAGTTTCTAATCTTCATATATAGGAACTTACAAGGCAAGGAATTCAAAGCCACCGGATTAAATGAAAAATGTGAATGAAAAGCTACATGCTGATACTCAGCTGACCTAGGCAAGTTACTGTACATTTTTCAAAGTTTTAAATTACCACTAATGGAAAACGTGGGGAGCAGGTCTGAAGTGTCTCTCTACATCATTCCTTAAAAAAAAAAAAAATAGAAGTCCAAAACAATGAATGAATATTTGCAGATTAGCCCCTGATGCTTTCCAACACGGTTGGCCTCACTTTGCTCTTACTGTATAGATCAGCAGGTATCATCAGATTAGATTAAGACCAGCTGTTGGTTTCTAGTAAAGGAATTTCCCAAAAAGGTAAAATATAATTCAAGCTTAGCAGCCTAGATACTTAGGAAGAATAAAAACCTCTGCTCGTGACCGTAAAAAGCAGAGAAAAAGACATTATAGAGCATTTAAGAGCTTTGGTTTCAATTATTTTATATTAAAGGATAGGTAAGATTAAATTGCTCAGACTCTTTATAAAAATAAAAGGGATTGTAAATAAAATTGGAAACAGATATACAACAACCGAGTTCCCACAGGTGCGTTTTCACCACTGGGGAAATACCCGTGTGAAATTCCAGTTTCCCATCATGTAAGGGGAGACAATAAATTCTGAAGTTACCCCGTTTGCCTTCGGACTTCGCCACAGAAGAAGTAACCTCTTGTCTGTTTAGACCCCAGTGTCCCTCTGTGTGTCTCACACCAAAGCAAAGGTTTGTGCCGCCCGCCGGGGGCTCAGCCCGAGATCAAAGCTTTGGGCCACTCACAACAAAACAAGAGGGTAAAGCCCAAAGAATCAAAGAGACAAAGGAAAGGTTTAGGAGATAAGGATCGGCCCCAGATATGATATTTCACCCGGATCAGATCCGGTGCAGAAGTTCAATTCAAAGTTCATAAGACAAAAATACAAAGAGATCGGTTTCGAGGTTTTGCTGTTCTCTATCCCATCTTCCAGGAAACAAAGATTCCACCTGTATCATGCAAAACCATATAACTTATCTCCTCCTCCAGGCTATGCATCTACTCAAATATGTATTTCAGGCATTCCTAACGCCCTCACCCAGCCCTAAACCAAACGCCTGCAGCCGCATCTCCCAAACAAGGTGTGAAGTTGTGGGGTAACCAGCCAAACCAGAAACCTGCTCCCTTCCTTGGAGAAAGGCACCTCTCTACTCACTGAAGCTCAACCAAGTCGACATGCTGAAACATCTGGAGCTAAATCCTTTAAAAACTAAGGGAAAAAAAAAAAAGGAAAAAAAAAAAACCGCTGCACCTCTGGATTTCTCAGAGGTGCCAAACTTGATGCATATTATATTTACAGCTGTAATTGTCTTGGCTTACAGGGGAGTGCTTGGGAATTCCTTAGTTGAAAGAGTCCATTGATCAAGAATTTAGGAATGGTAGGACAATGGCTGGGGAGGTCTGTAGGTGTCTGAAGGAAGAAGAGGCAACTGGGAACTGAAATGTCACAGCCCTCGGGCAAGGTGCTCCCTGGGCACTGCCTCCCCTGGGGGCAGGTCATCTGAATGATGTGAAAACATTATCAGTGACTCTCAGTTAGTTGCAAGCAGGATTCCAGCAACTACAAAGTGCTGTGCTTCAACAAAATCCTATAGCTCTTTTAAGCATTCATAAAAAACACAACAAACACAGCATATTCCTCACAGTGGTGCAGATTCTCAGCTTTTGTCATAGAATAGTAGAATATCCTGAGTTGGAAGGGATTCACAAGGATTATCAAGTCCAACTCCTGGCCCTGCACAGGACAATCCCATAAACCACACCTTGTGCCTGAGACTATTGTCCAAATGTTCCTTGAACTCAAACAGCCTTGATGCCATGACCACTTCCCTGGGGAGCCTGTTCAGTGCCCAACCACCCTCTGGGGGAAGAACCTTTTCCCGATATCCAGCCTAAACCTCCCCTGACACAGCTTCATGCCATTCCTCAGGTCCTGTCACCACTCACCAGAGAAGAGATCAGCTTTGCTTTTGCTTCATCCCAGTCCTTGTTACGGTGGCAGATTCACCAAACCACAGGCAGAACCACCCTGTGTCTCATGGATGGATGGATGGATGGATGGATGGATGGATGGATGGATGCTTCAGGGGTGCAATCCCCACGAGCAGGTCCCCAGGACAGCCCCAGCTACTGCCAGACCAACACAAACCTGTGCAGCCCTCTGGTGTGGGCAGGTCACAACACACCTGACAAAGGTTGGGTCACAGCCATCCACAACCACGCAGGGGAACAGCAATAAGTGATGGAGACGCCTCGTGCCTGCACACGGAGAGCTCTTAGGGGTGTCAAGCCTGGGGAAAGGGCTCAGCATGACTATGTATCACAGGTTTTTGAAACAGCTATGGCCTAAACACACATTTGTGATTATATAACTCGCCAGTCTCATGCAATGGTTTGCAGACATGTGGGTTATTTCAGGCAGGGGTGGGCAGGGCGCTGATCTGCCTTATGTCAGCTGAGGTTTCCACCTGAACCCACCTCCAGCAGAGGCTGCTCTTGCAGCTTCACATCCTTTCACTGACTTCCCTCACCCCACTGCCCAAATAGAGTCACCCACTTCCACAAATATTTACTAGAACACCTACAAGCCATTGCTTTCACCCCGTTGTGAAAGAGAAGAATTTTCTAACCTTGGGAAGCACCAAATCAAAGGCAGCAGTGGGATGCAGCAGAGGAGAACACAGAAGAGTCATGGAAAGGTTTGCAAGCAGTGATGAGCATCCCTCTCTGTGCACAGCATGGGTCAGGTGTCACTGCCTCCACTGGCTCTTAGGTAGAGCTGCACAAAGCTGAGGGAGGAAAAAAAGCATGGAAAAGGGGGGTTAGAAAAGTACAGTGTAAAATTGACCAGAAGATACAGTTCTTAAATCTGGTGAATGCTGCAGGCTTGTGGTCAGGTCAAGCTGGTTAAATATGGGCTGCAAATATACAATATAGAGCAAATGGGTCAGGGCACAAACACAGCATCCTTTCTATTACAGGGTTGTTTTTGGCATTAAAATATTAAAGGGCATCGTTAGGCCTTGATGGGGTAAATGCAACCAGTGACAATGAGGTTGCACCTGAGCCATGGGATCCATGCACAGCCTGCTGCAGGCTGGCAGTGAGGTCTCCAGGGAAAAGAAGCATTTTCTGAACCAAACGGATCCTGTGATGCTTTCCCAGGCACCAGCATAGCCCTGGATTATCCCACTGAGTTTCCACTGTGGAGGAACCTGGACCCCAAAAGCCGGTGCCTCCTGAAGGATCCGGGTTGTGCTTGCAGGGAGAACATGTGGAATGAAGGAAACCACGTGGCTGCTTCGATACCTTCTGCTTTGAAAGAGGTTTGTGAATAAATCCCACGCAGCACCCTGGCACGTGAAAACCCTAATTAGAGGCAGCCTGGAGCACAAAGACCAACCCTACCACTGTTTACCCGGCTCAGCACAAGTACATCAGCTCCAGAGGTTTTATTTTGGCCAGGGGGGACGATGGGTCCCCGTCAACACCACGTACAAACCAACCAACTGCAGGATATAGAGGTTTTTCATTTTACCCCCCAGAGATCACACACCTGCTGAAGTTCCCTCACATGTTGCCTCCTAAGGTGCTTGCACGACATCCCCACCACAACCAATTGTGACAATTGGTCACAACTGCCGAGCACAGTCCCAGTCTCATAAATCTCCCGGCAATTGCGAGGCCTCATTCAACCTCCCCATGAGATGAAACAAGGGCTGCATCGTGGGGTCATGGTGGGTTTTGGATTTTTTTTTCTCCTTTTTCTGTTTCTTTCCAACACATCAAGGCTATGAAATGACAGCTGCAATGTGCTGGTCAACAGTGCTTCTGCCATGAGGCTGTTCCTGGAGCACTCCAGGATTTCAGGGGCACAGATTTCCTGTGGATTCCAGGATTTCAGTCCTTGCTGGTCTGATGACAAGGTGATCCTTGAGCATATTAAACACAGAGATACCAAGGCTGGGATGCAGGGAAGGTCAGTACCTGAGCACTTGTATTCCCAGAGAAGCTGCGGCTGCCCCATCCCTGGAAGTGTTCAAGTCCAGGTTGGATGGAGCTTGGAGCGATCTGGTCTAGTGGAAAGTGTCCCTGCAGGGGGTTGGAATAAGATGGTCTTTAAGGTCCCTTCCAACCTAAACCATTCCATGATTTTCTCACCATTTGCTCAGACACAGATGGGAGACCTGTGGAAGTCTGGGAAGGGCTGCTGCTGAGCTCAGTGGGTTTGGATGCAACACCACGATTCAGCTCAAGCTGGGAATGTTTTCCAGCAGAAATTACCCATCATGTTGCTGGCTGAACATCTGCTGAGTCCTCACCACGAGATGCTCAGTGTGCACAGGGGAGCTGCTGAATCATGGAAACTTTAAGGTTGGAAAAGGCCCTTAAGATCATGGATTTCAAAAGTGCTTGTGCCATTTATTCTTTCCAAAGTGCCCAGGTCCAGTGTGCCATGGTATCATCACTTCCAGTGTCATGGGAACAAAAAGAGCTGCTGTAAGGCCAAGTTTAGCTTGAAAAGGGGGTGCACATCAACTCACCTCTGCTGCCCAGAGCACCCTGTACCTGGGCAGACAACACTGAGCCTGAGAGCTTCATCCCATCAGGAAAGAGGTGGGATTGCCTGGGATGACCCTCCAGCAGAGCCTGACTGCCCTGCAGTGATTGGAACCTGCACCACTGCTGGGACTTGGTGCACCATGTAGCAATAAGATAAAACAACTCAAAACAGAATAAAACAGTTTAGACAAGACTATGCCAGAAGTAAAAATAACTGGTTCTTCCACACATCAATTGTGGGGGAGTTATTTTTATTTTCTTTTACTATTATTATTGCTATTGTTGCTGTCATTATTATTATTATTATTATTATTATTATTATTTGCTATAATTAGTTCTTATAAGGTAGATCTTACAGCAAGACAAAGAAGATATAAAAAGAAGATGAAAATCCTTCCCATGTTAAATTTTTCTTTTGTATTAAGTAGTCTTGAAGCTTTGATCTGAAGAAAATGCCAAAGGGAGCAACTGATATGTCTGTTTTTACCTGTTTTTTACCTGGTTTTAAGTTGTCACAGCAGTATCCCACTTGCTGAGTTTTTGAAAAGGCTCAAGGAATCAGGTGGGGTTGAACCGAAGTCAGAGTCACAGTCACCTGGATGACTTCAAAATCGTGCCACCTGTTTAGATATTTGGTTAAAATAAAGAAAATAATAAAATATCACAAAGGATGTAAAATAAAAAGGTTGGAGGACCTTCTAAAACCACACTTAAATGAAACTAAAATGAAACTAAATAAGACTAAATGAATACAATAAAATTAAACAAAAACAAATTTCAGTTAAACGACACTAAAATTTTTAATTTTGCACTGGAACCAAATCAGGCTTTTTGAAATTCCATAATTTAGTTTTTTTTACCCTTTATCTTTGACCAAATCCCATCTTTGGCTGGAGAAAATACAGTTACAAAAGCTGCAAGTGAATCTGTTAAACTGTGGTTTTGGGCCCCACCTGAGCAAAGGTGAAACAGCATCCTTGTCCACAGTCCCATGGAGCTCCCAGCAATTATATGAAGATGAAGTAGCATTTGTAGTTACATACTTCTAGATCCTAAAAGATTTCATCTTTCCCAGCGCCAGGATACTGAACCAGCCCATCTATTCCTTATTTCCTCAAACAAACCATAGATGGTTTGTGTTGAAAGGGACCTAAAAGACCATCTCATTCCAACCTCTGCCATGGGCAGGGACACCTTCCGCTATCCCAGGTCACTCCAAGCCCCATCCAACCTGGCCCTGAACATTTCCAGAGGTGGGACATCCACAGCTTCTCTGGGCAACCTGTGACAGGGCCTCTCTACCCTCATCAGAAAAAATTTCTCCCTTATATGTAGTCTGAATTCATCATCTTTGAGTTTAAAACCATTACCCCTTGTCCTATCAAGCATCCCTATTTGTGATCCACCAGGGAGAGGCAGAAGAATCCAGTTACTCCTGAGAAAGGGAAGAAGTTCCATATATTGGGAGCCCTGTTGGTACTGCCAAGTAAGAGCAGCCCCCTGGCTCTTCAAAGCCATCCTATTGCAAGTCCATCTTGCATCCCCACAGATTCCCACAGCTGGCTGCCCATAGCCAAGAAACGTGGGGAAGACCTGAATTTCTGGATTTTGCTGCCTGATGGGCACTTCCCTTGCCAGGCACTGTAGGAATGAAGTCATGGGTACCCTGCACGGGGCGCTCAGACTTTCCTCTCTCCCCACCAGCAACGGAAAGTTGTTTGGGTTAGATGGGCAAACAGCTTCCTTCTGAAAGCTCTTCCTCCTCCAAACACATGACTGAGCTACTGGAAACTGTTCAATCCAGCAGAGTCATTAAGTCATCTGAGCACATTTTTGCAGCAAGAGGAGGCTGCGTGGTGGGCTGGTTTGGGAGAACAGTTGGATGTAAAGCTCCCTGGGGGGAACAGATGCGGATGACATGTTGCTATCTAGTTGGTTTTTTCACACAGCACCATCCACTCCAGCCCCCAGGCCTTACTACAGCCGTTCCAGGGGTGGTATAAAGCCATTTCTACATCTGCCTTCTGCCACAGCTCACCCCAGAGCCCAGCACAGGGGCCTCTCTGCTACCTGGCCCAGAGCAGAGCAGCTTGGGGGCTGCTCTGTGTTATTATTGTTATTGCTCCTGTTCAGCACAGCTGAGGCATCTTCCCTCCAGATGTTTGCAGGGTGTGTTTGTGCTCACTTCGCTGATGCATGAAGACAGTCACGAGACAAGATGCTCAGCACCAGCCAACATGCCCCAGCCTAAATAGCAGCCTTTATTTCCACCTCACCTGTCCTCAAAACACGATGGGCTTTTGTGCTTTCCTGTGTGTGTAATACAGGGTTCAGCGCTGAATAAATAAACAGGAAACCCTTAGGTCTGATGGTATTGCTCAAGAAAGGCACAAAGGCAAAAAATTCCACTTATCTGAGCATCCCTCCCAAATATGCTTCCCACACAACCTTTTGGGAGATCACGTTTGCATCAGTTTCCTCCATCACTGGTTCTATCACTGGTGCGATTCTTCATCTGACCTCCCAAGGGTACCCCGGAGATGAGCTGGGGGTGGGAGGAAAGGGGGTGTAGTAACTTAGCTCTTGTTTTCCTGAGTGCGCCTGAGGCCACAAGCCATGGGTTTTCAGGCTGTGACTTAACCAGGTTTCCTGGAAAGGCAATTCCTTGTACTTTCATCCTACACCTTCCTCCCAGCCAAGCTCGCATCGGCCACACCAACCCATGTGCTTGCCACGCTGAGCCAGGACTTGCCATGAGACGGGCAGGGACAGGGCACGGAGGGGCTGAGGCTGAGCAGGGACTCAGTGCATGGAAAGGGATCTGCATCCCTGCACCAGGAGTGAGAGATCCGAAATTCTCCAACGCGCCCTGCAGCCGAAGGAAATCAGAGCACGGGACTGAAAGACCGCTTGGAAAACATTAACAGCTCATTACTGATGGTCTGTTTAAAAAACCCCATTGATGTATATACATATGTCCCTGGACAGCACGTTTACCCCCAGCTAATGGCACTGAGTGGAAGCTGGAATGATCTGTGCCTAACGACTGAGCAAACTCCCAGCCCTCCCTCATTTACAGTTTTCCCGCACAGGCTCCCTCTGACCTCTTCAAATCCCATCCCAATTACAGCCTCCCACTTACCCTTCAGTGTAAATAAATCCTGCGGGGTGGGGATCGCTGCTACCAGCACAGATAAAAACCAGCACAGACGAAAACCAGCACAGATCAAACCGCTGGAGGAAAAGCCCAACCTGCAGCTGGTCCTCGAGAAGGGCGAGAAAACAAAGCACACAGGGGAGATGACACCCATTGGGGTGCTGAGAGTTTAGGCATGGCTCAGTCCTCTGGGGAGAACACAGAATCATTTAGGTTGGAAAGGGCTTTTAAGATCATCAAGTCCAACCGTTCCCCCAGCACTGCCAAGCCAACCCATGTCCCAGGGGGCCACATCTACAGAGCTTTTAAATCCCTCCAGGGATGGTGACTCCACCACTGCCCTGGGTAGCCTGTGCCAGGGCTGGACAACATTTTCTGCGAAGAAACGTTTCCCAATATCCAATCTAAACTTCCCCTGGTGTAACTTGAGGCCATTTCCTCTTGTTTTGTCACTTATTCCCTGGGAGCAGAGCTTGACCCCCATGTGGCTCCCCCCTCCTGTCAGGGGGTTGCAGAGCCAGAAAGTCCCCCCTGAGCCTCCTTTTCTCCAGGCTGAGCCCCCCCAGCTCCCTCAGCCCCTCCTGCTGCTCCAGCCCCTTCCCCAGCTCCATTCCCTTCTCTGGACATGCCCCAACCCCTCAATGTTCCTTCTTGTCATGAGGGGTCCAAAACTGAAACCAGGTCTCGCAAGGAGAAGTTCCCAAGTAGCATAAAGCTATCCATGCCGAATAGGTGCATATCCATGAAATTCCTAGGGGTTATCCATGCACCTTGGACTTCTCCTTGTTTGGATGCATAGGAAACTTGCTTAGGAAACTGCCTAGTTTCTCTGCTAAGATGCGAATGGGCTGAGATGCCCCCATCCACTGCATGTTGGGGGATGGAAACCCCAGGAGGACCTTCATGAGATACAGAATTCTCTTCTATGTCTCTTCTGTTAACAAGGTGTTGATTCAAAGGAGGGATTTTCAACTACTTCCTCAGCAGATATAAACCACTTCAGTGCCATTGGCTTCAGTGGTGTTACACTGGTTTTGCACCACTGAAGCACTGGATCTTCCTCCCTTGGGGAAAAAATGCCATTCAAGAGGTCTCAGAGAGAAAAAGCTGGATCTCTGTTGGCTTCCTGGAGCATCCTTAGGCTGCTGCTACACTAACAATATTTTCCTTGGGTTTACAGACACTTAAGAGCAGTTTTGCACACAGGGGTGGGGTGAATGCCATATGGATATTCCTCCCAGCACAGGAATAGAATAGAGGGAATGAGCCAGCTGAACCCATCCAGGCTCCTCACTCCTAAATCTCTAAATGCATCTTCCTCAACTTGCACCCAGCCTCATCACAGGCTGGGCAGCCTTGGCCACACATTCACCTGGGTTGGGATGCTGGGGCCTCACGCTGCAGTTTCCCCAGGAGCCACTGCTTCTTTTGGAATTTCAAGCCACCGGTGCAATAGGAGACAAGTTTCTTGAGTTTCAGGTTGCTGACGGTTGGGAGTGTCTTTTTGGATATTTTTTTCTTTAATTTTGGGCTTACTGGAGGACTCATCTACTGATCATTAAGCAATTACCCTGTGGGTTGAAACTGTTTCTAAAGGACTAAATGATGTTATAATGTTCTGGAACTGTCAACACAACACACGGGGCTGCATTCAGCATAAATTACAGGCAGTTTCCATGCCACAAAAGCCGCACAAGTTCACGGATCCAGCCAAAATATTCATCAGAAAGTTCTGCCAGGCCGCAGGGCCCGTTTTGCCAAGATGTGCAGGTGTTCACCATGGAAAGCAGCCCCACCACTGACCTGAGCAATCTCCTCCCAGCCAGACACGCTCTCCTTGGGTCACCTGAGCCAAAGTGTTACGTGATCCCAGCAGCCACAGTGGGGATTTTTCAAAGCTGTTCCAGCTCTGAGGGGACGTGGCCTTTCATCTGCAGGTGCAGGAGCCGTGGATGGAGACCCTTGGTGATGCTTTTGGAGAGGTGTCCAGGTCCAGGGTGAAAACAGGGCAGCTGGGCTTGGTGCCTTGGGCACCACTGGAGCTTTGTGAGATTGTGGTGACACAGGGCCATCCACTTCTTTCTTGCTCAGGAGGCAACACTTCCCTTGTCAGGAGGGCAGGTGCTTTGAAGGCTGGGACAGATTTCACACACACAGTCCTGGAGGCAGGACCCAGCTCACACACATGGACACAGAACAGCTGAATTGGACAGTTCCTCAACAAAAGCCAAGCCACTGCTCTGCCATCATAAATCCCAGATTTAGGGCACCTGCAAGTGGAGTTCCTCCTTTGGAGAAGATTTGTGAAGATCAGGATGGCAGTGCCCGCAAGACAGGCCTCTGTATGAATAATCCTAACTATCCCAACAGCTAAACCATCTGCTCTTGGGAATTCTGGAGCTTTGCATGGATTCAGTGCAAGGCAAAGGTTATTCAGCCTCTTACTGTCATGTTTTTCCCATGTTTCAAAAGGGTGTGGAAAATACTGGAGAGCACACCAGGCACACATCTGTCACATTCACTCCATGGAATGGTGCTCCAAGGCCTAATCAATCTCCAAAACACCACCACAGGCTGAAGAAATCCCATCTGTGCTCTGACCACCAAGAGTTCGGGGCTTGCAGAGCCTGCTCAGCTCTTCCCAGAGATGGGGAGACATCTCCAAGCCTGTCAGTGTTTAAAAGGCATTTGGGTAATGCCCTTAATTAAGTTCATTAAGTTTTGGTCAGCCCTGAAGTGGTCTGGCAGTTGCACCAGATACTCATTGAAGGTCCCTTCCAATCGAAATTTTTTAATTCTATTCTATGCCAAAGGACATCCAGAGCTGCAATGGGGAACCACCAGGTAATGCTGCCTCATCTCGGCATAGATTTTGGCTTCGTACCAACTTGTAGAAATAATGATCATTGTTTTGGTTGCCCAAAGGGCACTTGGTTCACTGCTCAGCTGGACAAGGCTGAGCTGAGTGCTGTCAGGAGCCGTCAGCCTCCTTGGAGTCCTGTGCACCAGCAGTGCTGTGGAACATCCTCTCCTTGGCCTCCCTCTTCTGTGCATGCCACAGAGATGGTGGACTCCAAAGCTAGGCAGAAGCCCCAACCTTTGGAGATGTTTCTCACTGTGAGCTCCCAGCAGATGGAGAATGTGGTCCTGGCATCACCCAGCCTTGGAGAACATGGGGAATGGTGGAGTCCCATCAGCTTTTCATGGCCAGCTTGTCCACCAAGTGCTGGTTCCTCCAGGTGAGGATGGAAGAAAATTCAGAAGCATTTTCATGTCAGATTCCTGCACTGCTCTGCCTGGCTGTGCCCTTTCCAGGGAGCGAAGGGAGGAGTCCTGTGTCATCACGCAAGAACAAGGTCAGGAAATACTTAGTCCATCCCTGCTCCTGGTTTTGCTGAGTCTGAAACGAGTTGTTCAGGACAAGATAAGAAACCAGGAGCAGCGGATGTGTGCAGGATGCCATGGGCTCCGTGCAAAACATCCTGTTGTCCTCTGCACTGTGAAGTAACAGGGACAAACCCAGCTCATCAGGGAGGACACTGGGCTAATGTCCCATCTCTGCATCCGTGTTGGGGGACCTCTTTTAGGATGTGAAAACTCTCTATCCTGCAATCCAGCCTTAACTGCTGGATGGGCTGAGCTTGGTATCAAAGATCCTTTGAAAAAATTACCTGCAGTAGAGTCAACCCTCCTGCCACGGTGCCAGCGTGGGGCTGAGATAGGGGAGGGGAGGAACTGGCCCCCAAAGCACAGGTACACAGGTGGCTCTCCTAGATGTCACTTCTGTGCTCCACTTTCCTGCAGCAAACACTTCCCAGCCCTTCCCTTCAGCCCTGCTAATCATCACTCGCGTGGCCTCTGGATCAGGCCCAAACCAACCACATCTGCGCCCGAAAAAAGAAAAGGTCCGCTTGTGTTTCCCTCACTTTTATGGGAGCGTTAACACATTTCAGCCACATAAAACCTTCACCTTCAAAAGGGGAAGGGGAGAAACAGAAAGGAAATGCTGTCACATAAAGCAAGCGGCTCAGCCCCAGTTACACACCCAACACAGCGACCCGAGAGGAGCTGACCTGGCGCACAAGGGGTTTTCTGCTCGGGGTTTCGGACCCAGCAGGGATCTGGGGATGGCGAGTGGCGAAAGGATGGGATGTGGGAGCAGCGTCAGGACCACTGCACCCCGGTTGTCACCAGGATGTTGGGATGCTGCCACGGCCCCAGCTGCAGGCAGCCGTCACCGCCCCATCTGTGGGGTCTTTCGCTGGTGGTTTGGGACTTTTTTTCCCACAGAAGATGCTCCTATAACCAAAACCAGATTTCGTTCCCAAATATCCCCAATCTCCCCTAAAGCTTACAAATCTTCCACACCTGTGTTTGCTCATTCCTGCTGCCCGGCCCTGCCCTGGGAAGGACGATGTTTATCCCAGTCCCCCACAGCTATTTACAATGGGGTTTTCGGATGGGGATGGAGCACATATTTGCCTAATGGCAACAGGGCGGTGAATTTAATTCTCCTCATTAACAGTCATCAGCTTAACGGGAAGCAATAAAAGATCTTCTAAATAGCAGCTGCTTGTGAGATATTATTTATGGCCGTGACTGTCGGCAGGATGAGCGCATTGCTGGCCTGCAAGGGGGGAAACTGAGGCACGAGGCCATTTACTGACCCACCCTGGACCACACAGATGGAGGTGGGAAGAAAATCCAGCCCTCTTCTCTCCCATCCAGCGGCTGTGCTGCCCCAAGGCCACACGAGCCACGTTGTCATTACAAGCTATTATTCAACCCACAGGAATAGCAATTTGTGAACAGTGCCACATAATGCTATTTCCAGCACCCAAGGGAGTCGTGGTGAGGCACCCCACCCTTTTTCTCTCTCCATGGGCCACCTCCAGAACCCTCTGGCTGGCTGGTGACAGAAAATGCCCCTTTCCATGTCCCACCCCCTACCCATCAATCCAGAAAAGGACATTTCTCTCCCAGTTCTGATGATGAGAAATAATTTTGTCTGAGGTTGCTTCTCTTTTGACATCCACAGTGACACCTGGGGTTGTAGGTCCTCCCTTAGTGACTTTGGGTAGTGGTTTTCACTCGACATCCTGCACCCAGTGCTGCAGAGGCCCCCAGAGACCCCCTCCTCTGCTGTCCTGAGGATCTTTCCCCTTGGCAAAGAGGAGTCACCTTCAAACAAGGACAGATTTTCGACCTGGATAGTCCTGTTGAAATGGTCTCATCTGAGATCTCACTTGTGACAACTGGATTTTTTTTTTCTACTCAGAGACAATCAGCCCTTCCCTCTCACTGGGATTTACCCCAACACACACACACACACACATAATTCCCCTCCAGCCTCCAATTTTCCTGGAAGAACAAGGCCAGGCTGTTCTCTAAGATTGTTTAATCCTGATACCAGTCCAGTAAGGTCTGAAACAACTCACCGTGAATGCAGGGATCAGAAACCAACTCAGTATTTAGCCCTGCCTTTGGCAGCCCTAGGGGAAAATCCTCACTTCATCCATCTCAGGAGTTGTAACTTGGACTCTCTTGAGTTGTTTTCTGATCAGCAAAGCCCCCAGGTCTTTGTTTTCTGCCACGTCCAAGAGAAGAACTGCTCAGCTCTCCGTGCAACCCTTCTCACTGCACTTTGTTGCTTGTACCATCAAATTTTGCTCCCAAATTCTGTCTTGCTACGGAGGCACATGTGAGTCCCTCTCAGTGTTACTGTTGTTAATCAAATTAAAAATATTATCTTTGCAAACAATCCTTGGGGACTGCCTTTTACTGGGAAGCTGTCCAGCTCTACAAACTGCCCTTCAAGGAACACTGCAGTGATTATTTTTAATACTTTTAAACACCAAAATAAATAGCGACTACTCAGGCTGTATATATTAACTCCCTTCATGTGACACCTAGAAATACCTGTTTCTGGTGCTCCAAGTGCAGAAGCAGGAAGGATCAGCATGTTCCACAGGATGTCTTGCTCAGTGCCTCTTCCAGACACGTTCATGACTTGAAGGCCCCTGGATAAGTGTTTCTGTGGTGAGGAACAGCAGCACAGTGGGATCAGAGCCCTTCTACCCAGACATCCAAGTAGGAGCCTACTCTCATCTCGCCAATGGAATAAGGGCATGTCCTACAGCCCTGTTTTTCACTTTGGATGCAAACCAACAGCAAGAAACTCTCCTCCAGGACCAACCCATCAGCATGGGTTCCCCTCAAAGCAGATCCAGAGCACAACCCCCAAAACCCAGCTACATGAAGTTGAAGCACCAATGGGGCTGTGCTGCTTCCACCAGTACCACACCCAACCCCCAGCTTCAGCCATTCCCCCACCACCACCCCAAGAGCTTTTTCCAGCCCTGGGAAGCATTTTTGTAGAACCACAGAATGGTTTGTGTTGGAAGGGACCTTAAAGCCTATCTCATTCCAACCCCCTGCCATGAGCAGGGACACCTTCCACAGACCAGGTTGCTCCAAGCCCTGTCCAACCTGGCCTTGGACCCTTCTCAGGGATGGAGCAGCCTTTACTTACCTCTTACCCACCATGAGGGCTGCAGGTTCTCTTCACAGGTCCCTCAGACTGAAAGCAACACGTCCACCAGTGCAGTCCAGCTCAAAGCTGCAGTGGACAGTGGTGTTGTGGTTGGTGGGTTCTGCGTGGCTGCCCTGGCTGTGCTGTGCAGGGCCCAGCAGCTGTGAGGACACCCACAGCAAAGAGACAAGCTTCTACCCCAGCTCCATCACCTCAGTGACCAGCAGGACGAATTCTCTGCACCACTCAAAGCACTTGGCACTTGACCAGCACATTTATATTATATATACACATTGTACATATCACATACAGTATTGTCGTGTCGCCACATACTCAGGATGGAAGGAGTTTTAAGAGATAAACTCCAAAAGACGGGGGGGAAAAAGGACATGGGTGGCTCTTCACTCAGCTCCTCAGTCCTCCTCCTTCAGACACAACTGCTTAGCATGGCATTCAAGCAGAGCGTTTGCTTCTATTTATTTAATTCCCTATTAAACTCTCTTCAACCTGGACATCCAGCCCAGGGCTCCCCCGGCAAGGTGTATAATCAATTTAGCCTTTCTTAGCCAATCTTGACACGAAGGATTTCACCCATTTCAGTACATTACAGCACAGACAAAACGAGAAAAGCCAATAACAGCAATGCAGATTGTCACTGCCTTCTGCAGAATCTGATATGCAAAACAGCACAGTCCATATCAGGTGATTACTTCATAACACATAACCTCATATTACTGAAGGAACAGGTGGAAAACCACTTGCTCTTTGCCTGTGGGACTCCAGGCTGAGTCAAGCTTTCAGTTTTTAGCGACAAGAAGCCTCCATTCAAGCATGAAGGAATTAATTCATGTTACCAGGACACGTTCACGAGGTGTGACATTATCTAATCAGGAATGGGCAGAGCCAAGACACAATCACAGAATGGTTTGGGTCAGAAGGTGGCCTTAAAGAACATCTGGTTCCAACCCCCTGCCAGGGGCAGACACACCCTCCCCTAGATCAGGCTGCAGGAGCTCAGAAGGGCTTGAAATCCCTGCCATAAAGGCAATTTCCTGAGGGCAGTGCACAAAGTCCTGCTCCTGACAGGACCCACCCAACAGCATCCCCTCTGTGTTCCACAGCTGGCTGGAGAGGAAAGGATCCCCTGCCCAGTCCCAAAACAGCTGAGGACCAGCCTCCACACAGGAAGACCTGCAGGTCCCTTCAGCTTGGGCAGGGCACAAGGGTGACAGATTTATCAGAGCAGAAGAGATGTGATCTCTGGTGTAGAGGAGGGAAATAGGAAGCTTCTGGGGCAGGAGGATGAACTTCTAGGTGATGGCTTCAAAACCAGTAAAAGGCAACAGTTCAAAAGGAAGGGATAGACAAAGCGTGGAAATCACTGGCAGAGGATTACACTGATCTGAAAAAAAATATATATAAGATTTATAAAGTAATCCTATGAATTTCTTGAGGTAAAATCCACACTGGCCTATTAAATACAGTGACCTGATGTTGCCTCTATAAGCTCTGACCTCTAAATAGCTGGAGGCTGATGGGTGCTCCTGCCTTCTCCCACAGCAGCAGGTGGACCTTTGGAGAGAATTAGCACAGACTTTTTTTTCCTTTTTTTTTCTTCTGTGAATATAGAGTAACTTCAATATTTTCCATCCAGAGACTGCTAGAACTGGGAGCCAACTTCTCTTCTGGGAAGTGTGTGGTCTCCCTAGATTTGCACATCTGTGATCTCCAGGAAAAGGGTGAATCAGACCAAAAGTGGAAAGGAAAATCTGCATTTACAAATACACCCTGTGCCAGCACCTGCATGAAAAGAAGACTGGCAGAAACATTGATGATGTAAATACAACCAGCCACCTACAGGGTCCCAAAGGCAGGTGAGCATCTCAAAATGCAAACACACCTGCAGCATATGGACAGATCCAAAGCACAGGGTTTGGATAAAGCTTTCCTTGGCTCTCCCTGATGTTTTGGAAGGGGCATCTCATCACAGGTCCTTTCTAGGATGAAATCCTACTGGTGATGGCTTTTGGCCAAGCAAAATGTCCAGGTAGCCCTTGTAGTCTGTAGCACACCTGGGGCTGGGAGTGATGCCCCATCCCTGGAAGTGTCCAAGGCCAGGTTGGACAGGGCTTGGAGCAACCTGGGATAGTGGAAGGTGTCCCTGCCCATGGTAGGGGGTTGGAATGAGATGGGCTTTAAAGTTCCTTCTAACCCCAACCATTCTGGGATTCTGGGACTTTATGTCCCTGCCCATGGCAGGGGGGTTGGACTTTGTGCCCCATAAAGGTCCCTTCCATCACAAAGTATTCTGTGATTCCACGATGCCTCTCATGGGCACGGATGCTGGGAGCTCTCCCGTGAACTCCACTGCCATTGCTCAGCAAATGGGCTCAGAGCAGCTCTTGGCAAAGCCAAACCAGAGTTCTGGGAGAACACAAGGGGTCAATGGGATCCTGATATTCTCATGTAAAATAC
This sequence comes from Manacus vitellinus, assembly GCF_001715985.3. NCBI lineage: Eukaryota > Metazoa > Chordata > Aves > Passeriformes > Pipridae > Manacus > Manacus vitellinus. Next base: position 40,673,268 of record NW_021940750.1, on the reverse strand, counting down.
AGAATCAAGGCACGAGCAGGAGGTAGTGCATGAAAAAATGCTGACAGTGTGGAAAACAGCTCTGACTTGGGGCAAATTCTGAATGGACCACTCAGAACCAGCACATGTTCATCTGCTGAGTTGAATAACTGACTCATGGCTGATCCAAGAGAGCTGGAGTTCCCCATGGCTTCATTCCTTCTTGGGCTCTGTTAAGGTGCAAGGGACTGATGGATTTTTCCCTTCACTTTTTGCATCTCGGTGGATGCTCTGCTGTCAACCAAGGAGTAAGTTTGAGGCACATCTTTAAGAAGTCAGGTGAAAATAACATGTTGAAAATCCTATTTCACACTTCCAAAGTTGAATGTAGGATCAATGAAGGGAAAACTAGTGTCTGGGTCATTTCTGATGCTCCCTGTCATTATCACTCCTGCCTAGAAAACAACTTGGACTTCACAGCTTCCTCATCATTACATTATATAGGAGTCCACCAGTGCTTTGAGGTTAAGAGATGGATCTTCAGAAGGTAAGACTCAAGACCAGATGAGACTTTTTTGTTTAGACCACAAGACAGGTGCTGAGGCCTCAAATACCTCCTCTAGCTCTGCCTGCTCTCTCTCCATGACTGTGCTCAAGATCCTTACCTATAGAAGGGCAGTAATATATCTCCTCTTACCTGTTTAGGTCCTGTAACTTCAGATAAGGACTGTGCACAGCAGAGTACCTTCAGACCTGCCATCATGCTACAAAACCCCAGAATAAGGAGAACAAAGCCTCTGTCAGTGCCAAGATTCAAACATTTTCCAGGCCATCACAGCCTGACTGTGCTAATTGTTATCGTGGTCAGTGAGAAGTTTGCCAGAGGTGTCCAAGCACTGCAGTCAGAGAAGGGCCCCCGTCTTCCTCTGCTGGCTCCGTAGCAAAGCCTCGTGCTCCTCCCAGAATAGCAACTGTGCAAACCTCGGTGCTTCTCTTCCAAACCCTTTTGCATTTTTAGAAACTAATTTGCAAAGCCTCGGCCCCTGTGGCTACAAGCAAAGCCTGGCTGTCTGTGCAGCCTCCTCAGCCACGGCATCTCCAGGCTTCTGATGCTGTGAGCTTCGACCTGGGGGTGGGTTTTTACCTGGGAGAAGAAAATCCTGCCAGAAGACTCTTGGGATCCTACACAAGGCAAGAGAGGAGGGGTTGGGGATGGGATCGTTGTAAGCAGAGGTCTCTGGGGGGAGCTCCTGACACACGGCAGAGCCTGGGACCCCATTTTCCAGCCACCTGACCCCACACTCTCACCTTAGCTCAGCAATAATGTCATTGCACAGCATCCAGTGGCCCTCACCAACATCACTGGGATCAATTCAGCTGGAGCCACGGGGCGTTAGTAAACCCTACCGAGATCTTCTCCTCATTTCCTATATCCATAACCCACACAGACAGTGTTTTTTAGGTATCCAAAGCCACAGTCTTCCTGTGGAGGGCACAGAGATGAATTCCCATCACAGTGAGCCACAGAGCATCTCCCATCCAGCTCATGCCTCTCGGGATGCTGATCCTTGAGCACAGCTGTCCGGAGGACACCAGATGGTGGGAAGTATCTGCACACCCACCTGCAACCTGCTCCCCTTCCATTCACAGCTTGGATTGAGTAAGGGGGGGATTAAACTGATATCCCTTATCTCAGACCTTCCAGGGATTTCTGCGCCAGCTGACACGAAGTGCTCGCTCTGAAACGAGCAACATTTGCAAGTAATACCTTCCACGGTCAGGGGGATGATGGCACTTAGAAAGCAGATAAATTTTGTTATATTTTTAAGCAAAGATAAACATTGGCTGCCTGAGATTAAACCACCACTCCAGCTCTTCTCTGCTGAAACCAAACTGGCACGTCTACGGCAAGGAGCACTCGGCAAACAGGACTGGTCATCGCAGTAATTCCAGCACGCAGGATTAAACCCCACAACTGCTGCAAGAAATGCACAAAACAATGGCCAGAAATGCTGTGTGGAACCCCTGGGTCTCCCTGCAACCCCTCTCCTCCTTGCCAGGATGGTGAAGAGAGTTTGGATTAACACCGGTAAAATGCAGCATAAATTTAAGTGGTGGGGGAAAAAAACACCACTGGTTGTCAGCTGGAAACTAGAAAGGGGGTAATTCTGGCCTCCCTACAATTTTGTTCTATTTTCCTATTTTTAAGCAATTTAGCAGACTGAGAATTTTGCTTAATGCCTCCCAGATCACACAAGGCCATGCAACAGTTTGACACCCACATGTGACACGGACACACACACACAAGGAGGGAAACCCTCAGCCCCTGTGCTCTGTGTAAAATTCACAAGTTTAGACTAAATTCCTTAATACATCCATGAGTATTTTGTCACAGAGATCACTTTTACTGTCAGTGGGTTTATAGCCACAGTTTAGATTCCCATAAAATTTACATAATTAAAATATTTCAGGTTTGTTTTTTTTTTTTAAGAAACTTCTTTCCTACAGTTTCTTAACAGAACACCCTACGTAGGATCTCACCAAGCAAAGGAAAATCTCCCAAGGGCCACGGAGGCATCAGGACAACAGCAGCACCTACGGAAAAGCAAGTGCCTGTGGCCTCCACGGGGCAGAGGCTTTGATTTCATCACTGAAACGCAATGCAAGAAGAAGCACCAAAATAAACAGCTCCATAAAGCAGCAGGAACGCAGCAAAGCAGTTGGAGGCTCCTCCAGCGAGAATGACCTAAATCCAAGAGGCATTTGGTGCAGATGCTGCTCAGCCCCACAACACCCTGGCGGCCTCCAGGACAACCCGGGATGTACCAACAAAGAAGGAAGAGAACCTGGGAGAAGACTCTTTCTTTTAATAAAGTTACACGGCGATTTTTTTTTTCCATCCCCCCCAAGGCACCCTCCTGCAGTGGCTGCCCCACCCCCAGGGCTGTCGGGGGGGGCCCTGGGACCCCCTTTCCAGGAGCGACCCCGCAGCAGCCGGGGTTATCGATGGAGATGTGTGTAATTGCCCTGTCAGGCAGCTGAAAGGCGCTCGCCTTTAGCTGATGCCACTTCAAAATGAAATTCTTTCTTTGGCACGGCTATGTCTGATATGCAGGCATCAAAGGGGAGGCAGCAGGTCGCCGATGCCCCAGGCCACGCATTTCCCTTCTAAAAAGCAGGGATGGGAGTGTCAGCTCCGGGGCCGAGGCGGCCCTGGAGACCAACACCCATCACTCCTTCCAGGGTTGCTGGAAAGATTTGAGGACCCCCCCCAGCACCCAGAGACATTCAAAGGCTCTCCAGCAGCAAAGGGGACTCTGTGGGCCTGCAAACTGCTAGGATGGAGGGGTGGAAAAGCCTCCCTGGCACAGAGGAGGTTGAGGGCTGGGTTTTTTTTGCTTCCAAGAGAAACACAGGGCCACGCTCGCCTCCCCCCACAGCTCCCATCTCCTCTCTCCACCTGCACTCTTCAGGGAGCCAAGGCTTTTGGCAAGCTTTCCACTGCAGTTTTTATTGGTTTCAACTGAGCTGCCCCTTTCGGAGGGTTGGAAAGCTTCAATCATTAAAGGAAAAGAAAAAAAGAATAAATTAAAAAAAAAGAAAATTATCCTGCACCCTCGCCCTGCTGCCCCTTCCCACTCCAACGATGGCTGAGGACATGAGCCCCACACCACCCAGCCCAGCCCAGCTCCCTATTTTCCAAGCCAAACACAGCCCTTCCAATGCATTTGAGCCAGAGTTTCAAGGCCCTGGATACCTCCAACTGTACCTGCTTGGCTCTGATCACCTTCCTGCTCGGAAGCAATTTAGAAAGGACACAGCACAGGTAGCTATTAGCTAACACATATTTAACTGCTCCAGATATCTTTTTTTTTTTGGCATTGTAATGGAGTGATTTGATCTTCAAAGGACCCGTGGAAACCTTTGAAGCTTCCCCATCTCCAGTGGGGAGGGGAGGAGGGGGGGGGAAATGTTAATAGTTTTAAAACCTGGGGAATCCTGAAGTCGGAGAAAGGGTATAAAACCCACTGGGTTTAGCATAAAGCCCTCAGGTAAATCTTCACCTTCTTTTCAAATGCATTTTTGGTGGGTTGCTTTGCAAAGGCTCGGGCCAGGTTAGCAAGGTCGGCTCTATTCCCAGCGGCTCTTAATCTCCAGGGACCCTCATCTCCCACGTGGCACAGCCCCGGCACCGGGGGATCCGCGGAACCTCGGCGAGAAATAGAAAGACTAAAATTTGCAAAGCCTTTAAGTAGAAAAGGAGTAGGGGAGGGGAAAAAGGGGTCGGAGGGTGGAAAAGACAAGGAGAGAAGATAAATTCCCGGCTGCACTCCCAGCCAGCACAGCCTCAGCAGCACCCTGAGAGCCGAGACACAAAATGCGTTTACCTTTAAAATAATGACTCATTTTATTTTTTTTCTTTTAATATGTAGTTATAAATATATTTTGTCAAAATATATGATCATTATTGTCAAAAACATTTGCACATAAAGTCATAAATAAGGTCAAGGTGAACGTTTAGTTTAGAGAAGAGTCCAGCTATAGCAAGCAGTTCTGGGGTGGGACGGGAGGGAGAGAGAAGGGGAGGAGAGGGCGGCGGGGAAGGGGGTCAGCGGCACCCGCACCCCTCCACCACCATCTCCTGGTAGTTTTTCAGGACCACCTTGTCATACTCATCCAGGTAGAGCATGGAGATGGCGCTCAGCTCCGTGGGCACGCAGCAGGCCTTGGGAATGCTGGAGTTCACGGAGTTCACCAGCGTCTGCACGATGGCGTGGTTCGTGGAGTTGAGGTGGTCGGCCAGAGGGAAGGGGCAGTCCCCGTGGCAGTAAAACGCCTGGTACCCCGGGGGCGCCACGATCCAGTCGTTCCAGCCCACGTCGCTGAAATCCACATAGAGGGCATGGCGGCGGCAGTTTTTTTTGTTCTTGCGGGAACGCTGGTGCTTGGGGCTCCGCCGGGCTCTGCGGGTCAGCGCGTGGCCTCGCCCGTCGTGCCCAAAAGTGACCAGGAGCGGCCTGAGCTGAGCCCAGTCCCCGCGCCCTTGAGGTAAAGATCGGCTAATCCTGACGTGTTTGCCCTGATGAGTCTGTGCGTGGTGGAGGTGGGTCACCTCGATCACCAGCCCGTGGTTCGGCTGCTTGTCCTTGGTCCACCGGATCACAGCCGGGCTCACATCAAAGGTCTCCCAGCGCGTCACGTTGTGGTGCACCAGACGCGTGTCCAGCAGGCGCGTAATGGCCTGAGCGCGCTCCGACAGCGGCTTCATCACTTCGTAAATGTTTATCCGGTGGAAGCCCCCCTCCCACGCCGCGCTCGGCTCCTCCACCTGCTCCCGGTACAGCCGCAGCTCCGCCGAGGAGATCACCTCGTTTTCCGGCACGCTGCTGAGGTTGAAGACGAAGCGGATCCGGGGCGCCTCGCTGGGACCCGGGACGGTCTCCAGGTGCTCTGGAGGGGAGCAGGGACGGGGGAGGGAAATGGTAAGACAAGCAAACAAGAGCACGTCAGCCTTGGGGCACCCAGCCACGGCCCCCGGCGCGGCCACAGCACACACACACCCCCCCTGCGCTTCACCTGCCCGGCGGACACCGGCTCCGCTCCGCTCCCCCGCGCATCCCTCCCGGCCGCACCCGGAGCAGCTCCTGCCCCGGCACCGCTCGCTCGCCTCCGCCCTGACCGGGACACCCCTTCCCATCTCGCTTCCCCTTTTAGAGAGGTTTTTTTTCCCCCCTTTCGCTCTTCCCCTTTTTGCTTTTCCCCCCTCCCAGTCGCTCCAAAATCGTCCCCCCGGCGAGATGCGGCGCCGCGGAGCACAGAGGTGCCTTGTTACAGGGGGCAGGGGGAGAAAGAGAAGCAAATTCCAACGCAGTAATGATGCGGCTGGATTAATAATTCAGATTTACTTTGGAAAAGAAACATCCGCTAGGAAACATTTGGATCAGATTACAAGGGTCTATTGAATAAACCATATAAACACACAGCTGTAAGTATTAAATTCGAGTCGGGGTTTGGGGGGATTTTTTCTTTTTCTTTTTTTTTTTT
>NW_021940750.1:40560344-40665220 GCF_001715985.3 Manacus vitellinus | reverse complement strand
CGGCAGAGAGAGGGTCCCTCCTGTGCTCCCACCACCCGAGAGTCCCCTCCCCGGGGTTGGGAGCCCGCTGCCAGGCCTGGGGGTTATCCCTGCTCCCTGCCCTGGGTTCCCACCCGCCATCCAGGTTTTCTCATCCTTCTCCTGACCCTTCCCTCCCTGGCTGCCTGCATAGCTCTCTCCCCCTTCCCACCAGGCCCGGTGCCCAGACCCCCACCTGGATGTGCAGCAGGCACCTTTCCAAGGGCTGTATGAGGCCACAGCTGGCTGCTCCAGAGGGATCTCCAGGAGGAAGGATGCTCCCTGCCCCACAGTTCAACCCCAGCATTGCCCTGGGCCATCTTTGGGGCTGAGACTAAGAGCCAGACATCCCAAGGCTTGAGACTGTTCCCAAGTGAAGTCTGGGGACAGACTGGTCTCCCAGTAGGGCACATCAATTGGGCATACTGGGATTGATGTATGAACAATTGTGGGATTGATGGGGATTGGGCATACTGGGATTGATGTGGAGAAGGCAGCTCCAGAGGAGGACACCCTAATGAAAAGTGATGGATGCCACATGTTTTGGAGGCACGGAGTAGACTGAACCACCCCACAGGGCATCAGAATCTTGCCCCTTTGCCCTACTGGGGTGTCCCTTTGCGTTGGGCAAACTGTCACCCACGGCGAGAACAGCCGGTTAATTTATGAGACCAAAAGATGTGGTCGTGGAGTGGCCATGGGAACTCCGAAGCTCATCAATTAACCACAACCAAAAACCAGCTCAGAAACGATGACTGTGAACCAGCCACGTGGCCACAAACCACCGGGCTGCCGTGCCCAAGCGTGCAGCAAGCCCACACCAGCACCTCGGCGTCCTTCCAGCGCTGCCCCAGAGCTCACACACCATCCCATCACAGACGCCTCCTTTTCATATTTCACTTTTTTTTTTTTTTCTTTAGCTCAGACCTGACCCATGCATTAGAAAAGCCCAGGGATGTCACCGAAAGGACACGCACAGATAAAAGGCAGTGCTGACACGGTAATATCTCTGAGTTATTCCTATACCACTCCAAGTTTAAAAGAAACATCTGTTAGCAAGGTATTTGGACTATGAATCCATCAAAATTTGTGAAATATTGCTATCGCCATTTCAAACGTATCACACTGTGTGTTATTCTTAACAAGTGAAAACAATTTTGGGAGTAGCTGCTGTGCAACTTTTTAAAGTTAAATAACATTTTCATTGAAAATACTCCAGTCTATAAACAAAGTTTACACGAGGGCCTGTATGGCTCTAAAACAGACCTCTGGATCGGGAAGAGCGACGGGCTCCCTCTTTGTGGGAGCAGTTGTGCTCTTTGTCCGAAGTCCTCGCCCGGATTTTGTTGGGATCAGAGGGCGGCCGTGCTGGAAACGTTTGTCCCTGAGAAATTCAGTCCCATGACATCCAGTGCCTGCTCTCTCCTAAGCCATCCCGTCAAACCCAGATCCCAAAATTCGCTTATGTAACGCTGGTTAACCGTGCCCTGCGAGGAGGTGGCCAGCTGGGGCCAGGGAGCCAGGGCAGAGCAGTGTGGTTTGGGCTCTCGTAGGAGGCAAGAGCGTATTTGAGTAGCTCCTTGGTTACTAAGAAGTGTTAGTCATGGGGAAAGCTGTAGTATTTATTCCGTAAAATGTAAATACATAACCCAAACCACAAAGGAATAACCATGGATGGAAATAGTGTAGCATTTACCGAGGGAGCCGAGCTGCCTTTCTACAGAAGCTGTATTTCCTCAGCCCCATAGAGTGTAATTCACCTTGAACGGAGCTTCTGCTCCAGCCCGTGGAGTTACACATCGGCTGAACTCGGTCCAGGCACACTAAACAACCCAGTGTGTTATATATTCCAACCAAAAAAAGTGATGCCAAAACGGAGCTAAAAATACAAATGTGGAAGGTTTGAAAAGCAAACACTGCTTAATTCAGCGGTGGATGCAACTTTAAAGATCCAGGGCATCAAAAATAGAAACATTGTGTCTGTGCTCAAGGCAAGGCTCACCTCCCTCTGATTACATGGGTGAAGGAGGGGTTGGTGGGGTTCTTGCCGGTGATTCGGTCCCAGCCCTACTTGGGGTTCCACAGCCAGGTTTTTTCCTCTCTGTCCTCCGTGAAAAACCTTCTGGGAATCTCTGCACCTGGACAGCAAGACCATTGGTCTCCTCTGGAAGCAAAGAACCAGGTCACTGGGGACCTCACCCTGCAAAGAATGGCCAGACAAAGAGGTCATTCATCCTATGCAGACCTTGGCTGTGACAGAAGACTTTGTCAGTGGCAGCAAGAAGCCCAGGAACCGGCAGGTCTCCTGGAGCCCCAGTGCCCAGCTCTGCTCACAGAGGTCACCAGCTGAGGGGCAATTATTTGTTCTCTTTTGTTTCAACCTGGTTATCGTGGATTTGCCCAGACGTGTTCCTGATAAAGTCCCAGCCACACACACCTGACCCGTTTCCAGGTTTTGTGTGCTCAGGACCTACCAACAAGCACTGCAGGTCGATGTTCAGCACCTCTAGAAATTAGGCCAGCTCTGTTTACAAGGAAAACTTCTCCTCTAATGGCAGCATTTCAGGAGATGCCTCTGGTCTCGGACCTTCCCAAACCAGTTCTTGCATCCTATGTTATTTTTAGAGCAGCTGCACCTTTTTTTGGGCTCTAAAGTTTGCAAACAACCCGCCTTGAGGAAAAAAAAATAAAAGAACTTGTCTCACCAGATTTGTGCTTGAGCAGAAACAAGCCTAAAACCATAAATAAATAAATAAAGGCATATGTCAGAGACGTTTTAATGACATGAATTACAGGATGCCCATAAGTGTGCTCAGATCAATTCCCTCCTACCCTTTCCTTTCAGCTGCCTAAGCTTGTCAATTAAAACAAAGGGAACTGAGCAAACAACTCCAAGGGATTATGTTTTCCAAAGTAGCTCTTCACTAAAGAGCTGGACTACGACTGGTAAAAACAAGTGCAGCTGCTTGAATGGTGAAAGGAACATTTTTTACAACCACTCTGAGATTTTCATGATTTCTCTGAGTGCTTCAGAGCTGGCCTGTTCTACCAGAATTTTCTGCCTCCTCTTGAATAAATAAATTCATACTTCTCCTAAAACACAGGACTGGGCCCAGCTTGGACTCTATTTCTGCTTTACATTAAAGTGTCTCTGCTGAGGTGTCAGGACCACGTCTAGAACCACTCCTGAGCTAAGAGGAAAATCAGGTTCAGCATTGCTGTTTTATTCCAAACGGGGTTTTGGTTTTTTGGGGTTTTTTTTGCAAATCCCTACAAAAACACTGTGTGGGAACATTAAAATAATGCAGTTCTAAAAAGGCAGTCTTTGGTAATCAGACACATGGCAGTTGAAACAGTAGGATTGTCTGCTCTTTCCTGTTTTTAAGGATGATTTTTATTGTTTGAAGAACGCTATTAAAAGGTTGAGTGTTCCACACAGGGAGAACCTTAAATTGCTGTTACTTGACTTGTTCACTTTGCCACTATTCAAAGATCCCCAAGACTGAGCGAGGCTAGAAATGTTCACACAGGGAGTGTCTGTCTTCTGCTGCAAGACTCTGAGGTCTCTGCTGGTAAATGTTGTTCCTTTAGAGATGCTGGTGCCTCAAAACTAGGAGGTTTCTTTCAGATTGGAGTCTCTCTCAGGTTGGACACCAGGAAGAATTCCTTCATGGAAAGTGTGGTTAGGCATTGGAATGGGCTGCCCATGGAGGCGATGGAATTACCATCCCTGGAGGTGTTCAAAAAATGACTTGGTGCTCCGGTCTAGTTGACAAGGTGGTGATGGGTCAAAGGTTGGACCTGATGATCTTGGAGCTCTTTTCCAGCCTTAATGACCCTGGAATTCCGTGATTAGGAAGTGCTTCAGCAACACAACTCACGAAATGAAGGTAGAGCCATTTTAATGGTCTATTGTGAACATTCTCCTCAAGTGTGTTAGAAACACATCTGTTTTAAAATCATCTACACACCGACTGGTTTCCTCAGTCGGTGTCACAAGAAGAACACGCACTGATCTCATGCAGCTTTTGGAAAGAATCCTTACCTTTAGCCCACATTCACTGCATTACTCCCCACTCCATCAAAGCCCCATCCCTGAGAAGCAAGGGGGACCTCCAGAAGGCGAAGAACACATTCCTCCTGCTCTGAAATTGTGGCTGGTACTAATAAAGACCGTCATTCCTCTAACGAGCGCCATCCGGCCATATGGCCATCGGAGATAAGCAGATTCGTTTGGGATCTGATGAGTCATGAATACTTCTGGAGAATACCACAAGTGCTGGCAGCTCCCTGGCCTTGCAAACCACTCCAGTGTGTCTCTAGTACTGATACGTGGCTCTGCCTGAGTCCTGCTGCGACTCTGATATTTCCACACAACCGCGGGGTGCCGACATTTGTCTTTGTCCCTTTAGTTGTAGCTCGAGATCTGCCATCAGCAGAAGCTCCAATGATCTCAAACACTGCTCCAAGGTGTAAATCAGCAGAGCAGGACATCTGCTGCAGAAACAGTTCACACCAGCTCTATTAGACTTCCAGCAACAGCAAAGGACTTTACAGGCAGGTGTAACTGCAAGTGCTGGGAAACGTCAGCACGTGGATGAATTTCGAATTTGTTGATGTGAACATCCTCACCTCAAAGCAGAGAGGAAGGATTCTGCCATGGGCTCCCTGTTGGGAAACATGGATATGCCCTGTGGCCTCCATCTTCAGCAATAATAAACTGGTGGGGCTTGTTTGTACCCGTTGCCTGGTGACAAGGTGCATACTCACAATTAATCATCATTCTTAGAAAGTGCTCACTGATCAAACTTACACAGTGGGTGTGGATGAGCAGAGCATGAGCCTCCCACAGACACAAAAAAGATGGTTTCTGAAGGAAAGGCTCCTGCTCATACAATCATCAAATATGCTGAGTTGGAAGGGACCCACAAGGATCATCCAGGGTCATCCTGGCCCTGCACAGGACACCCCAACAATCCCACCCTGTCCCTGAGAGCATTGTCCAAACACTCCTGGAGCTCTGGCAGCCTTGGGGCAAGAACCTTTTCCTAATATCCAGCCTAAACCTCCCCTGACACAGCTGCACTCCTTCCTGACAAACCTTTTAGCAGGGCCTACTTAACGACAGCACGTCAAGGCTCTCTGTTCTATAATTGATAAAGCAAGCTAACGAGTAAGGTGTTAGCTGGGTTTATTTTCAAGGTAGAGACATTCTTACTTACTGTTACCTGCTCTGCTTCCTTCTGGGGCAAAGAAAAACCAGTGTAAGCAGAATCAAAGCCCACCTCCTCTCCCAAACAGCTACGACCCAAAAGCACCTGAGCAAGGGCACAGTTTGTGCCAACAGCAGCAAAACTTGATTCAATTTCTCTCTCTTTTCTAAATAACCAATTATTTGTTTTCCCCTTCACTGCTTCCATCATACACAGGCACTGACTCAGCAGCCCAAAGGGGGACTTTAGCTACCTGGGAAGTTCAAAGGCCATAGATTTGGTGCAGTGCTGCAAGTACTGGGATGCCTAAAGGAAGGTTGGCCTAATGATGAAGGAGTTAATTCGGACTTCAGAAGGTCTAGGTTCAGCTTTGTGCTTCTGTGGCAGTGGCTGAATCACCAGGAACCTACTTTATCCAAGTGGCTAAGCATATGCTAAACAGTGAAGAGTAATTAAAAAACATGGAGGCAATTAGAATTAAAGGCATGTCAGAGCCTCCACTCTGGAAGAACAAGAGCATTTTGCACCATTCTCCGAAATTAATAAAAAATAAACTTTAGTTCTAAACAGGTCCTCAAATTCCAACCTGACAAACAAAAGGCTTTCAAACCATCTCAGCAGGACTCCAGCCCCAGGGAACATATTGGAAGAGTAACATGACATGGAGACTCCATATGATCCCTCCCTTACAGCACTTGGAACAAATGTTGTACTGCCCCATCCATCATGGAGAGACACCCGGTGATTCACCTCTCATCCATGGCAGAAGAAGAAGAAGAAGAAGGGAAGAAGAAGCAAAACTGACCATGCCTGGAAACGAGAGATTAAACACATTGTAGCTTCCAGCATTTTCCAGAAATAGCCATCAGGGCTTTACATTACTGGCTGGCAGCCCGTGAACTGAAGGGAGGCCAATTTCTTGACCTGCAGGTTTCAATGCAAAGACAGTCTGTCCTCCCTGATACCTTATCCAAACGATGTGGGCAAACCAGCGCTGTACGTGTGTTCCGTGTGTGTCTAATCCCACAGGCAAACCAGCCTTTCTATTAAAGGATGTTTTCAGGATCTACACTTCTTTTATTTCTTAAAATACCAGTCACCAAACACCTCACGGAGGGATAAAACTGAGGAACTGGCTCATCAAAAAAAAAAAAAAAGAGGAGAAGAGGGACTTTTAGGAAAAGAATATCTAAAAGTCAGTTTGAAGAGGGAAAAAAACTGAAATGGCAAAAGGGGAGCGAGTCTGGAGACATCCCATATCTCAATCCCTCTTACATATGAAGGGACCTCGGAAGTGAGGGGGTGCTCACCCCCACAGAGCTCCACCTGGGCAGAGGCTTTATGGACCCCAGAGGATCAGCAGGAAGACAGAGCAGGAGAGAAAATCGATATGGGAAAGAAGTGAAAACCAAGAAGGCAAATTCGGTCTGGGCAAAGGGCCAAGGCAAGGCCAAGTGCAATTCTAGAAAACAGGACCGAAGCCAGAGGCCCCAAGGTGTCATGACAGGCTCGCACTAGTCTGCAGTGACAACCCAGAATGACACACCTGGCAGGTGCACAGCATCCCCCAGATGTGAAGAGAAACAGCCCTAAACCTAGATTTTTGATCAAAAGTCCCAGGACAGAGGGTCTAAACCAGCAGTTCCTACTTCAGCAGGATCTGGGCTTAGCATAGCACTGGTATCTCCCAGTCCCAGCCCTCTGGGCACACTGGAGTCACACACTGATGTTACACTTTGAGTCAGGGAAAGCAGAACTAAGTCAGAGCTATTTCCCTGAGGACCTGTTTGTTCCCCTGGTTGCACCCTGCATTCCTGCCTGTTCCACCTCTGTCCTGCTGACTCTGCTGCCTTTTCCCACCCTCTGTACACATACCTGATAGAGCAACAAGCCTCAGAACCAGGTATTGTGTGCACCACCACACCCCAATTCGAAGAAATATTGCAGAAAGCAAATGTGCAACGTCATTTATAAAACTGGCATCAGCTTACAAACGTTCCTCACAAAGACCCAACACAGAGGTAAGTCCATGGCTACCCAAAAGTCACCTGTCCTGCCTCCAGAAGCCCTCAGCAAGTCAATTCATATCCCATCATTCCTTCCCTACATAACACTTGGTGCAGAGGCAAAGTGGGCAGGAAATGCTGCTGTCCATCTGCTCCAGACCATGCTGAGCATGGGAAGGGCAGAAAAGAAGCTGAGTGGGGTTGGGGCTTAAGAGACTGCAAGATAAAAATGAAGTGGATTAAGGCAGGATTTGAGGAGCAGAGGATAAAATGAGAAGGTCAAAGAGGACTTAGAGTCCATGAGTATTGTCTTGAGTCAGGCTTGACAGAATCTCTCTCAGTGTGGTGCCATGAGAGGTACCATTTAACAAGGGCATGAAGTGACAGGACAAGAAAGCAATGGCTTTAAGCTGAAGGAGGATAAATTTAGATTAGATATTGGGAAGAAATTCTTCCCTCTGAGAGTGGGGAGGCCCTGGCACAGGTTGCCCAGAAAAGCTGTGGCTGCCCCAGCCCTGGAAGGATCCAAGGCCAAGTTGGAGCAACCTGGGATAGTGGAAGGTGTCCCTGCCCATGGCAAGGGGATGGAATGAGATGGTCTTTAAGGTCCCTTCCAAACCAAACCATTCTGGGATTCTATGAGGTAGCTTGGACTTGCAAAGCTGCCATGTGGTTCATTTCCCTCTCTTGGCACCACTGGCAGCCACCAGAACAGCCAACCATTCCTTTTTCAAGGGTTCCCCAGCTGGTAAGTCACCAAGAGCCCACGAGGAGACCACCAGAGAGGAGGTGCCTTGAAATGAATGGCACAACTGGATCACTTCCATCTTGTTTTCTGCTGGGGGAGATGTACTGGAAGCAGGTGCCTGAATACATCTACAAGTTTGAGAATGGCTATGATCTGGGGGCTGAAAAAGAGCCTCCAGAAATTTGGAGGCCTAACCAGTTTGTCTATACTTGCAGGAGGTGCACAGCTCTGCTGCCCAGGGGTATCTCCCAGTCCACTCTCCACCCTTTCCAGAACACAGAATTTATCTCACCTCACATCATCCCTTCCCTGTCCACACAGAACCACCCTCCTGGGCAAAAACTCCTTTCACCCAAACCAGCAAAGTTCAAAGTCCAGTCTGAAAAAAACAACCCAACCAAAACGAAACAAAAAACCCCAGCCAGTGGACAAAAGGCATTTTTAAACTAAAAACTAAGCAAAGGCTGGGCTCTGTTCTGTTGCTCAAGGCATATAAATGCTCTGTTCCTACATTTCAGACTCTTCCCAGCAACAGGGCTCCCAAAGCACTTTGTCTCTACAGGGTGAGCAGCTCCATGTCTCCCATGGCAGAGGGCACACAGAGTGATCTGGTTCGTGTTACTGAGCAGGATCAGATGATAGATGAAGATCCATGATGCTGAGCAGCAGCTCACAGGTCAAAGTCTTTTCCTTCTGTCTGAAAATCCTCCTGCACCTTTCTTTTCCAAAGTAAGTAAGTAAAGTAAGTAAGTAAGTAAAGCCCTTCATCCTCCAAAGACTTTTGTTGCTACCAAGCTTTATGTACTTCCACATCCCTGCACGAGCAAGATTTTAGCACAAGGACATTGGCTCAGTATGTTTCAGCTCACATGATTTTTTTTAGAATCAATTCTTTTGCAAAACTGTTCATTTTACTGGCTCGTGAGATGTGAATTGTAAATCCAGCCAAAAAAAACCTACCCTGCATCCCTGGGTCTTAGGAAATGCAGATTTGTCACTTTTCAGTCTCGTTGTATGCTGTTAAATTTTCCTCTGTAATTTTATGCTGCTCAAACACCCAATGACCTAAATGGTCCCAAGAAAGAGGAATTAGCTTCCTCTGGGGAAAAAAAAAAAAAAAGAAAAAAGAAAGAGGTGTTTATTAGCAATTTAACTTACCTGACTTGTTTAAAGTGTCATCAGAATGCAACCACCTACTTTCTTTTCTTCATTTTCACTTGATATCCAAGATGTGCTTGAATTGAGAATGTCTAAAGCCTCAGGCATGATCCTGGGTGTTCTCAAGACTTAAATGCCACTGCTTAAAGAGTTAAAGATCTAGATGGCTGCACTAAGAGGATGATAAACTAATCACTCAGTCACTGCTGGTGAGCCTGGTGTCATTTACTGAAACATGGAATGCATTTAACAATGTAAGAGAAACTCCATGCAGTGCAAAAGCCAAAGATGATTGTTTGATTGTCAGGGTTTACTTTGGAGAAAGTCCTCAGTCTAATTACCTAAGTTTGAGCAATAGAAGTATTTTTACCCTCCTTGAAGAAATTAACATTTTCCTTTCAAGTCAATGGGTTGGTTGGGTTTTTTTTTAATGCTACTAAGGACTGCAGATTCTATTCAGGGGACTACAAAAAAATTTAAGATGGGGGCTAGGTAGGAGAAATAATTCTTCCAGGAAACAAGTAAGAAATGTTTCCTGTGATCATAATCATGAGAAAAGTAGAAATAATAATTAGAATACTAGTACTGCACATCTAGCTGCTGATTTGTGTCTTCCAGTGCTGTGAAATGACTGAAAAGGACAGGTCTTGGCACTCAACAGAAATACATACCTGAAAGCCAGGCTCTGATTTGGTGTTATTGTAAGAAAATGCTTTAAATCCTTTTACCTGCAATCTTTGAACCATGAAGGAAGAGAAAGACCAGGTCCAACATTTCGGTTTTGCATTTTAGGATTTAGTGAACACTGGCATTTTTTTCTCTAGCTTTAAAATCAGTTAAAGACCAAGACACCAAACATGAATAAAACATTAATGGAATTTTGTGGGGCTCACCCAGTGAGCATCCAAACTGCAAATAATATCACTTTATTCTCTTTGACTCTATTAAACTTAGAACAGGACAACTCCATTGTGCTGGCAGTTGGTCCAGAACCCTTTCCCAACATACCAAACCCCAGAGCTGCTGTCAGTGGATACCACCAGAAGTTTTTCACTGATGGGAAAGTAAGGCCTGAAGTGACAGAGCAAAATGAAGGTGTGACCATAACTCATCACTGTAGATCAGTGTCACTCTGACCCAGCAACAACAGCCAGTGCAGTGACATCAGCACGTACTGACAGCTAATCCATCTCCCAGAGACTCTGGATGGGTGCTCTGATGTGGCCACAGCACATCCTTGCACACCAATGTCAATTTGACCTGGTAAACACAAGTAATAATAGAAGAGGAAGCAATATCAGCTTAGCAAGCCTTAAACTGCTTACCAGTTCTCCAGAGACTCTCGTGGGCACTCTGCTCCCCAGCTGGGACAAAGCTTGTCCCATGGCCCTGGTACTGTGACCCAAATGACTTCCAAGGAGGAGGAGGAGAAGGAGGAGGCAGAAACACTTTCTAATGACACCTACCTTCATGACAAGCCTGACAAGATGCCACATGATCATTTTCCCTACTGGGTGATGGCCAATGGCTCAGGCAGTTCTGCTGACCTTGGTTAGCGCGGTCTCTGAAGAAGTGAGGAAAGCTTCAGCCTGAGCCACAGGATCAAAATCCAGGTGTATGGGTGGAAATTCAGCTGGTCAAACAGAGAAGTCTCCAGCATTGTCTCATCCTGAAATGAAAATCAAAAATAGATGAGATTGCTCTCAAGCAGTGGCTATTTCCCTGCCTAAAAAGAGAATCCAAATGAGTAAGTCAGGTGTTGCTGTAGAGACCGTAGAGATCTAAAGGCAGCAAAGATAAATGCTATTCAAAGGAACCTGCTGATCCTGTTGTGTAAACCTTTCCCTCTACAAAGAGGCAACATTTTCCTGAGGAACTGTGTGACAACGCTTACCTCACTGCACTGTGTGAAAGACAGAGCAAACACTTTGAGATCAGTGGGACCAAGAAATGTTTTTTTACAAGGGCCTGAAGTGACAGGACAAGGGGGAATGGCTTTAAACTGACAGAGGGAGGGGTTAGATTGGAGATTAGGAAGAAATTCTTGTCTCTGAGGGTGGCGAGGCACTGACACAGGTTGCCCAGAGAAGCTGTGGCTGCCCCATCCCTGGAAGTGTCCAAGGTCAGGATGGATGAAGCTTGGAACAACCTGGTGTAGTGCAAGGTGTCCCTGTCCATGGCAGAGGGTGGAATGAGATGAGCTTTAAGGTCCCTTCCAACCCAAACCATTCTGAGATTTTATGATAAGAACTGGGGAACTTTCAAAATACGCTCGCAGCTCCACAGCCCACAATTGTTACTGCAGGGAAAACTGTTTCTACTTCATCTGTATGTGCATGATTTTAAGATCTGAAAAACTGCTGCTCTCGTACTTCTCAGCAGCTAATAAAAACCCTTGTTAGCAACATCTGGATACAAGATAAGGGAACCTTGCAAAGAAACATGAGGTATTCAACAGGTTTCTGCAGTGGGTTCATCGTCAGTTCTCTGAGGACTTTGCTCCAAAATCCACTGAGGTGTTGGGGTGTTTTTCCATTGACTTCATTGGGCTCTGAACCAAGAAGTAAAGCCTCCCTGCTGTGGTTTGGACATTTATGTGTGTTTGATCTGTAATAGGATCTTTCATTTCTCTTATTCCTGTAAAAACAAATAAAGCCAGAGCACAAGAAAGCAACTAAACACGTGCTTAGCTTTAAGCATATCCCTAAACCCATTCAGTTAAAGTCCTTAATTCTAGGGAGTCCTGGGAAAGAAAAGTACATGCTTAAAGTTAAACACGTGCTTGGGGTCTTTGCTAATTAGTGATGGCTCTGTGTCTCACACAAACCTCATCTTAGAGTATCTGGGATTTTAGGGTCCATATGGGAGAAATTACATGGAGACCCTCTCAGAAGTGCAAATTTTAGTATTGCATCTGATGCTGGAAGCCTGCCTTTAATGCCTTTAAGATTGATTCTGTTACAACACCATTTACAACTGGTTGAGGGAAGTAGAGTTCCTTAGGTATTTGTAAAAATGAGAATACCTAAAACCAGAACCTTTCCCTGGCTATTACTACAACGCCGTCCCATCAGGATGACCTAACTTAGCAAAGCAGAACTGCTTTTTGGAATGGATGTGCTTAGTGGCACCTCGAGAGCAGAAGGGTCTCACTTCAGCCAAAGTACTGTCCCTGGCCTCCTTCACTCTGCTTAGAGGAAGCACTCATGCATCCTCTAGAGTCTGGCTCTTGGAAGATAAGTGAGCCTTTACCTTTGGGTCAGACAGAAAATGGAAGAGCATTCCCAGTAGTCTGCACAGAGCTAAAAGCATTTTTCTTCACCACACCATGATTATTTTGGACCTTTGCTAAAGTGTGAGAACTCTCAGCTATCTTGATCACAGACAAGGCCTGAATTTAATATGTTTGACAGGTCAAATCAATGTTGTCTCTGGTGAGAGGACATTTGGGAAGTTTCTTCACAAAATACATGCCAGCTAACAGGAAACCTCTCACCTTTCAACATCTCCTCTGCCAGGACAGGAACTTGTCTCTCTGTGGCTCCCAAACTCCATCTCTTCTAATTCATCTTCCTGAACTCCTTTTCAAGGTGCATCAGTGCACTCAACTTCAGATGCTCTTGGCCTTCCAGCTCTCTCTATAAAATTTTATGCTGTCCCATGTTTATAGGTTCATTGTTCTGCAGCCTGAACAACAAGGCCATGTTTCTGTGTCCATTAGTGAGGGATCTGGATCAGATGTTAGCACACAACACTTCTCTCAGCTTAGCCAAAGCATGCAGCCTGGTGCTCCCACTGGCTTTACTATTTATACAGGCTGTGGAAAGACAGGTGATATCTGAACCCTGCATAAAGCCTTCAGAGGAATATTTTTTGAATGCTTTACATCATGTGGCTGCAGTGTCTTTGATCTGAAACTAGATTTACCACGGCTTCACACTCATCTCTGAGGAACAGAGAAATGGTGAGTCGATGCATCAACCATCCAAACCACCAAGAACAAAAGGCTGCTGCAGGCTGTGCTTGCCTTGGAGCCTTGTCCTCCATAATCCAGAGTCTAGATAAACACCTAAAATAACCTCAGCCCAGCCCATGGTGTTTTAAGGATGGAAAGGAGGATAAACACAGGGAACTTCTCTTGGGTCCTTCTGCAGCCCCAGTTTTTAACATGGCAATCTCCTTAACTCCTTCACTCTTCAGTGCCAAAGACCCAGCTCATAGTGACTCCACAGAAGAGATCAAAATTTTGTAAGACACATCAGATCCCCTTTCTCTCGACCACAAAACAGTAGACCCAAAGCAAAAGGTCCCAGGATGTCCATCCAACAATAACCCATTTCCAGTCACTGCCCCTAAATTCTGAGGCACCCTACTGAATCAGCTATTGCACAAATATAATGTCCTGATTACACAATTACTGTAGCTTAGGGCCTGCTGGATCGATATCTTGATCCAATACTTTTGTGAACCCTTACTCTGCGACAGCTATTCCCTCTTCCCTCAGTTTCATGATCCAGTCAGTGGTCAAGGCAAGGTAGAGCTTTTAAAAGGACTTGGTCTGAGGTGTTTGGTCATGAGTGGGATGTTACACAGAGGCTAACAACCCACAGAGCTGATGAAGAGGATGAATTAGACTTCTGGGCTCCAGTAGATTCCTGCACTGAGGGATGGCTGAACACAGGAGCAGCAGGAGTCTTCTCCTTGTCAAAAAATCACCCTTATAGAGAAAAACGGTGCCAATCCTTAGACCAGTCTTTTCTATGAGATGGATTTTCAGCTGGACTACAGCCTTGGCTGGTTTTTGCAGCTGAAACAGTTGTACTGGTATTTCCAATGTTCTCTGAGTAGCCCATGTAATAAAGGAGAATATTACAAGCAAAACAGAAGGTAAATACTCATCAGCGTCTTCTGTGCTGAGTCTCTGATTGCATGAAATGTCCAAGAGTTATGATCCACTCTTCAACCATTTTTTGGGGATGGTCTACATCACTTGTTGGAGAACAAGGGTTGATATCACTGCTGGAAGGTTGATTTTAGAAAGTCTGCATGAAGGACAATTTAAAATTACCTCTCTGGTACCTTCCCAATGCTTTCCTAGAGACCACTCTGCTTACAGCTCGTGGAAATGGAATCCTGTCTTCCTTCTGGTGGCAAATATGTAAAAAAGTTTCCCAAGAAAATTGTGGAAAGAAAATTGTGTTCAATATACTTCCTAAACCCAAAGAAGAATGGAAGGCTGTACTCTCAGTAGACCTCAGAAAATTCACTTCTTTCACCACCAGATTCCTGTTCCCAATGCTAACTCTAACCTCTCTGTTTCCCTTCCTTTCCACACAAGATTGATTCACAGAACTTGATTTAAAGGATGTTTATTTCCATAACAAAAATGATCAGGGGTCTAGAAAACATGACCTATGAGGAAAGATTGAAAGAATTGGGTTTGTTTAGTCTAGAGAAGAAAAGACTGAGGGGGAGACATGATAACAGCCTTCAACTATGTAAAAGGTTGATGCAGATAGGAAGGTAATAAATTGTTCTCTGTGTCCACTGGGTATAAGACAAGAAATAATGGGTTTAAATTGCAGCAAGGAGGATATAGGTCAAACATTAGACACGTTTCCTAAGAGGAAGGACAGGTGAGAACTGGAATAAATTAGTCAAGGAGCTACAGACTCTCCTGTCACCAGGAATGGCTCAAACCTGGCAAATCTTGCCTCGGGGTAGAGGGATAGACCATCTCTCAAGGTCCTCTCTGCCTGTTTTCCTACTTGTCTGTATTTATACCAGCCAAAATGATCAAAAATATCTTTGTTCCATAGAAAGGAAAGAGAAAACCTTTCTTGAACCCCCCCTCCTCCCCTGGGAGGTTTTTACTGCTGGTTTTATCTATAGTTACAGTGCATTTGAAGGCATCCACATTTCTTTCTATTTAAGCAATTAACTAAAGGACTATTTTCACAGATCCACCCCTCCTGCACATGTTTTCTCTCATGGTTCATGCCATAAAATGATATGTCAGCACCCTGTTCAAAAGCTTTCCCCTAGGTGAGAGGTGCAGGATTCCCAGACAAGTAAATCCTGTCCTATCTGGACCCAGCCAGTGAGAACATCATCTGACTGAGGGAGGTTCCTCCACCTCAGGTCCTCAGGTCTCAGGTACAGCCACAACTGTACATACCACACCCCACACTCTGCTTAAAATGAGTGTTTTCCAGGAAACATATGGAATTATACTCACAGAGCAGGCACTGATGGGTAACCTTGGCAGGCAGGATCCCTCTCCTCCTGAGGTGGGAAGCTCAACCCCACAGCACGGATTGGGTTTGGATTCTCTACTCCAACTCTGCTTGTACCAGTTGTGTCAAGCCCTCCAGTTCACCTCTAGTGCAAAGGACAGCGGAGTAAAAACACAACCCCTCTGTCCAGTGAAAAAACCAGAAATATAATTATTCAGTGTTGAAGGAAATCTCCATGTTTATGCCTCAAGCAAACCAGGATGGTTCCAGAACATGGAAAGGTTAAACATTAAGCTCCAAAGTAGAAGACAGTAATTAATCTTCAAATCTGTCTTTCCCTCTTCCCCCCATTCCCACTCTGTCCAAAGGGTCTGATGCTATGGACAGCAAGGAGACATTTTTTCTTTAGGCACTGAACTTTACAGAAGCAAAATGGTTCTGGATCCAGTCATGACTTTTTTTGTGTCATCTGCAGAGCAAAATTATCCAACCTGAGGCACAACATCTTCTGCCATTTACACCTTAATAAAGCTTTTGTGACGCAGTTTCTTCATTATTTTATTTTTCAAGTGTCATTAAAATTAACTTACCTGTGGAACTTTTTTTACTTAAGGTCAACCATCACAATTCAGTCTGATAAAAATGTTTCATGTGGCTGTCCCAGACATCATAAAACATAGTTTTAGAGTGGTCAAGCTTAAAGGTTTATCTGTGTCAAGTCCAATGACAATTTACCCTCCCAAAAAAGGAAAAAAAAAACCAAACAAAAAAAAAAACCAAACCAAAAAAAAAAAAAAAAAAAAACCAAAAAAAACCCCAAAAAACCAAACCAAAACCAAAACAAAACAAATAAAACAAAAAAAAAACAAAACAAAACAAAACAAAAAAAAACCAAACAGAAAAAGGCAAGAATATTTGTATGAATCTTTTTTTTATGTTCTCATTTTTCACCTGAAATGAATTTTTTAAATTGTTGGCCTAACTGCATTTCTAATGTGTTTTATGCATATACACATCACCATGTATATGCAACCCACCAAAATTTAATTACAGGTTGATTAAACATTTAGGATGGTACCAAGAGTTTTTTGGGGGTTTTTTGAGAGAAATTCCTTTCTCCCTAAGTTCTTGCTATTAAAACATGTGGAGACATCAATGTCACACAACGTTCCACAAAAGGTGTGCTTCCTTTTGTTTCCAGCTCAACTTCCCATCAAAAAGCTGTGAATCCTACAGGTCCTGCTCGACTGGGCTGGTCTGATAACAGGGTTTGTCTCCATCTGCTGGTGTTTCAGCTTTTAGTGCCTCAAATGTCTGAAAAATACTAATATTTTCGAAAAGATTTGATAAATCCAGGAGATGCTCCTCACTCGGTTTTCTTATTCCTAATTATTACTACTGTGACCAAGTGTTGCCTGTAGGGTTAGGTGGCATTAAGTACAATCATGTTGATATATTGATGCTGATTAGGAATTCATTTTCTCTGCTCACACTGATTTAAGATTCTTTTTCTGATATTGATTAACCTCCTGCCTGAATCAACCCACCAGGGAGGGTAACAGATTTACGCCCAGGGTATAACCCCACGTCATGAAGCACAGGAATTCACATTTGAGACTTGATCCTTTAACTTTGGACTGATGAAATTGTCAGGAACAATCCCATTAGACAGGACTGCTTCCCTCCAGCGATGCTAAAAATGTGATGAATGCCCCATTCCTGGAAGTGTCCAAGGCCAGGTTGGACGGGGCTTGGAGCAACCTGGTCTAGTGGAAGGTGTCCCTGCCCCTGGCAGGGGGTTGGAATGAGATGGGCTTTAAGATCCCTTCCAACCAAAACCACTCTGGTACTCCAGCTGCAGGGATGGATACCTCTCATTCTGCCATCTAAAGCTACGGAAGGCAAATCTCATCCTACATTCCTCACGTATTCATTGCATCCCATGGGCTTGTTCCCTCAGATTAACACAAAATTCTTGTCTTCCAGCTGGATTTAGCCGGTGGGGGACCTATTCCAGAGTCTCTCCCATCAAGGCACAAACATTGACAGTGATCTGGCAGCACATCTAGAAGACAGGGAGCTGATACACAATACCTTGTACACATCACATGTAGGATTCATCTTACCTAACTCTATCCACCTGAGAGGGAAGAGTCGGGTCCCAGCCAGTCATATTAGCTCCCTGAATACCCAGCAGAGATATGCATTTCCAGAGGGCAACTTATTCCATGACTTCAAGACACCTGTCTTTGGCAAAATGAATCCAACCCTAGGAAAACCTTACCACCTACATTATTTTTTCACTTCAAAATAGAAGATCACTGTCAGCCTTCCCACCTGGTAAAGAGCAGATCGGATCTGGACCCATCATTCATGTGATGGACAAGTGAGGCTCTGGAGAAGGCAAAAGCAACACCTTGAATTACTTCAGCTGTGTAAGAACAACTACCAATGCTCTCTTGGCCTGATCCTAAAAAATTTAAATGCCTTTGTCGAAGATATTTGGGGAAAACTAATCTGAGTGAAAGTTTGATGGATCGAATCTCTCGCTTTCAGCGTGAAAACAGAACCCTCCGTGGAGCAGCTCCAGCTCAATCTCCACGATGGGAAATGAAACGTTACAGTTGTATGTTAAAGACAGTGATCACCAGGATATTCAGTTCCTGGGTATAGGAAATGGGATATTCTTGCTTAAAATAAGTCTCCTTGTAACTTGTTTGACCAGTGATTCTAAAGATGATGATAATTCAAGTCATGTGTCAGATCCTAACGTGGGCTGCATTTACTTTTACATTTAAATGCCCCCATGCACATAAATGGAGCCATTACATCAAGACTATACTGTTACATCAAGATTTATTTAACTGAATCCCCCATAATTAGGTCATAACGTCTGATTAAGCAGTTGTTAAACTGTGTCGTAAGGGAATCTACAAAGGGAATGAAATATTTAAAACAGTAATAACATACCTATCCTGCCTCGCTATTTATGCACAGTTAAACACATAAAAACAAAGGAGCAACTCTTAATTACAAGGACAATTTATTTCGCTGACCTCCTTTTTGGGACACATGCCAGGCCCACTGGGGGTTGGTTTGGTGGCGGATTTGGTTGATTTTGCAGGGAAAATGTTGTTGGAGAGGCTGCAGTTTGTCTGCCTGGGGAGAGCAGAGCGTTTCTCAGGGCTAATTTACAGCCTTCCCGAGTGGTCAAGGGCAGCCACGGAGTACACAAATTACAGTTAAAAATAGAGATGGCTTTGTGGAATCTCATTCCGGTGGCTTCCAAAGGTACAGGGCCAGGAACACATACATCTCATTCCACGCTGCCTGTAAGCCCATTTTCATCTTTTTTATTTATTTTTTTTTACTTTCCCCCTCGGATCCTGAGCTCCACTCCAGTTTTGAACTTCCATAGGAAGGCAGGAGGTTAAACCAAACTGCTAACTGTGTCTCTTCAAAACTGACATTTAATACAGGGTATAAATCACTGTGGGAGCCTGTTATTCCTTCAGGAATGCAATTACATAGGGTCAAATAAAACATGAAAGAACCCAACAAGTTTTAAAATGTAGTATGTTCTCAAAAGCAGGCAAGAAGGAATGCAAAGCAGTCCAAATATGCTAACATCCACATGTTGTCCTGTGTGAGGGGGATTAGAAGGGAAGGTTTCTGTTCTTTAACGATTAGGTTGTTAAGGGTAGGTTTGTGTGCAGGTTCAGGGCTCTCACTGAATCCCAGCTCACTCAGGGAGCTTTGGGTAGATTACTGTATTTATTCAAAGCAGGTGCCCTTTATGTATCTCATTATTTAATTGCCACTGCAGTTGTATTTAAGATACCACTTAGCACACAAATGGGGTATGCAAAATGGACATACACCTTTTCCTTGGAGGCTCTGGGATGCAACCCCCATTCATCTGGACCCTGGTGATGGAGAGATATCGGGGAGATATCAGGATACATAAAAGCCCAGCATTGCAAAATCATCCCTTTGATAAGCAAACATCTGCCTCCTCCAT
The DNA here is from genome assembly GCF_001715985.3 of Manacus vitellinus. NCBI lineage: Eukaryota > Metazoa > Chordata > Aves > Passeriformes > Pipridae > Manacus > Manacus vitellinus. The sequence goes on along the minus strand of NW_021940750.1, from coordinate 40,645,820 downwards.
CTCTTGCTCTTGAAACAACAGGCAAAGACATAAATAAAGCCTCATGAAACCTGTTAAAACCCGAACAAAAGATGATTAAGTAGGTTCAGCACCTCCTCTAACATCACTCCCTGTCACCCTTCACATTTCACTCACATTTCTCTGAGAAAAGCCTTTCTGCTTTCATATTTTTGCAATGTATTCAAAAAGCCTGGAAGGAAAAGTCCGGAGGTTCTAGCAAATTTCTGAGGTCAAATTCGCCACCCTCAATTTCGCTACTCTGTATTTTATACATTGAAAGCTTAAACTAAGCAAACTGTGAAGTTTCTTAATTGAAAATCTGGGACTTAACGAAGGCAATTTTTATCTGAAAGTAATTTTCTCAGCTAAATGGGATTCTTAAATTCAAAATTAAAGGCTTTACAGTAAAAAATAAATTTTTAGGCATCTTAATATGAGAATTGTTAGAAATGTTTCCTTTTCTTTTTATAAAGAAGTGACTCCTCCCCAATAGTGAGTGATGTTTAAAGATATATATATATATGAGAGAGTACATTGCTTTTAAACACCTTAAACATTTTAAATTGCTTTAATCATGCTTTTTAAAGTTTTGGTTTTCACATTTAAGTATAAAACTTTCACTTTTTAACCCTCTCCCTGAGGAAGTAACACAAGTAATACTTTACTTTCTAAATGTTTTCCAGGGGAAAAAAGTTTAACAGAAATACATGAAATAACTCATTTTTCTCTTTTTAAATCAAGCAGGGAAAACCTTAATAGATTTGGAAAAAGTAAGGGTTTCCTCATGATCTTTTAAAAATTAGTTTTTTACAGCAAATTTCCTAATGGGAAAATTACAAGTGGGGATTTTTTCCTACAAAATCCCCACAGCTCCAGCTCTCAGACTCCCTGATTTCACCTCCACTAAGGCTGCCAGAATAAAACCTTGGATTTTTCTCCCCTGTTTTATAGCAACCCACTGCATTACAGTTCCATGGGTCACTGGCCGTGCCAACACTTAAATATATTCTCAGAAGGAAGGCTGTGAATAAGTTTTTGCAGAAGAAAACCTTTGTTAAAGGTAGAGGTAGCACCACTGTCTCTTATAAAGGTTATTAAACACTTCCTATTGCAAGAATATGGTTTTATTTGCTTAAAATGTTGCCCTTCTCCAGCCACACTGGTGAAATATCCCATGATGATCATGGCCCTCAGGGTTGGTTTGTGTGTGGGGAGGACTTTTTTAATATATTTTTAATATCTACCAGAATGACTCACCTGTTTCAGAGGGGAACAAACACTGCTCGAGGGGTTTCTCAAACAATCTCTGCGGTTTGAAATGTTCTGCTGTCCTAATTCCTTGCAGGAAGGGCTTAAAAATTCCTAGCAAGGGGATCTCTGGAAGAAGAAGAGACCTTTCACTTGCCACGTGAAAATGCCCCCAAATACAAGTGTTCATAAAATGCTGTTTGCACTTATTCACCAATTGAATGGAGAGACATCTCAAAAAGTTGATAGTAAAACTTGAATTTCACTTCCAACCTGAACCTACATTCCATGTTAAGAGAATTCCCCTTTTTTAGTATTGTTTGGGGGAAAAATTACAGTGAGAAAAACCCCATCCTCACAGAAAGCACCCCCAAAAGGTTTGGGGTTTGGTAGTTCAGGTCAGTGCTGGTAGAGGGGATGGGTTCACATGGTGCCAATTCCCTGAAGCATCATGTGAGACTCCAATCCTGGTGCCTGCGACACATTCAGAGTCTGCCACTCTTCCAGGTGAAATCAGGTTGGAAAATGCTAATGAAGTGGCAAAAGTTGAGAAAATTGTCATCCTTCCTAGAAAATCATGTCCCCTTCAGCTGAGGTTATTCTCTTCAGACCCAGCTCCTTGAGCTTTCCTCTGCTGAAAAGAACTAAACCAACAACAGGGAAAATTTAGGTTAGGATGTACAGCAGAAATTCTCCTCTGTGAGGGTGGTGAGGCCCTGGCACAGGTTGCCCAGAGAAGCTGTGGCTGCCCCATCCCTGGGAGTGTTCCAGGCCAGGTTGGATGGGGTTTGGAGCAACCTGGGCTAGTGGAAGGTGTCCCTGCCCATGGCTGGGGGTGGAACGAGATGATCTTTAAGGTCCCTTCCAAACCACTCTGTGATTTTATGCCCATTTTGTGTATCCCTGAGCCTGTTCCAGCAAGAATTTCACACACAAGCTCAGTGACAGCACACAAGCTTCTGAGATGGTCCCTGACTGCAGAAGCCCCGAATCCAAGAGATGCCTGCACAGTCAAGGGAGATGTTGAATGCTGTGTGTGTATAAAGTTAAAAATCCAACTTTTTAGCTGCATTTGGTACATAGAATTATAGAACCATTGAGGTTGGAAAAGCCCTCCAAGATCATCAAGTCCAATCATCACCCAGCACGGCCAAGGCCACCACTGACCCATGTCCCCAAATGCCACATTCACACAGCTTTTAAATCCCTCCAGGGATGGGGACTCCACCACTGCCCTGGGCAGCTGTGCCAGGGCTGGACAACCCTTTCCACGAAGAAATTTTTCCTGATATCCAACCTAAACCTCCCCTGGTGAAACTTGAGTCCATTTCCTCTTGTCCTATCACTTGTTACCTGGGAGAAGAGACCAACACTCAGAATATTGAGTTTGCAGTGGTCCCCCAAGGGTGAATATTCATGTCATTTATCCAAGCAAAACTTAAATACTGAATGGGCTTGACTGGGGAGGGAGCAACATCAACCCAGCTCCGAATGCTGGAAGAAGCAGCACATGGAACTGCAAATCTGCTGATAAGATTTATTACACAAAAACTGATTAGAGAAAAGCAAATGCAGTGCCTTTATTTAATGAGAAAAAACCCAACTTGATCACTCATAACACCATTATCAATGTATTATAAAAAGGTGCAGAAGAAACACTGGGTAAAGAATAAAGAGGGCTGTGACACAACATGACAGAGGGGACAAACTTCAGCCTGGATATAACAGTGTCAGGCTTTTGTACCAGGCTGCTCTATCCAAATATTAGGTAAACCCTTGATATGTTGCCACACAACACTTCTAGTGAAACTGGAGAAGGCTGGGATAAGACAAGTGTAAGGAGGATAATAAATTTTCTAAAATGGAGATGATAGCACATTGCACTGACAGAACAAGTGAACTGAAGGGAGGTTACTGGAGGAATTCTCAATATCAGCTGTGGGATGGTTGCATTTAACACTGCCTCCACCATGCTGCTGCTAAATGTGGGATTACTTCTAACCAAATTGCCTGAGGTACAGAGTTAAAAGCCACCATCAGTACCAGGAAGATCAGAATATCATACCTGAGGAAATGATCTACAAACCACAAGATGAGTCAGGGACTAGAACAACATCCTATCATAGATATTGATACTGTGTGGGGCACTGGGGGTTCTTCCTGAAGAATTCTCTGCTGGTTTATATTTGAAAAAGATTAGTTCTAAGTGGGACAAGAGTGGAAAACAGGTGCAAAGGCTGGTCAGGATCCAGGATCCGGGATCCAGGAGACAATGCTCGCAAGTGTGGCCAGGAATAAGGGAGGAAGATTTCTAAGGATCATGGTAGTGGGGTTCACAAACAGGACTCCAAGAGGAGCTCCAGAAGTCTGAAGTTGCACCCTCATTAGACTAAAAACAGATATAAAATGAGGCTGCTTGCTCTCATTTATGGGAAGCTCAGCAAGCAAAAGGGAGAGAGACTTAATCTCAAAAACCTGATAAAAACGACACTAAATGTGGGTTACTCAGCAGGAGGAGGAGAGTGCTGGAAGAAGGAATGGACTTAGCAAGCACTTAGAGCTGAGTAGCTGATAAAGTTGTGGCTCAAACTCGACTGCCCATTTCCTACACACCTTGAGTGAGCACACACTTCAGAGTAGCCACCATGCACGTTAGACAGGATTTCCATCCCCTAGAAAGAAGCCAGCATTGAACTAGAACTGCCCCAGAGATCAGCAGACACATGAATTACTAGGCATTGTTATCTTTAGATTTAAAACAAAGTTCTGACTTGGAAAATCCAGGTCAAATTCAGGGTTTCAGAGTAAATCATAAACCAGGTGTGTGAGCAGTTACTGTGCAGGCCATAAACACAACGGCTGAGCTGCAGGGGCAGATCCTGAGGATTACATTCGGTTGGCGTTTGATCTCTCTTATCCCACTGGTGAAACTGGGTTTTTACTAAGCATTGTGTCAGAGATCCTCGTTCCACTCCACACAGACACACACAGACACACAGACACACACACACACATGCATTCAGGCAGGCAGGCTCATAAACTTTAACTACATACAGAAATTCCCATACTGCCTCTTGGATATGGTCCAGCTCATGAAGGGGTGCACTGGTGGATGATCACTACCTGCCAGGTACAAAAGCCTTCTCTTTTCTCCCCGGGTTGAGTGCTGTCATGAGCTGCACTAATGCCTCTGCAATAAAACTCATCAAATTCCCTCAGTATAAAGTAACGAGCTGTAGCCCTTCTACCAACCTACATCTGCTATTTACAGCGGGCCAAGAAAACAACCAGCGATGTCAACTCTTCATTGTGCTCCTCAGATCATCAGCTCTCTGAAAATAACAAAATCTGAAAGGCATATGGGCCTTCTCATAAAAACAACAAACACACAAACACACCCTCAGATGAGTTTCCCAAGTCAGCAGGATCTGTCTGCTAATTATTACCGTGCAGAGAGATGAACTATCCTGTAACCAGAAATTACCCAAGAAGAGGCCTGAGTTCTTCACCCCAAACTGGGATGTTTGGACAGGCTGAACTCCTTCATTTCTGCGGGGTAAACTGAAGGATTTATTTCCCCACACCAGCACAGCCACAAAACCTAGAAGATACAAGACATTGGGAAGAAATTCTTGCTTCTGAGGGTGGTGAGGCCCTGGCACAGGTTACCCAGAGAAGCTGTGGCTGCCCCATCCCTAGAAGTGTTTCAAGCCAGGTTAGACGGGGCTTGGAGCAACCAGGGCTAGTGGAAGGTGTCCCTGCCCATGGCAGGGGGTGGAATGAGATGGTCTTTATGGTCCCTTCCACTCCAAACCATCCTGTGATTCTGTGATATAGGGGACTTGTGGTGGATGGTGGGGGGTACTTTTACCTCACCTTTCTGCCTGTGCCTCTCACATGTGGACAGTGTGGGCTCTGCAGAGGCAGGGACCTCCTCACTGGCTCAGAAGCCCTTGAAGAGATATTTTGACCCACACAGAGAGAAATATGGGTAAGAGAATGGCACTGGGTCTGGAATAAGCAGGTTGGGGAAAAAAAGAGGGAGAAATGTCAACGGGCACAGGTGGTTTTGGCTCTGAAGTGCTTTCCCCCTCACCAATACCCTCTGCCTCTCTCAGAGCCTTCAAGAAAAGGATTCCATGGAGCATGGGAGAATGGAAATGGGAACAACACAGCGTCCTGCACAAACACAACCTTCTCTGCAGACCCGCCAAGCCTGGTCTCTCCTCATCAAGAAGGGCAGAGGGGAATGATGTGAAGCAACAGGGCAATTACCTCCAGCAGATGGGGCCCCCCCCGTGCAGCCCCCACGTCTGTGCTCAGAGCTGCTGCCAGCCCTCTCTTCCAGGGAGAGGACAGAGCTCACCTCCCCATCCAGAAAAAAAAAAAAAAGTAGCATCTGTGGGAGAAAGACATATGTCTGGCCTCCACCGTGAACCCTGCGCCTGGCAGGAGAACGCGGGGCCGATTCCAGCCCCAGCTTTTCATTCCTGTTGTAACAGTCATAAACGCCTGCTGAAACCTAAGAAGAACAAGACTGTAATCCTAATAAAACAACATTCTGGAACCCTGAAAACTAGATGGAGGCTCCTCAGGCCAACTTTAAAATTATATTCGCTTCTCCAAAAGCCGCGCTTTGTGTGTGCCGGCTGGGCGGGCGCGGGAGGGCTGACCCCGCTGTGTGTGAGGGGGTATCTCAGCTGGAGAAGGGCAGAAGGCAGTCCCTGCAGCACAGCCTGTCACATCCCGTCCCAAAATACAGGGAGCATCCCCCAAGCCCAGGCTCTCAGGGTCACTTCCTAAAATCAAGCCTTGATCTTTGCCTCCAAGCCCACCCTTCTTCTGCAGATGCCCTCAAAGCCTGACTCTACAGAGCAGGAACTGGCTGTGCTTGTTTGGATGCAAAAGCTGGTGTTAGGCAGCACATCTTTCCAGGGTGAAATCCTTCCCTCCCTTTTTTAGAGCGTGGTGTTGAACAGAAGACATGGGACTTCCCTTTGGGTACCAGCCACCGTTAAAGTGAAGAGCAGGAAGAAAGGGGGTTCAACTTCCCTTCCTCTCCATCATGAAGCTCTCCAGGGACACGATTAATGCTGTGCTCACTACCTGGCATGTCTCTAGCAAGGCACCACACCAACTAGTGCTTCTCTGTGGTCCTTAAAACACAGACCAGCACCAAGCCGAAAGGGTGGCAGATCCTCAGCAACCATCAATTTGCATCCTTCCCCTGGAATCCATAGAGCTGGAGCCACACCAGCCAAGGAGCTGCTCTCTGGAACATTGAGCTGTGCTGGCCCTTTCTGAGAGAAACCCCCTCTGTTGCCAGCTCTTGTGATTTTACTGCAAATCTTCCCTCATGTTACATGAAACCTGAGCCTCTGATGTGCCACTCCATCCAGCACTTTCACTTTAAAGGAAAAAAGGAAAGGGAAAAAAAAAATCTGTGGTCTTTATGGTCTTAAAGAAAACACTTTTCGGGAGTTGGTCTGAACACATGCTAAAGGCTAAAAGCATTCACAGAGTAAAACCATCTCATGATTTTTAAAAGATTTTTGCAATTCTGGGGGCCTGACCTGTGATGTGGGGAATGACAGGCTATAGAGAACCCAACAAGTAATTGAGAAAGTGCACTGTCTGATAACAGGTATTGGTTTGGTGGTGGTGGTGGTTGAAAGCATGTGACAGCTCTAATCAGCTCTGTGGGGATGACAAGAGTCAGTCTCTGCAGGGAATAGCACATTTGAATTGCAAATGCCCACAGGGCACTAGTAATATTTATCTGGCAAACAGCATTTTCTATCATCACATTGTCTCAGAAGCATCAATTAATTAACTTTAACTCACCAGTGAAGTAGGAAATGTTTTTCTAAGCTGGGGAAGCTGTGAAGGTGCAGAGAGGTTCCATATCCCAACCCCAGGCCAGTGGGGATATCAGGGTCAGGACTAGCTTTTTAACAGCTCAGCACTTCGGCAGAGGATGAGCTTCCCCAGCAACCCCATTCCCACTGACACACCACAAAAAGCAGCTGGGATTCCCAAAGAGCTCAGTATGCCCATGTGCCCCACGCTCAGACAATCCCACCACAACTGTCCTGGTAGAAAATGAGGGGCTGAAAATCTGCTCCCAGGCCACAAAAGGCTATCTTGGTGCTGACAGTGAGGGCCTCTTCGGCCTTGGGTGAATCACTTAACACCCACATAAACACACACAGCTCCACAGCTCCTCCCCACACCACAAGCCATGTCCTACTCATGACATTAAGATGACTCTTGACTTCCTAAATTGGCCCTGGGTGCTGAATTCTTAGAAATCTGGCCCTGAGCTATTTTGGATTGGCCCTGCACAGCACAGCAGGACTGACAGACCTCAGCTCACATGTGCATTTAATGCTGCACAAGAGGGGTCAGATCCCAACTGATCCACAGGAGCATCATGGAAAAAAAGAAGAAAGATCTACCTGCATTAATGCACTGCTCCTGGCTTGTTTTGAGTCTTTGCTGAGTGCAGCCTTTCATCTCTGCTAAGTGGTGTTTTTGTGGAGGGGAAGATTTGGAAAGAAATCAATGGGGATAGGCAGCATCACAGATCAAAATCATAGCAGGTATTACAGCTGGCCATAAAAGAGAGAGCATTTCTGAGGGTGATGCTCAGATGGAGGAGATTCAGCTCTCAGTGCCTTTCACACACTACAGTTTCCCCACTTTAGTCAATATAGGCATCTCCCTCGTGCTTCTTTCTCGGGATCTCTTCTGAAATGGGATATATAAGCTGTCTAAGTCCCATCTTACTTTCAAATCAGCTCAGTAGAACGTTGTGGGATATTTCAGTCCACAGAGAAGGAGGAGAGAGTGAGCACTTTGCACTTAAATAACTGAAAGCTTCTAGTGTGACACAAAGGCAAACTTCACTAACCTTCAATTTTCCCCACTTCTTAACAGCACACAGATCCAATGAAATCAAATGAGATAATCCCAGCCTGGTGCTGCCTGGAAGCAGAGGTGAAAACCTCCCAGAGCTCACACAATCAGAATAGAGCTCGGACACTGCAGACTTCCCCCCTCAACTATTTCCAAATAAAACACTTTTGTTGCTTGGCTGCTCCTGCCAAATGAGCTAACAATAAAAGAAGGAACTTGCAAAGCTTCTATCCACAGGAAAAAAAAAAAGGAAAAAAAAAAGGAAAAAGAAGTAAAGGAACTTTAGGAAAAAACAGAAGGAAAAAAAAACCTCCAAGAAACTATAGGGCAGATCCTCTGGCTGGAGTAAATCAGCACAGACCCAGCTCTGTTGCTTTACCCCAGGCAAATTGTGGGCCTGGTGCTATTCTGCATTTCTCAGGGGCAGGGGGTGGTCTCCACTGGAAGATTGCGACACTGCAGGATACTTTTCCATATTAAAAAGGCGCTTTTTAGCGTTTTGTCTATTGCCAGGTTTTGGGTTTATTGAGGACTCATTTGGCAGAGCCATCCTGGAAGAACAATACAGATGTTTTATGGAGAAATAAACTGGGACTTGGGCTGGATTCTTTCAGTGCTGGATTCCACCTAATTTAGAGGGAGGAACAGCTCTTTTAATGAAGGGTGCAATCAAAACCTGTACAAAAAGCCAATATGCCCTGGGCAAAGGGAGCAGGAGATACACTGCCCCACTCTGCTGCCCAGTAAATTCTGGTCTCTTTAGCACAGCACAAGCCTCCCAGAAGGGAAGAGAACACGTATTCCTTCAGCCAAAAATCAGAGCACCACAGCTTCCCTTCTGTATCCTCAGCTGAATCTCTTGGAGGGAAATGGTGACCACAGCAATGAAGGGTCTTTACAGATTAAATCTGCCACATCTTCATAAGGAGCTGATCCTGTGGAGGCAACAGGACTTCATGAGCTCTCCCTCAGCATCTCCCTCCCACAGTCATCTCCTTAATTAGCACCATGTTTGAAATGGCAGCTCCTGGAGCACCCAGAGCTGATGTAGGAGCTTCATTCATGAAAGATTGGAAGGGAAGGGTTGAAAAACTCTGACTCTCCACTCACAGGCAGGTTGGGCTCACTTCCCTGCAAGAAAGGTGATACCAGGTGACTGGAAAATCCAGGTTTATTGTTAATTGTCAGCTACATGGTGTAGAGTGCCCCTTAAACCACAGCAATAGTCATTGACAGAAGAAAGGTTTGCCACCCTCCAGCGATGCTAAATACTCATTTTCCTCTAGGTCAGATCAAGCTAGAGGAAAGCTGCAGGCTGAAAAGCCTTTTCTATCTTTTCTTTGGCTTCTTCCTTACTTCCCATTAAGCAATTTTGCTCTTTGCATCAACCATCCCTTCAGATCTTTTAGTGGAGCTGAACACTTTGGTTAGCAAAGCAGAGAGACTTGAGTGTTAAACTGACATGCCCTCCCAAGGGTTATTAGAAGTGGCCAGATGTGCTGGGCTCTGCTAGAGAAATCTTCACAGGGGAAGGCTCCAAAAGTGCAATATTGGAACAGTATTTACACAAGTTCCCAATCAAAGTATTGCAGTTACCAGAAAATAACATACAGCCTTAGCAGCTCCAGGGAGTTGATAGTTTGCAAATCAAGGGGTTGGCTGACGGGAAGAAAAGAATTTTTGGGAATTGCTTTGGGCCAGCATCTAGCAAGGCAGATTAGGCTGGCTCTGATCCAGCAATGCCCTTAAGCACGTGATTTACTTTAACCCTGAAGGAGCCATTGGAATCAGTGGAACCATCAGCACCCTTGTGTCTCAGGGACATTCAGGACAGGTTTGTGTGGGGCTTTGTATGATGGAGTCACAGCACAGAAATGAGCCCACCTTGCCAGCCAGAGGTTTCTGTTTCCAGCACCTGCTCAGGCTGTGTGAGGTCAGTGCATCAGACTCCCCGCAGGCACAGAAATCTGTTCTGAAACCATCTCTAACTTCTCATTTATTTTCCTCTCTTTTGAAGTCCACAGCCAACTTTTCAAAGCCACCAGTGAAATTCACCCCTCTAGGAGTGGCTGGAGACATTCCTGCTGGCTCTTCCAGAGCCTGGATTTCACTGACATCCCTCTCTGCTTCTCTTTCCGTTTGTTTTTTGAACAGTACATGGTGGGGGGGTGTTTGACTTGTCTTGGGAAATTCACTTTCAAGGATAGATAGGTTTGTTCAAGCAGGATTTTCTCAGCCCTGAAGTAGAAATAGCTACATGTAAAGCAAGGATGGAAGATTCCTATAGAGCCCTATAGAAAGGTTGTTCAGAGGACACAAGGGATACAACAAAGACATGGAGTGTTTTTTGCATAGCAGTTGAAAATAACAATACTGTTATTTATCCATTACTGCTACTCCAGACCTAAATACCTAATTTTTAACCACCAATGACAAGATTAACAACAGTGGGTTAATATATTCCATTTCCTATTTATCTGATGAACTGATAGCCAGTCATATGCTGTGCAATATGCATTTTTTGGCCAGGCCTTCCTTTGTGGTCTCTGTTTGCATTTGCATTAACCTGGGAGTATTAATCAGGTCATGTAGACACCCAGGAACATAAACCAACTCAAACACCCAAAAGATACACACCACACTCAGAATCAACACACAGAAACCACAGGATGGAGTGCAGTGTCCATTAACTGAACCAGATTAATCACATACACACTGAGGGAGGCCAAACATAAAACATCTGATTCCCACCAACCTCTAACTATACAAACTTGAGTAAATACTAAAGCACCCTGAGACATGACCACCCTCCCCAGCCTCCTCAGCCTCCTGCCCCTACCAAACATGCTGTCAGCCCCTTGGAAACAAGGTCATGTCCAGGTAAGGAAATTCTAGCCACAAAAAGACTTCTGATATGGCCACTCCCCATGAAACCACCTCCAAAGTCCATATTCTCTAAGCCCAAGTGTTATAACCCTTTCCACAAACATGTCAAGCTTGTTCATACAACAAAGTGTTATTTTTGTTCCCCAGCTCCTCCTGGAAGGCTGTTTCACAGCCTCCCTGCTCTGCAGAGTCACAAACCTTCCTCTGATTTGAACCCAGTGTACTCAGTCCAATGTAATCACAGAATCAGAGAATCACAGAATAGAATGATTTGGGTTGGAAAAGCCCTATAAGACCATTGAGTCCAGCACTGCCAAGGCCACCACTAACCATGTCCCCAAGTGCCACACTGACACAGCTTTTAAATCCCTCCAGGGATGGGGACTCCACCACTGCCCTGTGCAGCCTGTTCCAACGCCTGTTCTTTCCATGAAGAAATTCTTCCTGACATCTAATCTAAAATTTTTACCCATTTATCCTTGTGTTCTTTAGCTCACATAGCTTATTTGGCTCTCTGCTGTTTACCATCCTGATGTACACACGTACAGACACTACCCTTCTTCTCAGCTTCCATCTGTCTGGGTTGAAAACTTGGCTCTTTCCTTCTTCTCTCATAGCACAAAGCTCTTCATCCTCCCAGCATCTCCACCATCCTGTCTATGTCAAATGCATGCCTGAGGAATAAGGGGACCAGAATCGTCCATAGGATGCCACATGAGGCTTCACAGTTCCTGAGAAATGTCATTCTTACTTTCTCTTAGAAGAAACACCTCCCAGGGTATATTTGAAGGTGTGCACACCGTTTTCAGAGCCCCTCCTGTGACTGAGACATCCACGTGTCCTTCTTATCCTTTGTCATCTACAGCTGACAACCCTTCATACTCAAAATCCTTATTACTCCCTAAACTCATGACTTTGCGTTTTTCAGCACTGGATTTCATCTCCTTTCTGTTAGTCCAGCCTTCCAGGTCATCCAGTTCTCTCTGTATGGCACGTCTCCCAAGTCTGTGTCATCAGCAGACTTCAGCAACGTGCTACGTTTTGTGCCAAGGTCATTCATGAAAATACTAAATGAGATCCATCCCCAAGAAAAATCCTTGTAGAACTCCACTCATACCCAGCCAGACACTTTCCCTTTTAATGCTGTTTGTTGTCACTTGGTTCATCTGAGCAGTGCTCGTTCAATCTCCAGTTTATGTGTTAAACATGCAAACAGCACAACATCAAATTATTAGGGAAAGGTTCTTCCCCCACAGGGTGGTTGGGCACTGAACAGGCTCCCCAGGGCAGTGGGCACAGCCCCAAAGTTCCCAGAGCTCAAGGAGTGTTTGGACAACACTCTCAGGGACAGGGTGGGATTTTGGGGTGTCCTGTGCAGGGCCAGGGGCTGGACTTTGATAAGACTTGTGGGTCCCTTCCAACTCAGGATATTCTAATTCACTGATGTCCGGACAGATAAAACCCATTGCATTCCTCTTGCCTCCAAATCCCAGCTATCTAATCCAAGAACTGCCTAGTTTGGCATAACTTCTCCCTGGGCTCACAGAAGTTATTCAGGATTCCACCTCGCTCTTTCTGTCTTTGACTTCTCTTGACATCTCCTTCCCTCAGGAACCACAGGTCTGCTGGTCCCAACAGAGACCCCCTGTAAGTGCCCTCTTTCCAGCTGGCCCATGGGTCTGCCATAGGAGCAGAATGACCATGAATCTCAGTGCTACCAGCATGAAAGGAGAACAAAACCCAAATAAAGCCTCACCCTTACAGAGAAAGACTTTTTGAACTCGCTCAAACCAACACTCCCAAGTAAACCAGCTCAAAGGGGCTCTGAGGAACCTGGTCTAGTAGAAGGTTTCCCTGTCCATGGAATGAGATGGTCTTTAAGAGCCTTTCCAACCCAAACCATTCTAGGATTCTATGACTCTATATGGAGCAAGAGGACATATTTCCTATGACAACCAAGATATGATCAGGACAGTTCAGCCTGTTGGCAAGTGAGGTCTTACACCTGTCTGACTTATTGCAGTGTCAGGTTCCTAGGAACCATTAGGCCACTGTGCATTAAAATTAAGAATAAATTTATTACATTTATTTAAATTCATGTTAATAAAGCATGAAGGAAGTATCACTAGTGAAAGAGGTGTTGGTTGAGTTACTGTGATTTTGCCTAATGGAATGACACCATCTCAGAAAGGCCTGTGGCTTGAGGACATGGTTTAGTGGCAAACACGGTGATGGTGCTCGGTTGACAGCTGGAATTGGTGATCTCAGGGGGCTTTTCCAACCTTAATGATTCTATGATGCTTATGCACACAGATGGCTTTATATACCAGTATTTTATTATTGATAAAACCCCCCGACTGCAGCACAAACTCGTCCCTATTTTTGCCTCATCTTAAGCGAGGAGGAAACCGAAATGACATCAATCCAAAAGGGAGTAAAGGTTGTGCTACTCTCCCTTGACAACGCTGGGAAATAAGCAGCCCATCATTTGGGATTCGTTGCCATTCAGCATCATAAACACGGCCCCCGATGGCCGGACGTGACTGCAACGAGCCCTGTACAGAACTGACACTGCAATCCAGGAGCAGGGCAAACGGGAGGGATGGAGTTCAAAGCCCCGCCGCCCTCGCTGGCTCTGGGCCGGGTTTGCTGTTTTGTTTTGAGCCGACTCTCCGCACCCACAAAAGCCGGGATGGCCTCGAGGGTCGCCCCAGCTGAAAAGCATCTGCAGTGATCCCCGCTGACCTTTCCTTCTGATAGCACCCCCCTGCCTTTTAACACAGGCCTGAACCGAGTCAGAGGTGAAACAGATAAATGACTGAAGATCCAAATGTTTTCTCAACAGGCAAGTTCCCACATGCTCAATTTTCTTTTCCTCCACGAAGAACAAGAGGGGGGAAAAAAATTGCAAGTGATTAGCTAATGAACATCTGGTTTGCTTTATTTGGGCTTCCTTGCAGCCAGGGGTTGCATTTACTAATTTTTATTTCCTACTAAAAACAGAAAAAGGAGTTTTTTCTTCTTTTTAGTTGTTTTTTTTTTTTCCAAAGCCTGTAGAGGATAAGCTCCTCACAAGTGTGGCCTCTCTTTCCACCACTATGATTACCTGGCCCACATGCCACGTCCTGTGTGGTTACCTTCTGCCCTGAACTTTTCATGTGGTTTGACATGTCTTTAATTTAGACAATCAGACCACGTCTAACCTGAAACAAAAACACTCTTTGGAGATCCTGAGCCCTTTTTTGAATCCTACAGATGTCAACCCAGCGGGATGCGAATGCAAACTGTTAATTATATGTGTAAAGAGGGTCGATGGTAATTACACACTAAACACAAATATTATCTGATGCAAAGATAGACTGATTGTGCTCTTGCACTGCTGACTGCTAAAAATAGCTGATTTAAGGCCCAGCTCTGCACTGACTTTAGATTGGGGCAGCGCCATTGATTCAGGTTGACTCTCCTGTGCTCACTTCAGCTCCTGAATTCATCTCTACTTGTTTGTTTTCCAGGGTTTTTCACAGAACTGAACACTTGATCCCTGCACAGGAATAATCAGAGATGGGATTTATGAACAAGCAAACAATGAGTTTGGGATCTGCTCTAAAGGGAGAAAGAAGAGGGAGAAGATCTGCTCATAGAAATTCGGTTTTCCAAGAAGGCTTCAGCACTCACCTGAACTTGCCCAACCTTTTCAGGGCGTTTCAAGCAGATTCCCAAAATCTGTTCCAATTTTGAGGAGTTACAGCCTTTCTTTGCATGGTCAATTCATTTCAGAGGCAACTATGAGACTAAATGTCACTGTTTACTGTTGCCCAGCACTGAACCAGGGGTTAAGGAAATAAATTGCCAGCCATAAACCCTTTAAAAACATGGTTTAGTTTCTTCCTCCCACTCCCACAGATTTACCTTACGTTTACTTTGCCAGTGAGTTGCTCCCTCCAGTCTTCACTGCAGTCACAAAGGCCCTCAAGCCTCCACTGTACGTTTTTACTCAACAGACTAAACTCCAAAATTATTGAAATGGCCCTTTATGGAAAATCTTGGGAGCCAGATCCAGAGGGAAGCTGCAGCAGTGTAAATCTGGAGGGACACTCACGTGACACTTGTAACTGATATCATACCCTGCCCCATTTTATCACCCCCATCTTTATCGTTCAACCAACTTGTTCTCCAGAGAAGGATCATAAACCCACAGGTAATTGTAGGATGGCCACACAGACAGTAAAAAGAAAAAGCCTGCAGATGGGTAGTTCAAAGAGAGATTTCCCAAAAAAAAAACACCAAACCACTGAAAGGAGCCAAGCTGGGTCTCATTTGCAGATGTACCGAGCATCTCTAAATTTATTTAAAATCAGCAAGAGCTGCAATATGCAACGCCTATCAAAATCAGACATTCACCCACAACTGTGGCTTTTGAAAGACGTGATTTACTTCAGAACTGAAGAAGAAATAACAGGGCTTTTAGACAGACTAATAAATGTATGGTCCAGAGACTTTTCCAGTAGCATATTTATTGTCCAAGCCCTCCAGTCAGCAGCACACTTAATTTTAAGCACATGCTTAAGTGCTTTACTGAACAAAGCCTGAATGTGGACCTACCAGGCAGCTCAAGGAAAGTACTTTCACATTATTCATCTTGCACAAGCAGCAATAGCAACTGAGCTTCTTACCTTTACAGACACAACCTGAGCTTAGAATCAGCTCTTCTATTTGCAGCTGGAATCCAGCAGATAAGAGAGCAACCCTGCAGAGCAAGAAGGGTTTTCCCTGCTTCTTAGGCTGTGCCATATGACTCCTGGATGATCCAGCACAGAGCCCTGGAAAGGCTTCACCCAGTGTTGCAGGGGACAAGCTTTTGGAGCAGATGGTGGTACTGAGGTACAGAAAGGGAAAAGAGGCAGGAGTAGGTAAACCTACAACAACCACACAGTTACCAAATAACTGTTACCACTGTTACCAGACAGTTTTATGCCTCTGACAGCGTTAATACATGTCTGACAAGGTTAGAGGCTCACCAAAATCTGAATATTGCTTAGCATCCCATCTACCCCAGCTATTTAATTTAGGAGACAAGGAAAAGATCCAGAGTGAGCACATCCACTACAGATGTGTAAAATCCTCCTTGCTTGGTGAAGGCACTGGGCTAATTTTACTCCAAGGACTGTGCCTGGAAAAGGGACTGTTGGTACCTCTGCAACCTTTAAAAAAGAAAGGAGAAGTAATGATGATATATTGTTTTATGAGGTGTGTGGTATCAAGTGAAATCTGCGTCAGTCAGAAGAGGGTAGGGCTTATTTTGATAATATCATCATCACCCACTGTGCATCATAGTAAACACTAGAGAGGCCACATAAAATTGTCTCTAATTGAAGGGTGGATTTCTAGGTATCCACTTAGATTACACCATGTTCTAACCTTTTCCTGCTTTCTCACTCTGTTCCATCTCCTGATGTCAGTAAGGGTTGAGCTTAGCTTTCCCTGTGCTGGGAGGAGGGATTAGGTCTCACTCCAATGCCTGGCCATATATTTACCTAAAAATTGCTAAAAGTGAATATTTTTGAGATTCTTTCAGATTTGGGTGAAACTGTGCTGTGGATAGAGAGTGATGGGGGCAAAAAGCTGGGACCCACAGACCTGTGCAGCCACACAGAGCATGACTGCATAAATCTTTTTTCCTTTTAGAAAAGTGTGTTAAAAACACAAATAAAAATGCAGGTTTGCCACACTGCAACCTCTCAATCACGTAACACAAGACCCTGTGACATATCTGACATGGTTCTGTGCTTGGAAAACTTGGCTGCAGCGAAGTTCGTGCCAGACTCCACTGACCTGCACCAAAAAACCAGCTCTTTATGTTCACAAATAGGTTCAGAGCCTGAACTGCAAGAGCAGATCTTTTTTTTCTGAGCAAGCCATGGCCAGCAAGCCAGACCTGCAGAAATCCTCTGAACATTCCAGCGTGGACCCCTGCAGAGCCAATCTGAGCCTGTTGACCATTTTCCCTGTTAACTTTTAGAGACCCCTGAGGAGCAGTCTGCCAACCCCAAGAGAGCCACCATCCACAAAGCACAGTTCTCTGTGCTCCAGAGCCCATTCACAGCTGCCTCTGCTCTGCCCTGGGTTGGAAAGCCGTGCAAGACATGGAGGCTGCTCAACGTCCCACATGCTCTGCCTTTGAGCCTTCCTCCCACAGCTGAGCAGCAGCCACAGGGAATAAATTCCCCAGGGCCACAACTATGGGATGGGGATGTCAGCCCTTTCCACTCTAACTCGGAGCTCCCAAGTGCCACATCCACATGGCTTTTAAATCCCTCCAGGGATGGGGACTCCACCACTGCCCTGGGCAGCCTGTTCCAATGCCCCACCACTCTTTCAGTGATGAAATTTTTCCTAATACCCACCTGGCTCCAATCTCCTGTCAGGGAGTTGCAGAGAGCCAGAAGGTCCTCCCTGAGCCTCCTTTTCTCCAGGCTGAGGTCCCCCAGCTCCCTCAGCCGCTCCTCATCAGACTCGTGCTCCAGACCCTTCCCAGCTCCATTGCCTTTATCTGCACATCCAGTTTAAATCCATGCAGAACAAGGACAGCACAGAGGTACATGCACAGGTTTAACAAGGTGATTGACTAGATAAATGCAGGGGAGGAGCAGTTTTATTATGAAAGGCAACAAGAGACCTGGATTTTCATTTCTGTATAGTTGAAGCTCCTCTCCCTCCTCCCCAGAATGCACAGACCAGGACTTCACTGCACTAGTGCTGTAAAACAGGGGACTAAAAACCAGTTGCTTCCCTCAAAAACTCACACCTAAGTAGTTTTTCCCTAGCAAAGCACACTACAGTCCATAGGAGCCTCTATTTTCCTCAGCTGCACTGAGCCAATCCTGACCCTTCCTGATTTTCTAGGTCACTTTCTGCAATGCCCACACACCCCTGAAGCACATGGAAAAAGGGCTGAGATTCTCAGAACTTATCAGACATCACTTTCCACTACAGACTTTTCCAAGGCCAGCTTAGTAAAAACCATCCTGCTGGTTCTGATGACTTGTGGATCAGAGCTTTATGTCCCTGTCCTGTACCTCAGCTCCCAGACAGCAGGGCCAAGGACCCATCCCACAACTCCCAGCCCCCATTAATGCCTGCGAAACTTAAAGATTTGCAGAGTTTACTTGCAAAGCCTTTTAGAAGCAGAGACGAGTAAACAAGAGTGAAAAGTTAAACAAAGGAAATACATTTATGCTTGTACTGTTTTCAAGTTTGTGCAAACAATCCATTTCTAAAGCTGTCACTGACACTCCTGGCACGTTCTCATTCCCCAGCTCAGAGTCATGTTGGAAACTGAAATCACAAGCATTTCTGAGATGCTTTGGGCAAAATACCTCCCTCAGCTCCACCAGCCGAAAATCAGTGAAGTCCGCTATGGTTACAGAGCCACAGCAACATCCTTGTGCATGGGTTGGTCCTGGAAGAAGAGGGAGAAGAGTCTGAACTTCTCTGGCCACAGCGGTCGTGGAAGAAACTGGAACAGAGTTATCCAAATGAGTTATGAAGATCAGTTCAAGAAATAACAGCAGGAAATCATCAGGCAGAACAGGAATTAGACAATATTATTTTCTAGCTTGTCAGGCAGTAAGTGGATATGCCACAAATGTAACCTTTTGCTCATGGTTTGACCCAGGGAAGGAGACATGGACAGCCTGCTCTCCACCGGCACAGCCCACCAAGCTCCGCGTAGGAAGGGAGGACTCTCTGCTAGACCCAAGCAAAGGGTCAGCAAAGCCACAGCTTCCCAAACTGTGTCTCAAAAAGTGGCATATGGGTTTATTTCAAAGTGGGAGCCTGCACAGGCTCTGCTTCAGCTGGGAGACAGCACAGTTGCCATTCCGACGCCTCCTCACCCTCTGCCCTCCCCTCCGTTCAGCTGCACGAGACAGCACGTTTAACAGCTGATCCATCTGGAGCAAAGCCTACAAAGTTAATTTCTAGCTTTGAGATGGTTACTGGTAATTGTAGGTAATTTCAAATATAATTGCAATCGAGTTGAAAAAGCTCTGTTTGCAGTGCTTATGCTCATCACTCTAATTTAAGACCCAGAATATGCTGGATACGCCGCTCTTCAATACACACCCATTTTTCATCTTCCTGATTTTACCACGAGCGATCATAAAAACAGCCTCAGCAAACCACAGTCTGCAGTGCGAGGCAAATGTTGGAGAAGCTGCATATAAAGTTTCAGGCAGAGCTGCTTGAAGGTTAACAACAGAACATGTTAATGATTATCAAATAGACAAGGAAAGCCGCAAAGTGCTTCCAACACAGAAAGGCAAGAGCCCCCCAAAATAAATGGTGGCTAACCCTGCTTGGAATAATAGGTCTCTTCAAAGCCATGGAACTGTTGCATGTCGCAAATATGTCCACATGTCGTTTTAATACAGGAATAATTACCCATGGCATGTTTGTTAGTGGAAAAAGCAAAGGTCTCCTATTACTTACACATAATAAAACCTGCATTGTTTACCATGAGTGAGTTATATGAGACTGGTAATAAATAAGTGTTGTAACAAACTTTGGTGCCCAGGCCTGCAAACTGTTCTTAATATCTGCAGTTTGGTAGCACCGAGAGGCCCTGCTAAGATCTGCAGAGGAGGGAACTGCCCCTGTCCTGAAACACTTAAAATATGGTACAGGTAGAGTAAAAATATTTAACCCCCTGGGCAGGGTGACTTCAAAACATGCAAGCATTTGCAGAAAGCTCATCTGAGAGGGACACGCTGCAGGTGGCCCTCCTGCTCCCTCTGGGATGTGTCCCATGTGTGCAGCCACGTGGGTGGAAAGCAGGAACCAAACAACCTTTGGTTCCGCTTTCAGCGCTGAGTAGATGCTACCAAAGAACTGCAACATGCAAAGCTACTCCCATGTGTTACTACTCATAGAGCAGGGACTCTACCAGTTTAAACCCTAGGATACACCCTTGAAGTTAAAACCAACAGCTGTGTGCTGGGTTATATACACTTCTGGGTTTTAAAAAACACGTTTGGGCTTTCTACAGTTCATGAAACTGCTTTGGAGTTTTAAGCTCTTTGGTGGCTAAAGTCACATGGAATCACAGAATCCCAGAAGGGACCTTAAGGACCACCTAGTTCCAACCCCACTGCCACGGGCAGGGAACCTGTTTCTGCCAAACCTGTGCGTGTATCAGAGTATCTCTATCCATATCTCCATCCAAAGACAGTACCTGTCAACATGGGCCTACTTGAAAAATAACCCCAAGCCAAAAACTTTAGCTTGCCTCACTCTCAACTCAACAAACAAGACACTTAAAGGAACAATTTAAAGCTGGAACTACTCAGGAAATTATTTGTTTTCCTACGAGAAACTCATAGGAAAATTAAAAAAAAAATAAAAAGCAACCTTTTCCTTAACATTTTCCTACTTTTTGTTTTAATATTAAAAAGTGTCTTTTCTTGAGCTGTTTTTGTTGTGTTTTGGCAGCCATTGAACCATTTGAGAACTGTTGCAGCAGAAAATTAGCCATCCAGCTCTTCAGAGAACTTCAATTCTGCGAAGATTTGAGCTCTTACTTATTTTAACACAACTCACAAAGGAAACCTTCTCTGCAGACCTGGGTCTGAAACGCTGGACTTAAAAAAAAACCCCTGCATGTAACATATCTGAAGCAAACTTCGAAACCTTGCTTTAGTAATGAAATGGACTTATTTTAACTTCTCAGTAAGTTGCTTTATATAGCAAAGGAAGCAGCTGTGGGATTACTGGTAACGCTACAAACGATCTGTAGCTGAGCACCACTTGACCCGAGCCAGACGTGGCCCCAGGCAGTGTTTGCTGCTCCTTCATTCACCCCAAGACAAGCAGGGCCATTTTCCTACTTATTTCTGTTTCTTCACTTGAGGAAAAAGGAGTTTAGCCCAATTTAAGGCCAACACCTTAGGCTCGAAAAAGTCCCAGTTAGCCCTTGTTCGATGGAAAGGTTTATTAAAGATGAAGGGCTTTAAGGAAAAATTAATGAACAAACTGAAAGAGAAAAATTCAAGTAAATTAGTTTCAGGACAGCCTTGCAAGTCAACAAGGATACTCCAGATTTCTGCTGGAGGAAATCCAAATTCTTAGACCAAAATAATGCCCCGACCTCACAGGCATCAACCCCATTCTGGCGAGCTCTGCCCTTCCCCAGCCACTTGGCATGAGGTGTTAGACCCACAACTCCACTTTAACCATCTGGTTAATGAGGAAAAAGGAGCAGGAGAATGATTTACACTCAGGAGTAATGCTGGAGTCCAGATTCATGAGCAGAACCTCAGCACTTCACTGCCACTGAACTCGTTCCTGCTCTACAGGAGTCGGACTAGCAAGCAGCGACGATGCCACAGGAATGGAAACTCCAGCTCCTGGCAATTATTTCTACCCTGTTCTTTCAGACTTTCAAAGTTTTTGCTGTTCTATCTGTGACTGTAACATCATATAAGGCTTTACTGAGGAGGCAAAATAACAGGGGGGCCTCAAAAACATGGTAATCAAAGGCAGCTGCATGCAAGGCATTACACTCAAGCTCTAAGAATAACCATTAATTGCTTGTGTGGGTCAAAAAAACTGACTCCCATGAAAAATTAATATCTAAATGAAGACTAATGAGAGGCTGGTTAAGTGTAGCAGAGAAATAAATAACAGTAAGGGAGAAAAGTTTAGGACCCTGATTCTGTACGTGGAGTAACCAAAAGTGATGGTGAAGCTGAGACTATGAAGTCTGATCCTTCAGACAGGGCTGGGTGTGTTTATCAGTTCAGTTCGTGAGTCACCTTCACATTATTTAAGGGAGTCTGGAAAAGCCTGTGGTGTTATTCAAGTTGAAAGGGCAGCAGGACCACAGAGGTAAATCAGAGTCTTTCCCTGGGAGGACTCTGGAACAAGTTAGTAAGAAAAAATATGGAAGAGGGATTTTTTTCCTGACTGTATTGAGCATACTGAATGCCCCAGAGGTACGGGTGTGAGAACACAGAGAGCAGTGCTTTGAGCTGACTGTCTTCAGCTCATCCCCTTTGTTTTTCCCCTTTATAGTACATGTCATCTTCCCATCCAGGCTGGAGGCACCTCTGCACAACACACGATCCAAAGAATAATCTCAATCCATTAGACTGGAGTCTAAGCAAAGCAGAGGAAAACCAGCTAGAGCTCACCCACCCCCTGGGTCCACATCTTTGCCCAGGCTGGCACTGGGTTTAGCTCACTGTGATGAAGTAAAATTTAGAAACTTGGCTGTCGAGACAAATTTGAAGCTCCCAGCCCACCAAGCCCTCAAAAGAAGGGCAGAAGGAACTGAACCTGCTGTAAGGGGGACAACTCTTCCCCTTCTAAGCTACGGTAAAATACAGGGGGACATTATCACAACCCAGAAACTCCTGCCAAAAGCTGGTACACCAGCAAATGTAAAACTGCATTTCCCGATTTCTGGGCAGCAATTAGACCTGACAGATGGTCTCATGTTTTGCCCTTCACAGCCCAGCATGGCTGAGGCAGCAGCAGCTCAGGAGCCCCAAAGTGCCTCGCTGAGCAGGAGCAAAGTGCCTTGCTTTGCTCCTTGGGGGCTGATGGCACCACAACACCAGGAGATGGGAAACAGCCTCCCCTCCATGTGTGTGAGTTGGGATCTGTCAGCCAGATGCCTGGGAGGGAGATGTGGCACGAGATCTGACTCTTCCACAGAGAAGTATGAACCTGGCCAGGGAACTTGTTCTTCTCATGAAACCTTCTCACTTCAGTTCTGCCATTTGGTCTGTGAAACAGGGAATGGGGAATGGATGGGTAATCCCCAAGGAGCACCAGCCAAGTTCCCAGACTTATTTTTCAAATGCTTTGCATTTCACTGCACAAGTTGGGATAGCAGCAAAACGACCTTTCTTGGTAGCTGTTCTTCTACTCCTGGAACTTGGCAAAGGGACACTCAGCGATGCTGGAGATGCTCCGGTGTTCCACAGGCTCATAGGCAATGCAAAAACTTGGGGAAAATGCAGCAAATGCAAGGCCATGAAAAAATATCTCTGGCTATGAAGATCAACCCTAACCTTGGTAAAATGCCTGCCAACGACAGTATTGTTTATTATTACCAACTATAGGGCTGCTGGTACTTTTGAGCTGAGAACTGGTTCTGATTCATATTTCATCTGTGTTGTTCTGCATCACAAATCTCCATCCTTTTGCCTACTGTTCCAGTGAGGAAAATTAACTCTAGTATTTCACAATTAATCTATTGTATGTGGGATCCCCTATTTATCTTGAATCATGTGGAAAAAAACCCATAATCTCAATACCTTACACTCAGATTTTGGTGTTTATTTAAGTTTTCCAGAGTATTGCATAAATACACTTGAATTATAGATTTTATTTTAGTTGATTCCTGTATCTGTGTTTGTATTTACTGTGAACTTTGAGACACCTGATGTAGTTGCTGTTTCTCATTCAGTGACTGAAGCTATAAAAATTTAATTCCTACAATTTAATTCCTTCTCTGAAGTCACATTAGTATGTGTATTGTTAAGCATTTCATTTCTGGGCACTGTCTTCTAAAAATTGACCCTTGTGGTCCCTCCCAATTCAGGATATTCTATGATTCTATGAACTCATTCACTTAAAAGACTAAAAAGCAAAAAGGAATGTAATTCCTGGCTAATCAAGTTAAAGACCTTTGTTTGAACATAACCTTTCTGTCCCAAGGAACCATATTTAAAATGAAATTTTAAAATTAAGCCCTGCCAAGTAAGGAAAGCAGGTATCTCACTACAGGTCTTTTGAGTTATGTCTCATGATGGGGTCCTTAATTACTCTTAATTACTTAATTAATCATTTTAGACCACTTTTGCAGATCTTGTTCACACAGAGATCAGTTCTGAATGATTGAGCAGCTACTCAATTTTTTGCTCCCCCCTCACTACACACTGTCTCTACACCCTCTTTGGCCACCCAAATCCTGCTCTGAAGGCAGGATTAATGATTTCTCTTTAGGTTTTCCTAAAGAGCATTTCAATGGAAGATATGAGTGCTTGCCCAGTAGCAATCAATTCCCACTCACCCTGCAAAATGGGAAAGTGATCCACTTCCCATTTTATAGGCAGGGAGCTGAGACACAGAAAAGAGGTCAAAAGTGCCCATTAATTTTCAGAGCCCAATTCGATATGCCTTGGACGTGATTATTCATGGCACTTAGCATTATATACTGCCTTATGCATCCAAAATCCTACTCTTATTGAATAATGTGGCTGCTGGTGGTCCTGTGCACTTCACATCAAGTTTGTAGGATCGTAAGTCAGGGACACAGAGGGTGTGAGCAGCAAACAGTGACCCCCAGGAAACGTCCAGTTAAGGGGTGGACGGTCCCACCTGGGGACACAGAAGCCCCATTTTCCCAGGCAGCACGACAACACCTTAATTTTGGGACCATCCCACTGGTCATTCATCACACTGTTCCCAGTGGCTGCACCAGCAGAGAAAGGAATCTTGCCGACAACAACCACACGAGTGGGAGAACGGGAATTGTTCATCCGGACACTTCTCCCATTTCCAAAACAAGGCAGTGGTCTGAGAGCAAAAAGGCTTGTGGAGATGCAATTAAAGGTCTCTATCCCATTGCAGGGGAGCACATCAAGGGCAGCTTTATGCTGATACTTCCTTCACAGATTGGAGAGTTGATAGAAAGAAAATTTGGGGTTGGCCCTTCAGATTTGCAGTAAAACATGCCCAGTTTTCCGAGGGGGTGGGTTTGTGGGTAGTTTATCACAGAATCACAGAATAAGCTGAGCTGGAAGGGACCCACAAGGATCATCCAGTCCAACCCTTAGCCCTGTACAGGGCCACCCCCAAGAGTCCCATGACGAGCCTGACAGGATCATCCAAA
Organism: Manacus vitellinus; assembly: GCF_001715985.3. Taxonomy (NCBI): domain Eukaryota; kingdom Metazoa; phylum Chordata; class Aves; order Passeriformes; family Pipridae; genus Manacus; species Manacus vitellinus. The sequence continues at coordinate 40,620,868 of NW_021940750.1, read as the reverse complement.
TGCTTCTTGAGTTCTGTCAGGCTTGGTCAGCCTGTTAAGAGAGACAGTCCTGGGACTGCTGAGCAGCTCTGTACCTGGGCTTGTGCCTCTGCCCACTGAGGAAAAGCCACGTGTGAGATGATCCGTTTCTAGCTGAGTCTTGAAAACTTCCAGGTATGAAGACTTCCCTCCTTTCTCTTCACTAGTAGCCTGTTTCAGTCTTGCATTTGCCAGGAAAAAAAAGGTTTCCTTAATGTCCAGTGCAAACCTTCCACACTGCAATCCATGGCCACTGCCCCCATACCAAGAAGAGTTTGATCCCACCATCTTTGTAGCTGCCCTTCGAGCAGTTTATTAAATCTCCTTTTCACTCAGCCTCAACCTTGAAAGAAGCCAGGACTTTCTGTCCCTTCTCCAGGGCCCAGATACACTCTTGGCCCAAATCAGAGGGCCCTGAATCTTTCAGGGTTAAGGCCAAGAACCTGTACAACCATCCCAGACCTTCCATGTGAGCCGCAGGCTGAAGCTTCCTTTCCATGTCGGCAGCTGGGGAGGGTTATTGACCTCTTTGATATGGACTGGGGACACGGCCAGAGTCAGCATCAACAGAGGAAAATTCACATCAGGGTTTTTCTTGAGAGCAGAAAAGGCAAAAATAGTCTCTGATGTGTAACTTCAGTGCACTTCTGTGCTGTAAGGCCTCCAGCACCCAGGGAGAGTGATGGGGGCACCTCAAGTGGGCTCCCAAGAACATGGGCCAGCAGAGACACCATCCACATCACCCCGTTAACCACTGAGAAACTAAAAACAGCCAAAAAAGCTGTTTTCTCCAGGTGCCACTACATTCTGGGAAACCTAACCAGAGGCACCCAGGCAGGGAGGGAGTTTAGACCAGGTAAAACAAGAGAAAAGGCCGAGCTGGCTGCGGCAGTTTAACCTCTGACAGACAGTCTGTAATATACCTGCCACAGAAAACAAACCAGGTGGTGCCACTGCTCGGAAAATACAGACACAGCGGGGGACTGGGAGTGCAGGAGGGGGAGAGAGGGAAAACATGAGCAGGGGAAAGCTGAGAGGGCAGGAGTCGTTAACCCCTGATAGCAAGTATAAAGTATTTTACTCCCCATCCCATTCATTAGAGCGCGTCAGCTCCAGGAGGACTCCATCCATCCCCGCACATAAATCCAGCAAGTTTCTCTTTTCAAAAGGCCAGACACTGTCTTTGCCATGGCAATCCAGCTGTCTGGCTGCCTGCCTGCCCTGCACTGCCAGAGCTCAGCTGTCACAGAGGAGGGCAGCCCCCTCCCAGGGGCTCCCTGCACGCTCTGCCCGTTGTATCCCTGCAGCCCAGGGAAGTGGGATGTCCCCAGGGGCCACCACGGTCCTGTCCCTCCGGTTGGGAATGCCAGTCCATGGGTAGGAGCAGCTCATTCCCACCTGGCAGAGATCACAGGCGTTCACGAGCTCTGTAGCATAAGCAAAGCATGGATTCATAGAAGCTCAGAAGAGATCCAGAGCAACATCAGAGTGACTAATTCCACTGAACATCCAGCATCAGGCCTTCCAGTACTTAAAGAGGTTTAAGAAAAAGAAGGGAGAGTGACTTTTTGCACAGGCAGATAGTGATAGGACTAGGGAATGGCAGATGGTGATAGGGCTGGTGATAGGGGGAACAGTTTTAAACTGAAAGGGGAGAGATTTAGATAAGATGTTCAGAAGAAATCCTTCCCTAGGAGGGTGGGGAGGCCCTGGTACAGGTTGCCCAGAGAAGCTGTGGCTGCCCCAGCCCTGGAAGTGTTCCAAGCCAGGTTGGATAGGGCTTGGAGCAACCTGGGATAGTGGAAGGTGTCCCTGCCCATGGCAGAAGGTTGGAAGTGGATGAGTTTTAAGGTCCCTTCCAACCCAAATCTTTCCATAGTTCTATGATTTTATTATCAGGGCTCCAGCATAGTCCTCTCAGGCATCTGATCATAGGAGATGTGATGCAGGGAAAAGTATACAACTCTGATCCAGTCTGCAGAGCCACATCCTTCACAATCCTAAGGAACAAATCTGTTTTATAACCTATGCTTAGATCAGGGTACAATGTTGAGAGAAAGGGTTTATGCAGAATAACTTGCATCTGCTGCTGGTTTGGAGCTTATATCTGCACTTCCAGCTTGAGAGGACACAGTGTACCCCGATCCTGCCCCACTTTTCAAAGTTGCTCAAACCAGCAACCATCCAAACAAAGCTTTGGGAAATGCAGGAAGCAGTGCTGTCCTCGAAATCTTACCTGAATTTAGATTAAAAGGTTAGTGACTCCAATAAAAGAAAAAGGGCACAAAATCAAGCTATTTTAACACATCTGCCTACGGTTAAACAACATTGTTTTTCTTTGTGAGAACTTCATAACATCAGGAAAGTTGGAGAGCCTTCCTGGGGCTGAGGTATTACAGGGCATCTTGTATACCTTGGCATTGTGTGGCTTTCCAGGGCATCATTTTAACACTTCACAAATCAGGCTTTATGGACATTCTTCTATCATAAATCCACTGCAAAGCAAACACAAGAATTTACAAGTTGCACGTAGCCAGGTAAACTGCACGGGAGATCACCAGCGAGCAGAACAGCTTTAAAATGTATGAACCATAAAGCATTTTCGGTGTTTTATGATGGCAACATTTCTTTTAGGGCCTGATCCAGCCTCCTTTGAAGTCGAATGGAGTCTTTCCATTGACATCAGAGGGTGTGGGATTTGTCTCACAGCAACTTATACCAATGAGAACAATATTTTGCTCTGAAGTCACCACTTTCTGCCAGGGATGTTTTGAAAACAGCTCGTCACCTGACAATACACCCTGAAGGTACTGACAGTCCGTGTGTTTTCATTATTTAAAAATGAGACTTGGTAACGGGCTCAGCTGTTTAGGGAAGGTAATATTTTTCCTAAGCATGCCTACCATAAAGTAAAATTAGCAAAATCTTCTTCGAGCTGCAACTAAAACATAAGGGCACAGCTGCCCTGGAGGAGTACAAGGGCTCTCAATGTAAACTCCACTGATATCATCGCCATCAGAAGGTCATAAAATTGATTGATTATAAATACAGTCCCTCATTTGTTTACAGCCCGCATTTTTGGGTCCTGGGTAATTAGCACATTAAGCGTCCCTCAGAGTGAGCGCTTACAGGTGCAGCTCCGAGATAGCCAAAGTGGAAAACTGCTCCGGAGAGGAGCCTGATTTTCCTTCAGCAATGGCAGGAGGGGTGCATTAGGACGGAGGGGAGAAATGTCAGTTATGTAAGTGTTGAGCTACTTGATCACACCTCCCCAGGAGCCGAAGGCGTCAGGGGGCATTAAAATGACCTGTTAATTTCCTTCAGCGGGAAAGCAGCACCCAAAAAATGAGAGACATGTCAGCAATGTGAGGGAGATCTCTTTGTAAAGCCTGCGGCTGAGCGAAGTCTTTCAAGATTCTTTTCCCTCCGCACAAGCCAACAAAGGAAGATAAAGATCACCCTATTTGCGGTAACTGGTACTTAGTTCCTTTTAGTTACACTTAAAATAAACTCTCTTTGAGTCCTCCAAAGGTTTCAGCCTTCAGACACGCCACTACCGAGCTGTAAACCAGCCACCTTCCTCCCAGCCCCTCTTGGCTCCAAGTTCACGACTACTCTGAGCTCAGGACATTAAACTTTAAAGTCACGTTTTATTTGTACAGCTGGATGCATCAGGTTTGTGCTTATTGTCTAATTAGCCAACTAAACCGCTTTTGAAAGGGTTTTAATGCTTTACCCCCAGTGAGATCTCTGTAGTGAGTGTGTGTTGAAATGCTAATGGAGACAAAGAATTCCTTTTTGTAGGAATTTGCAGTATTTTGGATACATCTCTTGGGCCAAATCTTCAGCTGCTGTGGCTTGGTTGGAGGGAGGCAGATTATTCCCAATTACAGACTCCTGAAACTTAACAGGATGCCAGAGAAGCTATTCACTAATATTCTTCTTTTAAGATGGTTTAAAACTCTATGGCTAATTTCCAGATTTTTCCAATCTTCCACAGAATTTTGTTAGAAATGTCTCCTGTAGTTGGGACAAGATAACAGCTACAGAATTCACCAACCTACTAACTATTAAAGTATGCAATATCTGCCCTGGCATTTATACAGTTTCACAGATTAATTCTTTCAAAACATTTCCACTGGCATCACTTGCTGCAAAAGTAATTTAAAAATCTCATACCAGCATTTTTTTCATCCATGAAACACGAGTGGCAAGTGAGCAAAAAGTGAAGTCGCTGGCATAGCTGATATTGTCTGTGCAATAAAAAGGAGATCTTGCTTCACTTTCGGGGGATATTTCTGTTAATGCTAACAGTGTTCTTAAATGGAAATATTTTGGAGCAGAACTGCTTGTCCTTATGTATTTAAAAAGCTACAGCAAAAAGCAACCCGAGAAGTGCCTCTAAACACTACAACAGTGGTAGTAAATAACGCTAATAACCCTTAATTATGGGTCTTATTTAATTCCTGTTTCCAAGTGCCATGAATATAAGGGGCTAAATGATAGCAAATTAGCTTTAAAAATGTTAATGGAAAGTTGTTAGTGCTGAAGGCTGTTTTTTGCCCTTCTGTCAGGAGGGGAACTTCTCCATTAAGATTCCTCTCCAGCCCAATTGAATCTACGGGTCACCCATTCACTTTTTAGACCCTCACACCTCCACACACCCAGAGACCCATTGCAGTGTAAGGCAAGAACATTTTCTCTGCTTTACTCCTCAGGTTTGTTTCATTCATGGTTGGACTCAATGATCTTAAAGGTCTTTTCCCACCTAAGTGATTCTGTGATTCTGTATTTTGGATGACTGAATATTCTTTATACAGTTGCTTGACTTTGCACTCACTCTACTACCCCCCTCAGTACACACAGCAGCCAACCCCTGAGCTTGGCTCGTTTTAATCTGTTTTGAGTTCAAGGAGGCAAAAGTTTATCCAAAGAAATAGGACAAACCTTACAGGTGCAGGATACTACACAGGGCTCCCTCAGTGTGAAGAATTTACTGTTTCACAGAGTTCCTGCATCCTGGGCATGACAGCTCCTTATAAAACTGTCTCATGATCAAACCACGGATGAGAAGATCAAGCAAATGATTTAATTTCTAACATTTGAAATCCCTGGGATTTTTATACTTGAGCCAGTTGCCCAGCTAAGCCCATAAACACAAGTTCAGTGGAAAATGTGATGTGCTTGGTCGGACGGGGTTCCTGTAACGGGGATGACCCAGAAACATGAGCACAGCAATTTTTCGGGCTGCAAATGAGAATCTTTATGAACCAAGTGGTACAAAGAAAGGAAAAATTAATCACAGAATATCCCAAGTTGGAAGGGACCCACAAGGATCATCGAGTCCAGCTTCTGGTCCTGCACAACAATCCCACCCTGTCCTTGAGAGCATTGTCCAAACACTCCTGGAGCTCTGGCAGCCTTGGGGCCGTGCCCACTGCCCTGGGGAGCCTGTTCAGTGCCCAACCACCCTCTGGGGGAAGAATCTTGTCAAGAGGAAGAGCTTTTGTTCCTAAAGTTTTCTATCCCCCCACCAGCATCACCTGCATCATCTATGCTCACATTATCCCTCCTTACAAATTTATCTTCAGATTTGATCTTTGCAAGCACTAAGCAAAATACGAGCTAAGAGACAAAAAACTCCCCTAAACTTATCTTTGCAAAAATCCCAGACCATACCCCCAGTTTATCCCAGAAATCTCGCTGTCCTGTGTTTTGCTGCCATTCCCCACCATTTGTTTTTTTTTCACTCCGCTGTCCTGCTGCTCTTTGAGGCTGGATGATCACCTAATGTAAATTGTCACCTGCACCGAAGTCTTTGAGTCGAGTTGCTTTAGAGCAGTTAAGGATCTAGTTCCTGACAGCTCGGCTTTGGCAAAGAAAGGGCTGAACTGTGTTTTGCAAACAAGCAATGCAGTGAATTTCTTTCTTTTTCTCTGTTCATGAACCAACATTGGTTTGGTAAGAGATATTTGTTATTCAAGTGCTTGCTGGACAGCTTGGATCAACAATGGCTCATTCCAGAAACAGTTCATTTCAATTTCTTGCTGCTCATGGGGTGAGAACTGTCACCTAAATCAGATGGAGCTGATTCTAATCTTTGAGGGGATGAGTAAGCCTTTTAAAAATAGGAGAACAAAGGCTGATGAAGAACAAATATTCTTGTTCACATGTAAATGCAAGTACACATACAAAGAACAACCAATTCCCAAACTAGCACGCAAATAAAATTCTATCCAGGCACACACAGTTATCAGGGACACCAACAGATTCAGTCTGGCAAGCTCAGCTGGAGTAAAAGGTATGAGTGTTGAAGGGATTGTTATAGCCACTCTAGTTAAACTTCTGTCCCAACAGCAATGGGATTTCAACCTCTAATTCCCACACGGATTCCATTAAACTGTGGCTGAATTAGTGTGTCCTCCCTGCACAGCTATTAAGGCTTTCAGTGATGAAGCATTCAAGGCATCCCTTAGTAAGGTGCAGCAATGTTTAATTACTCAGTGTTGCTATTTCCTTACATTTTCCCGTTCAGAAATGAACATTCTCAGTTCATTCCCACCTATCAGTTCATGGTACTTGTTTCACAGCTGGATTAAAAATCACTGCTGATGCCTTTTTGTGACAGACACACTGCAGTCAAGTGCACTCTTCACCTCCTCTCTCAACACTCACAGGGACTGTCTCACAGTATTCAACCAGCACCTTTCTCTAAACATTGCAGAGTTGAGGTGAACTTGAGGAAAAATACCAAATAAGGGTTGAACTTCCTATGAATTTCTTAGGGAGCATAAGGATGAGGATGTCCATACACTGTACAGTGCTGTGTGTGCAGGGTTTCCTCACATCTTTTTCAAGCATATAGGCACAGGCAGAGAAACAAGGGATTTTTTTAAAGCTCTGCCACTTTAAGTGCCCTATTAAAATGTCTCTTCAGGTCCTGCAACCTCACTTACTACTCTGTGCTGCTCCTCTGCTGACACCACGCTCAGGACAGTCTCTTTGGCTCGAGTGTGTGCACGGTCAGCCAAGCCAAACTGACTTCAGAACATTTTATGAGCATGTTAATATCGCTTTGTTGCATTACCAGGCAGATGTGAAGCTGTTCCCACTTGAATTTCGACATCACAGAGCTGGTGCATCAGTGTCTGTGGCCTTATGGAGCTCCTCATCAGGCTGCACTGGTAGAGTGATGCTTTTGCAAACAAGAGTCCCTACATGCCATCACTGCAGCTCTCACCTCATCACGAGCCAAAAGAAGGAACAAGGAAAAATACTCAAAGAAGAAACTAAAAGTGAGCTGGAATTAATTTCACCGAAATAAATATTTTTGTACAAGCTAAACTGTTACTGCATCACCCAGGAATGAAGGTCCACTTCTCCAAGGGGCAGATCTTTTCTGGGGATTGTTCTGAACCCATCATGGTGCTACAGCCTCACCACGCTTTTCCTTTGTAAGTAAGGGGTAACCTAAAGGACTTATTCTACAGCTTGGGCCAGATATAAAAGCTCCAGAGGACTAGGTTAGCTCAGAAGTAGAAATCAAAGTTTCATAAATGGCTTATCAGATACAAAGACTAAATTTTATCTCCAGAAAACCACAGGATGCTCAAAGTCCCCTTTGGATTCCATGGCAGGTACCTCACTGAAACTACTAGAAATACCAGAAATTACCAAATTATAGAACCACAGAATGGGTTGGGTTGGACCTTAAAGATCATGTAAATCCAACCCCCTGCCATGGGCAGGGATAGCACTCAACAGATAAGGTGGCTCAGGACCCCATCCAAATTCCCTTCTCACTAACACCTGAACCAGGATCTGCTCCTAAACAGGACTTTCCAGCTGGTATAAATCAGATTATCCACACAGATACCAAAGGGCCATAGCAGTTTCTAGCACTGGAGGATCTGTCCTGTGCAGGTTCAGAGAGCTCCTGCAGAGCTCTCACACTGAACAGCAGTGGTGTATAATATCCAGATTTCAGAGAGCCACCTGGGAATTCCCCACTGCACCCCTCAACCACAAAGGTTACCCTGTCTTGGCTTAATTTAGCCAGTTGTGGTCTCCTCAGTGCAGGGAGAGGACATCCTTCTAAAGACATTAGTGACTCACCCCCAGCCAGAGCCTACAATTGTTGAGAAAATCTGTTGTTTATGTCAGGGGAAGCCAAAAAAGTTTTGCCAAGTGCTTCCTTTGGTCACATCCTATACATTTTAATGTCACAGCTGCTGCCAAGCCACGGGCTGTAATGTCCCCATAATGAGGTAGGGCTAAATAAGTGCATCCAAATCACAAGTGTGCCCTTGAGCTATCCAAAGGATCTCACCATCCCTCCCTCAGGCATACCAGTCCTCTGCAGTGTCCCCACAACTGATCCATATGCATCCAGCTTTTGCTAAACACATTCCAGCAAATGCCAGGATCAGGCTCTTCTCAGGAGAAAAGTCCAAAAATTGTAGAGGCTCTGGCAGTTGTAATTCTCAGGTCTGTTCTTTCCACGTTTTTCAATTAAAAAAAAAAACAAAACCAACAACTGAAAATAATGAATGGCTTCAAGACAGAAAGGAAAGAAATTAGATTTTCCTGGACATGCAGCTTCACAGGAGAATTAAATAAAATCTGTTGCAGAAGGGAGAGCACCCAGAACTGCTTGTGGGAAAGGGAAAGGTCACTGATCTCTGCTTCCTTAGTGTTGCTGTTTTGTGCTTCAGTATCTTGATCATCTCAAGGTGAGTCACCTGTGTGAGGTCCCCAACATGGCTTTGTTTCTCAGATTGCTCACTTAGATCTGCATCAGCAGCGTGGCTCTGTCAGGGCCCTGAGGGTGCTCCTGGTTCCTCCCCCAGCCCTGCCCAGGAGCTCAGCCCAAGGCCAGCAGTCCCAGCCTGAGCTAAGTCTGCAGGTTCAAGCCATCCTGACCAGAAAATAGCCCACCTTGTTCCTCATGTCACTGACCTGAGCATCAGAGCAAGTGGGACACCTGGAGCAGCAGCTGGAGGAAGGTGAGAAGATGGTGCTCATGGGGCAGTTCATCCCAACTCTGTGGAGCACCAAATTTCAGGGCACAGAAAATCATATATGGAGTTTTTAGACTGTGGTATTTTCCACACAGGTAGCAAAACAGCCCTAGAAAACTTATCATAGGTTAAAACACTTAAAACAAGATTAATTTGAGGAATGTATCTCCCAGGAATCTATCACTACTCCAGCTTTCCCCAGAAAGCTCACAGAAAATCATCCATGAGAAACAGCTTCTTGCACCAATCTCACTTTGGTTCCTTCAGAAAAGCAATTAGAATTATAGAAAAACCAGCACAGACAGCATTTCCCAGACTTGCACATGCACATTCACAATTTGCTTTGACATCAGGCTCGAGTTTCCCCCAAGTCATTATCGATGTTTCAGGTTTCAATTTTTCATTGCCCACTTTGGGGCCTGACTTTCAAAGAACAAAGAACTTCCTGAAAATCAGTTCCTGACATTATGGGCCAGTTGTTAATTAGAGATGCAGGTGCCTACATGAGGCATCTAATTTGGACATTTTTGCTTCCCCGCTCTGAGCTATCGACTTCCTCCTCTCCCATCAGCTGCGTAAGGCACAGAGCTGACACGTGCATCTTCCAAAATGAAAATAAAACTTAGGAAATGGTTTTCTGGCAAGTGCATTGAAAGCCTGCCTGCTACTGATGTGGACAAGATTTATTTTACTTTTTTGGTGGGCAAGATGAGCTCTGAAAGAGCAACTCTGATTAAAGTTGCCCTGGCATTTGAGTGACATTCTGGCAAAACATCACGGAAACATTTGGTCACATCCTCTCAACGCTTAATTTCTTCCTTAAATGTGCTTTTTAATATGTCACAGTTGTTAAATTCGTAGCAATAATTCCCTTGAGACTAAACAACAGTGCTTGGTATGTGAAAAATGAACAATACCTTTACATCAGTAAACCGAGAGAAACCTTAAATAAACATATAAGGGAGTACCAATGGTCTGAATGTTACCTTTATGAAATTCAACCACTCTGTTGGCTGATTTTAGCAGCAGGATGTCCCAAATAAACTCAACTAAAACATATGCTGTCATATTCTTTTCAGTTGTGACATAACTGCCCAGATTTGCTTCTTCTGATGGGTTTATTGCTGTCAGTCAATCACTGTATGGGAAGGCAACTAAGCACTTATATTCATTTTAAAACTCTCATTATTTTTAAATGACCAGCAGAATCCTGCAATCAAATCTTGTAATGCCTTGACACTTTCATCTGTTTTTGATGGGAAGGAAGAGAAGTTGAGATTTGCATACAAAAAGACTGATGTAAATTCCTGCTAAACCTAGTGTGGAGTTTGACTGCACAAACACTGGGTAAACCAAAGCCCCAGGAGCAAGGGGCTGGGCTGGGCAGGGAGAGAACAAAGCTGGAGTGTTCCCTGGTGTAGCTGCTTCCATGGGCTGTGCAACCAAAGCTTCTGCCTGGTCTAGTGGAAGATATTCCTGCCCATGGTAGGGGGTTGGAATGAGATGGTCTTTAAGGTCTCTTACAACCCAAACCACTCTGTATTTCCATGACTCTGTTCTTGCTGCCCTGATTTCCTTGTGTAGGACTAACAGTGCATTATATAAATCTTCAGGACAAATAATTAATAACTTATTTTATCTGTTGTGCAAAGCATTGAGGATGTTTCTAGGTCCTGTGTGCATGCTAAAACTCCTACTAATCGATGTATTTCCCAATCAATTATCCCAACCAATAACCAGGACTGAGGGCTGTAGTCCCATTTTAATGGCATTTCTCCTCTCAGTCACTATGTGCTCTGGTGGCAGCAGGACCATTCAGAATAGGAACTGATCCATTTGCCTTTTAAAAAGCAAAATCAACCCATTTTGGATTCTGGATTCTAGGGTAGAAATCCCACAGTGCTTTTAGCCTTGAGCATTTCCTCAGACGTCTGTTTGGCTCCAGTACGAGCACAAACAGCAGCACAATTTAACAGACACAACCAGTGCACTGGGATTCAGAAGTTCAGGAATCAGCTTTGCTGCAAACCATGGCCACCTGCTTTACCTCTCAGTGCTCCTGCTCCTCTCCCACTCTGTGTCTGCCTTGTCTATTTGAACTGTAGGCTCCTTAATGCAAATACCATCCTCCTGTAAGAGCACTCAGTGCCCAGCACAGGAGCCTTGACCTCTTTTGGGATTATCAAACATCTGTATTACAGAAAATAAGAGCACAGAGACAGCCCTTCCCTCCTGGCTCTACTAACAGATGTGGGTATTTCAGCCACCTATCAGCCTCGTGTTCTCCAGCCCTGTTATCTCTAATTACTTATCTGCTCAAGCTGTTCCCTTCTGCACAGCATAAACCTTCCCTGTCTCCTTAACCCATTGCTCCATGTTATTCCCCAAGACTACACTTAAAGGATGTGAATATAGCTCAAAATTCAACCATCCCACACTACTAGAAAATGCACAGGTCAAACTGCCCATGCCTTGAGTGCAGGCAGTGATGAACACACCTTCTGTCTATGCTCAGCCCACATTTTCTCTCCACTGGCCTTAGGATATGGATAGCAGAGGTGGAGAGGAATTCAGACATGCTGGAGTGGTGTGCCCCTGGCTCCAGGTCTCATTCCAGCCTGGACACAAATGGATCACTGTTGTCCCAATGTCTGACTCCTTTCAACCTGATCTTGTTTCAGAACCACCTGTAGCTTTCCTGCCAGCGCTGGTCTCCTCTGAGTTAACTCGAGTTCCCACTTTCAGATTCAGTCACACTTCTCTTAGTAACACTGTCTCCTTTTGCCTGGCCAGTGAGTCCTCACTCTTTGTCCTGTTAATGTACCTCTCCACACACAGTCCTGTCCCTGCCTCCTCCTCCCCTCCTGCCTCCACAGATAATCGTTTCTGTATTTTATTATAATTTTATTATCCCACCCAATTGCCCATCTCAATCTCTATCACTCCTTTCCCAGACAACTGTTCTATCCCACTACTTGTACCCACTCTCAGTTTCTCTTGATTCATTAGTCTCTATCTCTCTGTAAGGCCTGTTCCACTTCCTCACATCGTTTCTTCAGGCATAATCTTGGGAGACTCCTTGCTCTGACCTTCCTTTTCCCCAGTCCTTGAGCCAGTCCTGGTCCCCTCTGAATTTAAGTTATACATTCCTCCTCTACATTTTCTGGAATTTGATGGCCCAGGAAAGAAGAGCAGAGGCAGAACAAGCTTTAAAGCCAATCTGCATGTGAGGGAGCCTGAGGGGAGACCTCATCAGGGTCTGCAGACACTGATCTCTGCTCTGAGGACCAGGGACAGGACCCCAGGGAATGGCTGGAGCTGTGCCAGGGGAGGTTTTGGTTGGATCTCAGGAAAAGGTTCTTCCCCCAGAGGGTGTTGGGCACTGTACAGGATCCCCAGGGCAGTGGTCATGGCCCCAAGGCTGCCAGAGCTCAAGGAGTGTTTGGACAACACTCTCAAGGACAGGGTGGGATTTTGGGGTGTCCTGTGCAGGGCCAGGGGTTGGACTTGATGATCCTTGTGGGTCCCTTCCAACTCAGGATATTCTATGATTCTATGCATCTCCCTCCCAGAGCAACAATCCCTTGAGTTCCTGGACTGCAGTTACATTTGGGGCAGGCAAACCCCTTCAGGATTTCAGCTGAATCTTCACTGGGTACATACAAACTGAGATCTTCCAGTGCTGTGATTTTCCAAGGTGCAGGCAGATTTATATTGGAATAGCAAAAATACAATGTCCCTGGAAGCAGCAGGAAAAATACACTATGAAGAAATTATGTAAGAAAAGCTTTTTGCTGTTCTTCTGAATGAAATTCCTGTACTCAGTCACCAAAAGAGTACCTGCTGCTTCTGGGCAGATATTTTAAGGCACTTGATTCATTAATTGCACTTCACCTGATAAGTTTCTGGGCCAGTACCAAAAATAACTGTATTGCCTGCTCAGACATATTTTGAATGGTGCCATGTGATGATGGGGGGAAGGGAGAACATGCAATCCTGTAACCTTCAAAGCTCACAGTTCTCATTAACCAGCACTAAATGTCAAAGCCTTTCTAGCTTAACCTGGCAAAGTTATCAAGAGAGTTTCATACTGGGACTCCTACAGGAACAAACCCACTTAATGTTTGCCCACATCCCCTTTGCTGGCCACGGATATCGGGAATGTGTCTTTGATCTATTTCTGTGAACGTGATAAAAGGCACCATTTCCCCAACCAAAGCAACACCTTTCTTGACTGGGTGGATTTCCAGTATTCCAGAAACTCCTAGATAGATTATTTACAAGAGCATGTAGTGACAGGACAAGGGGGAATGGATTAAAACTGTAAGAGAGAAGGTTTAGATTAGATATTAGAAATAAAATTCTTGGCTGTGAGGGTGGTGAGGCCCTGGCACAGGTTGCCCAGAGAAGCTGTGGCTGCCCCATCCATGGAATTGTTCAAGGTCAGCTTGGATGGAGCTCTGAGCAATCTGGGATAGTGGAAGGTGTCCCTGCCCACAGCAAGGGGATGGAACTGGATGATCTTTAAGGTTCTTTCCAACCCAAACCTGCTGCATCAACTTCCTGGGACAGAAAGACACCAGCACCTTTCCTCTCTACCTGTTCTCAAGACCATGGATCACATCTCAAGAAAACAAAGCATCAAAAGAAATCCAGCTGCAACAGCCCAGCCCAACAGTTATACAGGTAGCAAATTCCCCCAGGAGTCAGTCAGACAATGCTACTGCTCATTAGGGCTGGGTGGGACAGGAGAAGTGGGAATAGACATTTCCCTTCATTCATCAAACTGGAACAAGACTGAGAGTTCAGAAAAAAAACAAGCACTTGCCAGAGTCAATGACTGGGGACAAATCAGGAGAAAGAGAGACTTTGATCATTAAAACTGCAAAGAATGAAGGTTAAAAAAAAGCCATTACATAAAGGAGATTCTTTAGTCACAGGAATGTTTGATCCAATTCGCAGCTAAGGATGTGTACCCATTTTAAACGGAAAAATCCTTTAGCTTTGGTATGAATTTATCTATCCTGCCAGACAAATTGCTCATATCAAACTGTCATTTGGATGTTCAGCCATTGAAAACACAGTTAAAGCATGTCCCTTAATTAGAAATCCCATGGAAATGAAAACAATCCTCTCTGGCATCTAGTTACCCTGGATGGTAAGTTGGACTTATCATCTGGCACGGCCCCCTTCCTGTTTGCGTGGGTGGACAGAGGCAGACAAGGAATTCTGCTCCCCTTTCCAACAGCCCTCGGAGACAGGCAACCTCCCATGCCAAGGTTTTGTCTCCTGCAAGTGTCTCGCTGGAAATAGGTCTGGTAGACACAATGAGCTTCTCAGATTAGAGGTGGATGGGACGGGCGTCTTCTGCTCAGTAGGGACCAAGGGAAGCTTAGCTCAACGGTTTAATGGATAAATCTATTTAAAATCTGTTTCATTTCACTAGGTAGGAGCCTCTTTGATCAGGCTGCATTCATTTTCCAGAAAAATATCTTCATCATAGTAAAAACAATACAACTCACTTATTACCTTCTGCTACTGGAAAGATGAGGCAACCCGGACAAATCCATCCTTCCAAACATTTTATTGCTGTTTTCCTTTATTAAATATGTTGTTCAAAGCCCCATGTCCAAGAAGCTTGTTATTATGTAAGAATTTCAAGCTCATTAAAAATGAAAACAGGTCTCAAAACCCTTACAGTCATGAAGAAAACCTTAAGAGGTGAATCTCAAAGGTTAAGAAGCAAAAGGTGGGTTTTAGCCACGAGGACAGTCAACCATTGGAACAATTAACCTTGAGATATGTTAAGTTCCTTCTGATTTGAAGTCTTTAAGTCAAGATGGTAGAACACATCCTCTTGTAGGCAGAGGATGGTCTGACACACGAGCTTTTGAGCTCTGCTCGGGAATCACGCAGGGAAATTCTCTGGCTCGTATTTCTCAGATCATGTTAAAGAAGCACAACCACTGCAGGGGACCTCAGACTATTAACTGGTAGAAGAGAACCCAAAATGCTCTGGTTTCGTGCTTGTAGTGACAAATTCATGAGCTTTGAATGCTATACACCGGCAGTGTAGATGCACTGCACCCAATTTCTTTGAAAATTCTCTTTTATGGCCCCTTTAACAGGACATTTCTCCACAGGAAGCAGACCCAGAGCCCTCAGCCAGCATGGCCAGTTCACTCGAGATGAACCACCTCAGGGTTTTACCTAAAGCAGATCTAACAATTTCTTCTCTCCTTCAGGAAGAGCTCCTGAAGCAGTTACCAGATCCAAGCACCTTTGCAAGAAAACCTCATCCCTCAGATTTCCCAGGTTTTACAAAAGTCACAGACCAGCCCCATATAGCCTTGGTAGGAATTTCCTCTTATCCCACAAAAGGACCTGAGGAGACTGAGGAAGTGAGATAATCTTGTCCCACATGGACTCCACATCTGCAGGTTTAGAGGTTTGCAGAAAAATCATAAGGCAGGGAACCTGCCCTGTGCCAATCTTTTTCCAGAAAAGCTACTTCTGCTGTGGGAGTCGTTCAGCAAGTCTGGTGTGGTTCTGTTCCTTTTCTATCCCTGTCTCCACCAAGAAGTTCCCCATTTCTTGGCTAAGCTTCCCAAGACAGAGGCCGAGGAGAGGAGATCAACTGCTAGAAGCAATAAAAATAAGAGCAGGGTATTAAATAAGGCATTGCTGTAGAGTAATAGGGAGGGTGGAAAGGAATGGGCTCATGCATATTACAGTCCTATAAAAGAAAGAATTCTTAAATGAGTAAAGAGGGCTGAGTTACAGCATGAGAAAACTAGTTTAATCACCTATTGTGCAGCTGTAGTTAATTTTGTACAGATTTTACAGACATCCCAGCTATCATGCAATGCTCCATACAATCACTGTGGGTGACACTCCACTTTTATCACAAGTCCTGTTAATGATGTCATTACTTGGGCAAGTCTTCCATCAACCTCAGTTAGATGTTTCCTTAAGTAGGACCCGAGGTCAGATAACACCTGATGAATATACATGGCAGGAGGACAAATCTGCTTCCTGACTGCACAGAAGAGAAACACATGGCATGTGGGGATACAGAAATACACACACACACATGCTTTCCACCCCGGCAATCTCGGCAGGATTAGCTCCAACCATCTTGGTAACAAACCTTTAAAGTCCCTCTGGTGAGGGGTGTCTCCTTGGGAAAGTCATATAATAGCCTAAAACTCATCAGGGTTCGAGTCATAAACGACTTCCTACAGATTGGGTTTGAAAATACGTTATTAGGAGCTGATTGATCCGACTGCGTGTCCAAGTCGTGAGCGAGCGATCAGAAAACTCATTGCTTCTGATGGCCACCTGAAAATCTAACAGAGGAAGAACTGGATGGTCAAATAAGCAATTAGCAGTCAAAAAAGATGATTAGTTATCAACCAGCTCAGCTGCTGATGTTCATCAGACACTAAAAGAGTAGCAGCAAGCTAACTGGAAAATTATCCTTAACCACGGGTAACTACATCATGGAAAGTCAAACCATGACTTCAACAAGTTGTTTCTCAAATCCTAAATCCTAATCAAGCCTGATTTATTTTCACAGTGCTTTTAAATCTTCAGGAGTCATGTGAAGTGTGTCTTACAGTATTTCACTGTGTATCCTGACAAGGACATCCCACACACAAGCAGGAATGAAAAAAAAAAAAGGAGAAAAGTCATATTTAGTGTAATTTAGTGAAAAGCTGATTTTTCACTTGCCAGACAGCTCACCCCCTCAGAAATGAAACTACAGATAACCCACATCCCCAGACCACCTGTGGTAAGTCCATCAGCATGTGGAGTTATCCAGGAGTAGGAGGAGTACGCGGAGCTTCCAGCATGGCAAACACATGTGGATTCTCTTGGGACAACATGGATTCCCTCCATCTCCTGCCTCAAGGGAGAGAAGGAAGATAATTAGACCTTCTCCTGGGGTTGCAGAGCCCAGTCTATGAAGGGGATAATCCATCAGCCCCAGATTATCCCCAGAACCTGAAAAGAAAGGTGGAGCAATAACAAATGGGGGATGAGCTAATTTTCACCCAACCCAGTGAATCCACACCTGCCTGCCCTTTGCATTCACACCAATGATCTGCAGGCTGCACACTTAAAAATACCTCAGTTCCACTTCACAACACCTTAGTTCCTGTTTAGTTTGGGATTGAACATCAAGATTCCACCCATTACAATGGTTATTGCAACACGAGTCACCACTTCATGTCACTGCTGGGCTGCAACACGTTAATTGTCTCTGAGACCCATAAAATTAAGGGCAACCAGCCCCTGGAACAGGCCGTGCATTGAGGTAACTCCTGCACTTTCTCTGGCTGTAATGCCTGGTGAGAGCACTTGCCCTTGCAGCATTCCTGCACCTGCTGTCCCCAGATTTCAGCGCGTGCTGCCAAAGGAAGGCCAGCCCTGTCCCTGGGGCACCGATGGGAAATTGCAAGAGGAATCACTGATGTCACCGTTTCTGATGTGGGAATCTGTCGTAAACACACTCCCTTGCAAAATCCAAACTTCTCCAGAAGAAGAGAGGAAATTCTGCTCTTTGGGAAAAAATGTCAGATGGCTTGGGATACAATAGTCAACTTTCCTCATGGCCATAGAAAAAACAGTTCCTGGCTTGACTGGAATTGTCCACATGTGTTGGTCCGTGTTGTTAATGCTAAATCACTGGTTGGTTAAGTCTCTCCTGAGGACCTGGAGTAACAGTAGAAGCCACTTTGTTTCTTCCTTTGATTTTCATTGTCCTTCTTCCATGAATTACTTCAAACACAGAGCCAGGCTTTCACTAATCTTGGACACATCATTGTAGCTACTGCTTTCCACTGGTCTCTTAAGTATTAGGGAGAAACCAGTTCAGGTTTAGAAGCAGTTGCAGCTGAGACATTTTTGTGTACTACAGACCCAAGGCTCCTGGTTCCTGATGCCTTTTGTGTATGTGACTTTTGATCTGCTGAGTAAGTACTTGTCAAATCAATCCTATTTCAGTCCCTGTGTGTGTGAAGTGTCACAATCCTGACAGTGACACAGCAATTTGCTGCAGCCACTGAGGAAAGTCTGTGTTCCTGGGTGGAATGTTCTCCTTACCAGGTGCTTCTGATGTCAAGTTTTATGTTCTTCTTCCACCCTTCCAAGGTGATCCCCTTCAGCCCATGTGGTGAGGTTCCCAAATATGTGTTAATGATGAAGAATCACAAGTCTGACAACACGTATTTCTAATTTGATAAGAATTGTTGAAAATACCAATCTGTGTAACTAATTTTTACTCACTGTTCCAATTGCTGCTTCCTCTCCTGTACTAGATACACATGATATTCTGTATCTAAGAGTTACAATGACCACAGCCTGCAAGGTCAGTACCTACAGACTCCTTTCCTGTTCTTTCAGAGTCTTCTTCAGACTTCTTCTGCCCAATGACAGAATAAAAATGTAGTAAGATAAGGTTTGTTTGGCCTAGGAATCTTCAGGTCTTTTGAGATTTATCTCAGTGTTCACAGTACAGCTGCAAACACAGACAGAAAGCAGTTGTAAAATTTTTTAAGTTCATATTGGACAAAGAAGCAAAATACCTGGTGAACACATAAAAACAAGACCCATGAGATCAGCTTATTCCCCTGTGTCTTTGGGAAGCAGGGAGACATAAACTTCCTAAACTATACCATTGCTATTATACTGAGGCATTCATGCAAACATATATTAGCAAGTTAAAGTAAATCATAACAATCATGAGATATGTCCTTAATAATTAGGCAATTTCCTTAAAAGGAAATGCATTTTATTATCTCAACAAGAGTTAGAAAATTTTGAAGGAAGTTAACTTTCATGTATCCACTAAGCATGCTCCAAAAAAATCACAGTCTTTCTTATTCCCCTGGAAAAATCATATGGATAAAATTTACTTATACTCCCCAAGCATGAAAACACCAACAGGATCATAACTAAACCTTTCTGCTCCCAGGTTCAGTCTCCTGAAATTCTCACCTACCCACTTGTGTTACCGCTTTATAGATGCAGAATTTACCATCAAATTTCTCATCAACAGTCACAGCTCTGATCACAACACAAACACAGAACAAACCAAATGGCATTTAAGATCTTACATGATGGGATCTGTTTATGTATCTGGCTATGTATCCATAGTTTCAAAGTAATACACATAAAGAACATGAGAGTTCCTGACCCCATGATCCCTCCAAAAGCATATGACCTACAGGAGTATTTTGGTGAGCAGCACAGAAGCCCTGTAGTTTTATTTGTTCAATATTACACCAAAAGCAGCGTGACCAGCAGGTCAAGGGAGGAGGTGAATCTCCCACTCCACTCTTGTGAGATCTCAGCTTGAGAACTGTGTCCATCTCTGGGGCCCACAACATAAGAAGGATGTGGAGCTGCTGGATTGAGTCCAGAGGAGGCCACAGAGATGCTCCAAGCACTGGAGGACCTCTACTATAGAGACAGGTTGGGAGAGCTGGGGGGATTCAGCCTGGGGAAGAGAAGGCTCCAGGGAGACCTTGGAGCTTTCCAGTGCCTAAAGGGGCTCCAGGAGAGCTGGAGAGGGACTGGGGACAAGGGCTGGGAGGGATAGAATAAGGGGGAATGACTTCCCACTGCCAGAGGGCAGGGTTAGATGGGATATTGGGAAGAAATCCTTCCCTGGGAGGATGGTGAGGCCCTGGCACAGGTTGCCCAGAGAAGCTGTGGCTGCCCCATCCCTGGAAGTGTCCAAGGCCAGGTTGGAGCAACCTGATCTAGTGGAAGGTGTCCCTGCCCATGGCAGGGGGTTGGAACAAGATGATCTTTAAGGCCCCTTCCAAACCAAACCATTCTGGGATTCTATAACTACACATGAAAAATCACCAGTACCTCTCTTCTTCCCTCTCACACCTGCCTGCAGTTGGAGGATGAACCCTCACAGGGCTGCCACAGACACAAGCACATGTTTAAATGCTCTGCTAAATCAGGATGAGCAGCACCCCCAGACGAGCTCTGACATCCCTATGACAACCCAACAGCAAGAGGCAGAAGAAGCCTGAAGTTTGATTAATAAAAGGCTGCAATCCAAATGTGTCATTTTGTGGTCAGAACCCAACAACAAAAAAAAAGGCAGTGAGAAGAAAAACACAACCTGAGTTACTACAGCTCCCCTGGCAAGCAAGACCCTGCCCACCTGCATCACCTCTCGGTGGCTGGGAAGCCCATCACATGTGTGTGGTCAGATCGAGGATATAACGTTGCACTGAGAATATAAAAGCCCTATTGAAGGACATTTTTCCAAGGATGATGTCAGTGGGTGGGGGCACTACCAGGCTCACGATAAGCTGAGTATAACCACGGCTGAAATAAAACATTTGCATATAAATTTTCACCCCCAAAATTTATTAGCAGTGGAGAGATAATGGCGTAACAATTTAATGAAGAGTCGCCACGAGATTGTGTTTGACTTAATGTGAGGCTTGTAGGCATTGTTTCTCTGAGGAAGGGCTCATTGTGTGTAGTACAGTAAAAACTGTGGTTTAAAACAAAGGGATAAAATACTTGCCTTAACACAGCAGCAGCATTGTCACTGTAAATCTGCCGTGCCACGTATTTTATTACATTTTCATAGCAGAAGAGGGAATTTACGATGTGATACTACAAGCTCCGCCAGCCTTCTTCTGTCAGTGGGGTACCTCTCTTAACTCATATCTAAAATATTTGCTGATACTGAAACGTGACTGTGAGATACAAAAACAGTCTTTTACAACTCCAGAGAACATTATATTCGTCTAGCTTAGAGAGAAAAGAAGAAAAACAAATAGCTTGAGCATCTGTTTCTGCACAGAGTGGACACTTTCTGAGGGAACAAAGAGAGGCAACCACTGCCGAGCTGAGGCTGCTTTTGTGGGTGAAGCAGTAACAGAGAGATGTTATTACTGTTATTAGCACAGATAAAATTGATGCCAAGGCTTCAGTTGTGAGAAGAAGATGTGAGAGCCTCACCTCCATCATTATGTTTTGGGGGAAGATTCACCGAGTATAGGCAGGTTGGGCTTGCATCTCCTGTAGCCAAACAGCAACAGCAATGGATCAGGGCATTACAGTCATTCCTCCTGGCTTAAACTAAGCCTCAATACGCTCCCCACAGTCAGGGATGATCATTTGCTTTCTTTCTGGGGACCAGTTACAGGATATTTCAAATACGTTGGCCTAGAAATGTTACTTAAGCATGACAGGACCAGGTCCACTCCAAACACAAGCAAAGCCTTTTGATATAAAGGTTCAGTTTGAGAACTCTAATATTAGAAAAAGGTGCAGGTGGCACTGCAAATCCACTTTGATCAAGTATTAAGCAGGTTTTTGTTCCCCTTAGTAGATAAAAACCTTGGTGTCAAGAAAACCTTCTTTGGGCAAAAAGAACTAAGAAAAAGAGCCACTTGGTGCACAGCTTAAGAATAAGACAACAGCAACAAAAATCTAGTAGCTTGGTTTTAAATCAAGAGGGAAATAATAAGAAAAAGAACTTCAAAAGCATTTGCAGGGAGGAACATTCCACCAAGACAAAGTCATCTGTCCTTGCTTTCCCAAAAGCAGCATGATCAAAGATGATTATGGGATTTCAAGCCCTGAATGTTTCTTTGTATTGCCCAAGAAAGGAGTGAAAATGCTTGATGATACCAAAAGGACAACAGGAAGATCCTGAGATATAACAAAGCAGGGACTGGGATTTCATGTCTTTAAAAAGCATCAGTGCCTCCATCCCACCCGTGTGATGATGTGAGACACAGTCCATCCAGGGCTATGATTGGCTGTGCAGTTTTAGGTAGTGCACTGATACAACACTAAACAACAACATATGCACAGCACTTGTAATGAGATTGGACTTTTAACCTTCTGAAGCAGTGGGAAACAACGGGGCTTTTAAAAATACCAGCTCTGAGGTAAGGAGAGGGTCAGCCCAATACAATTTATAAATATAAAATCAGTTGCATAGCTGAGTTTCACTTTAAAACATAAATTATTGGAAAGAAGAAGCCGAAGGAGGAGTGAGAAAAAGAAAGCTGGCAGGGGAAAAAGAACTGGAGACAACAGAAGAGATGGGAGAGGAGGAGGTAGAGCCTCTCACAAACTACCCCAGTACCTTCTCTGGGCTCCAACTCACACACCACGTTAGTGACCAGTTAGTCTGCTGGCCTGAGCAGCAAACTCTGAACACCAAAATCTGAGGGGTGGCTTGTTCTTTACTTACACACTGAAAGGAAACCAAATGTTTATTTCTTTATAAGGCATCAGCTCTGACTGCCAGGTACTGACCTCTCTGTCTGGATTGATGGACCAGGTGAGGCTGAAGACAGACACTCAGCTGCTATGACTGGAACTACAGTGGATCCAACTGATTTACACCAACTTAATAAATTTGGTGAACTTGAAGACTGTCACAGAATCACAGAATACCTTCAGCTGGAAAACACCCACAAGCATCATCAAGTCCACCTCCTGTCCCTGCACAGGACAACCTAAGAATCCCACCACGTGCCTGAGAGCACAGGTTCAAACAGTGGTAAAGCCAAGACGGATTAAAGCAAAGAACTAGTGGTGGGTACAAATATTCAAGATTGTCAAATTCTGGCGTCATTTTAGGTAGAAACATTGGACCAGACAGTCTCACACTGAACTCACATCTCTGCAACCTCAGCCAATGACACAGAACCACATATTACAGGAGAGCATTTCCTTCACACGTCAACCATTACAGGCCATTCAATAGCATTATTTAGTTCCCTTCTGAACCACCTTCAGTCCTCTAGGAAAGGAGCAGCAGCCACAAGTCTGACCTGCCTCAAGAAGAGCAGAAGAGATCACCAGTGACTCCCCAGTGTAGTCATGGGAATTTGATATGTCAAGAAACCTAGGAAAGATATAATCTTCCTCGAAATTTGCCTTGCAAGTCTCCTCTCTGGGAGATGAAAGGGGACTAGGGGAGGACAGTTTCCCCAGTCTTTGTGGTAACAACCTGGAAACCACCATGTGTCCTGGCTGGCAGCTCTGTCACATCAAACACATTCCCAGCTGGGTGCCATCTCAGCAGGTGGTGGCTTTACCTGGGAAAACTCCAGTTTTCCAAGACTCACACAATCATTTTAGGATATATGTCCTAAAATAACTTCCTTTAGGCTCAGTTCAGGATTTTACTCCACTCAGGCCCTCCACTTCCCTTTCTTGGGCCTGATCCTTAAGGACACCCTTTTGTTCTCAAACCACAGCACCTGCACCAGCCCTGTGAAAGGCAGTGTCTGCCCCCAGCAATCCTCCAAGGAATTACTCACAGCACTGCCACGGCGCTCAGAGATGGCACCTCCTGTTCACAACTGCTCACAGCACTGGCAGCAGCCTGGGACTGCAGTCCCTCACCAAGCAAAATGACTCAAGGAGGATTTGGCAGGAGAAAGAACAGCAAAATCGGACCCGAGTCAAACGCGGCTCTCCAAGAAATTCCTTTTCCCTTGCGAGCGACGCGCAGACGGGAACTGCCTTCCTGTGACTTACCCCCACCCTCCTGCAAGGCACATCAGACAGGAGCCTCTCACCCAGGGATGTTTTTCAACAATACTTCATGTCCTCTCTTACTGTCTTCTTTTTAAGCCACTTCCAAACTCGGCTCCCTTTTGCTCCTCGCTCAGATCAGACTAATAAGAACATCACCTCAGGGAAAAGACTTGTACACAGACAGACTTCCTCTTCAGAGGATCAAACAGACCAGACTGTTCCTTTTCAAGTTTTATTAATCCTGGTTCATAATTTCCACCACATCATTAGTCATTTCCTATTATTGAATAGCTGGTAGCAGCAGCATCGCTCAGTAAATAGCAAGATAACCGTGCCACCTGCGACTTCTTGGCCGATACCTCCCCACAGCCACATCTGGGGAAAAGACGAGGAGGTAAAATTAAAAGCCAAACCCCGTAGACTTTTTTTGATCTGTGGCTCATTTCTTTTATTCACATCATCTGCTCAGCTGGCTACATAAGCTGCTGCAGACCTTGTTTAAAAACAGCTCCAGAAGATTAACACTCGAACCAACAGTTTGGAAATGTGGTGATTTTCACTGGAATTCCCCTTCCTGAGGCACATGGGGTCTTTGGGGAGCTTGCTGGTTATCAGGGCTTAATATTTGTTTGGTTTCCTAAGCTTTTCTTAGTTTGTCAACATATTTTATGTGATTTTGACACTAAAAATGGGAAGAGAATCCAAGTGCCTTGAAGCAATCTGTTTTCTGTTCAGTTTTTCTTGCCCCTTCCCCAATAAAGTTGATTTTTCTTAATAATATCCTTCTTCTTTCTACCATCTGGCTCAGGCAACTAACTGGGAAAGAATACCCTGGTCTTTTTATTATAGTAACTATATACCTGAATTTCTGGAGTGTTCTCTTGGACACTCTTCATTTTTCCCATGCCAGA
Organism: Manacus vitellinus; assembly: GCF_001715985.3. Taxonomy (NCBI): domain Eukaryota; kingdom Metazoa; phylum Chordata; class Aves; order Passeriformes; family Pipridae; genus Manacus; species Manacus vitellinus. The sequence goes on along the minus strand of NW_021940750.1, from coordinate 40,596,375 downwards.
AGGGTCTCCATGCACAAGTTCTGGGTTGGGGTTTCCATGTGCATCACTCTGTTCTGGGGAGCACAACACAGCCCTGTATCCGAAGTGTGTAGCTGTGATGGCCCAGAGGCAGCTGTTAGATGATCAGAAAGGGCTGTTCTCGACCCAGGCAGCAGCATTTCTCCTCTCTCCTTCTTCCCAGCATCCCAGGATATTTTCCAGCCCGCAGTTTCCCCACGTGCTCCGCAGGAGAGACTCGCGGCGGCACCACGCCAAGTTCACAGAAGACAATGAGCCTTTCCACCATCTCCAGGGGCAGGGGATGGAGCTCCCAGTTCCCAGGACTGTGAGAGGATTTCCTCCCTTTCACTTGTCCTCGTGAGCACAGCCTGGTACACGGAGCACAGTCACTGGGGATGGTGTGTGACTCCAGCAGCCAGGAATGACTTGGGGTTTATGGCAGAGGTTTCTGCCACAGCCTTCCTGCATGACCTTAGGCAAGAAGTCACTTGCCATCAGACTTTCTCAGTCCCTGCTGTTCTGAACACAGATATTGGTCATTAGAGGTCAGCTGAGTCCAGGTGAAAAGAGGTAATTAAATGCCTAATGACTAATGCATTTAACAGCCTTTTGGGGAGTACAGCACAGTGCCTGCAGCACTGGCTCCATTTATCAGGGTGGGACCTGTCAGGACAGCACTGTCAGGCCTGCAGATTCCTTCCTCTCCACTCACTGGGACACTTTCAGGTGGAGCTTGGTAAATCCAGGAGCAGGATTATGTGACTTGGCTGCTCAAGGCTGTGGTAACACTGACCACAAGTGTTACCTCAGTGAGTATGTCCTGGCACTCCCTTGGCAGCTTCAGGTCCTTGACTGTGACCTGCTGTCACTTGGTGCTTCAGTCTTCCCTACCAGAGGCAGCAGGAGCTGGCAATACATGTTTGCACTCACTCTATCTGCCTACAGCATGAGAGGGCTAGATTTTGTAGTCCAAGAGGCAGAGCCCACCAGTTGTACATTTCTTTACACATATATGTGCTTTTATCTCTTTTATTTTCCTAAATAAACATAAATATATACAGTTAATACACACACATCTATATAGAATCATAGAAAGGGTTGGGTTGGAAGGGACCTTAAAGATCATCTTGTTCCAACCCCTTGCCATGGGCAGGGACACCTTCCACTAGACCAGGTTCCTCCAAGCCCTGTCCAACCTGGCCTGGAACACTTCCAGGGATGGGGCAGCCACAGCTTCTCTGGGCAACCTGTGCCAGGGCCTCACCACCCTCTGAGTAAAGAATTTCTTCCTAACATCGACTCTAACCCCCTGTCTTTCAGTTTAAAACCATTTCCTCTTGTCCTCTCACTACCTGCCCATATAAAAAGTCCATCTCCCTAATTTTTATGGATTTTTTATGTTTTTATATGCTATACATATTATATAAAACGTAATATGTAAAGAAGACTAAAAACTCACTTCCCACAACCACCTTTCAACTCCCCTGTCTGATTGGGCGAACACTCCACAATTATCTGTTCTTTTTCCTCCTTTAACACCCAGAGCGCAGGAACTGCTTAGGCTCTGCTCTGCCTGATATACCCAACAAACACCCACCTTGTCAAACCCTCATTATCTAAATCCCAGGACCACCTTAACCTTTGCTGCTCCTCCCTGTCTCACTCAAACTCCCATGCCCTCCCTCAGTTTGGATAGTACATACCTTCCCCCAGGTTACTCCTCCTCTCAGCTCTCCTGGCTCCTCACAGCTGGGGAAGCAGAATAAGGGCGAGGTGGCCTCGGCTCACCTTCACCTCATCTAACTCCTTAGATACCATCACAGGCTCCTCATTGTCACACAGGCAAGAGACTTAACTCCCTACTCCCTTCCCAGTGAATATGAGCTGATCCTCCTCCCTTCCAGGAGAGCTGAAAAGCCCTAATTAGCGTTCCTAAAGACCTCGGACTATAAAAGTGTAAACGCCCTGTCTTCCTAATAATAGTAATGAAATCCTGGAATCACTAACTTGACAATAATTGCTATATGGGTATAATAAATTGCTTCTGCCACCTCAAAATGAATTTTCATTAATTGGGGCTTTTGTTCTCACAGTCACCAAGCTATTTTTTTGGCCCTCCTGGTGAAATTCCTGCAGTAATGACGGGGGAAGCATGTAATGGAGAATGATGGGCATCTTTATAAACAAAAGGGGTCACATGAGCCCTAGATCAGAGAAATGGGATCTGGTACAGTAACATCTCAGTGTCTCAACTAAGACAGGCAAAAGCCTGTTGATCTTGATATTCTGTACAGATGACAGTCTTTATCTTCAGATGCTATAATCCTGAGAGTTGGCCAAAAGGAGAAATCATTTCCACTCACATGTAACGAATGAGAAATGAGGGCGGTGAGCGACTGATCAAAACCGAGGGCTCTGAGGGAGGACTGGAAACTGAGCCAGGTTTCCCAGATCAGGTCTTGAACTACAAGCCCCCCTTTTTTTTCCCCAATTCCCAAGGCAACCTCTGCCTTTGTCAGGACCCCAGTCACAAAGCTGCTGTGTAACTCCTCTGTTACACTGAGCACTGCTGAGCTCCTGTGCACAGCACCAGGATCCAAGGACTTGGCTCCTACCGTGGCCGTTTCAGGATCAAACCCTGACATCCCCCCGCTGACAGCTCAGCATTTCATGTTCCTTTTCGCATATGAACAACACGCCTTAATTCCAGGAAAGATCAGGCTCTGTAAAATGAACAGGGGGAATGGAAAGGTTTATAATGGGCCATAATTATTTAGCAGTGCACTGAAGAGCTGCCTGGCATGGCCTGCCCTTGCAGACAGCACTTCCTCCTCTAATAGCCCTCCTGATAGCTGGAGCTGTCTTGGCTTTTATCAGCCGGGCAGCCTCGCACTCTGCTCGGACCCAGATGATCAAGTGGCCTTCACAGCTGCCACCACTTCCTATTAAAAGACTACAAGAGGCCTGTGAGATTAAGGAAGGATAAAAACAAGTACTTATCATTTGGGAAGTAATGTCGCTGGTTATCTAAAGCAACGTAATTATATCGCGAGCTTTATCTGTGAGTGGCTTTTTCCTTCCAGGAGGTAGGAACAGAAAAACTTTTCACTTCATAATGAATCCTATTGAAACTCCATTTTGCCCTTGGCAAAAGGCCATTATCCAGCAGAAACATGTAATCATCCTAAAAATGCATAATGGCATGGAAAACGGACAAGTAGTTTCTTGAAATATTGTTTGTAAAAGGCCTAATTTATAATGGGGATTGTTTGTGTTAGGGCCTTTTGGCATGTATGGTTAACAAGAACTTGCTGTTCTACTGCCAGTTCGTTTAATCAAGAGGGCCTTGTGTCGGCCCCGTCGATATGGCCGAGGAAACAATGGGAGCTTTTTCCCCGAAACCGCCCCATCGCGATGGAGAGAGCGCCCTGCTATTTAATCTGGAGTTGTTGTCCCTCTTGATAGACACCACTGCTGTCAGTGCACCCCATCCAAACACACACACTCTCAGATCTGTTGCACTGTTCTGCTGATGGAAAAAGAAGAATATTAGGAATGATCTGGCAGCGCCACTAATTGAAGGCAATCATGCGACTGTGGCCTCTTTGTAACGATGGGACTGCAGGGACAGCGCCTTCCCTACGGAAACGTAGCAGCTCACACACAACCAGGAGTGAAACCTCTTGGTCTGCCACTCCTCTGTGCTCAACAGTTGGATCACGTGCAGGAGAAAACAGTCCCCAAAAGGAAATGAGAAAGGCTGGGGTAAATACACTTCACCAACTCAGGAATCAGAGTTGGAGTACTCTTTGATCACATTTTGTATCCACAAAACGGGGGTAGAAATGGCCTCATTGTATCTGGCTCTACTTTTGTCACATATATCAACAAATAGGTAGATGCTCCAGGTGTCCTGTGGTGCACAGAAAGGTATCTCTCATTTGTGACCTCTGCAGATGCACCATATGTGTTTGTATTCCCTCCAAACATCTCTTTTCTGTCAGGAGAAGCTTCTGTTCAAGTTCTACAACCCTTCTGTGGCAGATCCAGCACCCAGCACAGATACTGGGCATGGCAGCCTTATTCCAAAGCAGGAGTAAAGCTATAAGTAACAGGCTGAAATATTCCTGCCCGAGCCTCGTGTGTAGCCATTCACACTAAAAGCAAACTCCACAAGTTAGAGGAATCTCAACATTTGTTTTGTACCAGTTTTGTCCAGTACCTGAAGGGGCTCCAAGAGAGCTGGAGAGGAACTCCGGACAAGGGCCTGGAGTGACAGAACAAGAGGGAATGGCTTCCCACTGCCAGGGATACTGGGAAGAAATCCTTGACTATGAGGTGGTGAGGCCCTGGCATGGGTTGCCCAGAGAAGCTGTTGCTTCCCCATCCCTGGAATTGTTCGAGACAGGTTGGATGGAGCTCTGAGCAACCTGGTCTAGTGGAACCCCCCAAGGCAGGGGGGTTAGAACGAGACAGTATTTAAGGTCCCTTCCAACCCAAACCATACTCTGATCCTGTATTCATGAGCCATGTGGTGGGGATGGCTGGCTGCTCATAGCACAAAATATGTGCTCCCAGGTTGAAGCTCAGAGCAGGACATGTCCCAGCACTGGGTGACACAAGGCCACCCACCCAATGTAGAAATGCTGAAGAATCAGGTTGCTGTGTGGGGAATTCCCTTGGAGGCAGGGCAGCACCACAGCCTTGGTTACATCTTCTGCTCAGCATTTCTGATCAGAGCGACAGGTAGATCCAGGGGCTGCCTGGAGGTGGAAAGCAGGGGACAGATCCAGGGGACAGATCTGCAGGACAAAGGGCATCACCACAGAGGGGGAAAGACATGCTGGGGAACAAGTGCAGAGGCTGCTTGGCAGCAGAGTGGAATCAGATACAGCTCATACCTGAATGCCAAGGAGTACATTGTGGAGGAAAAGGAGGAATTGTGGATTTCAAGATTCATAGTGCCAAGATCTAGACCTGAAAAGCTGCATCTTGTCACACAGATATATTTACTGTACATATGGCAGTTGTGCCCCAAGGTCTCGGGCACAGATCAGACCTGTTGTGCCTGGCAGTGCACACACATTTATTTTAAGACAGTCCTTGCTACCAAGGGCTTAGAATGGACACAGAATGGTATTTTTAACAAAAGCACAATAACTGCCACAACTAAAATGAAAACAAAGCTATAATTTGGACAGCTTGACAGTGTGTGAAGGCCTTCTGCAGAGAAATGTAACTCACAGGATTTTTCACATTTGAGGCGTTCTGTTGAATCCATGGGTATCTCCCTAACATATAGAAAAAAAGAACCCTTCTTTATTTGCTCCAAAGCTGTGTTTGTACAGCAACTGCTGAAGAAAGACCTTCTTCCTTCCACAACCAAATAAAATGATCCCTTTGGTTATTTATAGTCCTCATGGCCCAAAGACATCACTTGGCTCTCTACCACAAGCCCAGCCATGTGTTACTATATTAAAAAATGTGAAAATGTAATTATGGGGTACTCAAGCCAGTGTCTGCAGACAAAACCTGCCAGGAGGAAGAGACAGGAAACGTGTGCCCTTCGGAGCTGCACGCGGCCTTCCCACCTCAGGACTCCACCAGGGCTGAAAGAGGAGGGATGGGAGGCTGGCTCTGCAGCACAGCAAAGTCACATCTGCCTTTCAGCAGAAACCAGCCTGCTGTAAACTGCAAGTGCAATCCTGACCAAAAGGAAAAAAAAAATCAGATTCCCTCCCTGCCAACTCCGAGAGCCGCATCATTTACGCTTGGTCACACTGAGAGCCACCCTGTCTGCCCACAGAGGGGAAGAGGGAGTAGGGTAGGATGCAGCAGGACTTACCTCCCCTGCACAAGCCTCTTGCATCTGTCTGGGAGCTTTGCCCTCTGTGGTGAAGCAATTTCTTATGCATTGAAATGAAGGGCAGAGCACAGAGACCGAGTTATTTCCCCCCTCACGTTCTCTTCCAGGTAAAGGGCTGGTGCTCCTGGGACAAAACACTGATCTAGATGTCTTAGCTCTTGTTCATCTTCCCTTCCTAGTTCCCAGCTCTCTTCTCTCCAGCTGCTCATTACTGTCCCTGAGCTGGCAGCTCCTACCCACAGCAGGACAGCAGAAGGAAAACCTGTTACCCTTCATGATTTAATCCAGCTGGTCCCCACAGGGCTGAAAGCTTCAAGATCTCCACATAGGCTCTGCTCTTCTCCTGAGCTTGGCACCATACCCAGGCACAAATTCTGGCCAGGGTGACTGTTCACAAGGGTTGGCAGGTTTAGGATCCAGAGATCCCCATTCTCCTGCCACCTGTATAGGCATCTCCTCATGGCAGTGGAGGGGGAGCTGCTGGGAGATGCTCTGGAGCAGGCAAAGCTCCCACCTGATGTGCCTGGTAAGTCTGTCCACGAGTGGATCACCTTTAACTTTAATATGTGACTCCAGGTTCACACAGGGGTGGGGTGGAAACAGAGTTCCCCAGGAGTTAAGCTGAGACAAATCCAGACACAGCACCACTTTCTCCAAGACCCCAGGACACCCACACAAGTAGCTGGTGAAGAGTGAAGGAATGAAAAAAGAAAAAGCACTTTTCCTCAGGGCACATGAGCTCTCACAGGAAACTTTAGAGAAACTCTGGGGGAGGGATAAGTCATTTGGATGATGAATCGCCCACCGGCCCTCCAGAGTAATTTCCAATCAAACTGTCTTTAGGAGGCTTCCCTTGGAGCTGAGCACAAAATCCTCTTCTAAAATACACACAGTCTCAGGGTGAAGAAGCTGGATGTATGACCTCAGAGTATATATGTGTGTGTGTGTATATATACATATTTGTGTGTATGTATGACCTGTGTTAACAAAATGTTAACCTGCCAGTTGTTCACCTGCTCCTTCCGATGTCAGTCTCCTGTTTTAGCCAAACCAAAGTCCAGTTTGTCCCTCACCACCGAACATTCATTGACAAAAAGGTGTTTATTTCCTGTCAGAGAGGAAGGCAGGAAAAGTTCTCCCAGCCCAGCACTGCCAAGGCAGCCACTGAGGGGCTGATAAGGGAGAGTTTTGCCCATTTTCAGTGGAAAACAACCCAGCTTTCCATACTGTCCAACCAAAGCCAAGCTCCCCTCTGCAATGCTCACTTCATAAACCTCCTGCCAGGCTCATTCCTTTGGGAGTTGGCAATAAATCTACAAGTTTCAACATTTTGCACAGTCTGATTCTGTGATTAATGAGATTAAATCCTTGCCAGTGTGGAAGATGAAGCACCAGGATGTTCGTGTACCCTCACACCACTCGTACCCAAACTGTTGCCTTGTCCATTCATGCTGCTTGTTTTAGGCTGTCTCAGACCCTGACACCCTTCCACGTATCCGGGTTGACAGTGCCTCGTTTCTGCCGTGTTTCCCCCAAATTTCCTGCTCCGGCCAGTGCCGGTGGGACCTTTCCAACGCAGTATCGGCAGTGCCACCTTCTGGCCTGCGACACGAATCCCAGCCACCAGCCAGGTCCTGCTGCAGGAAGGCTGGACAACCCTCCCGGCCCCTGAGAGGGTACAGCTCGCATGGCCACATGCCAAATTCCACTGGGAGGTGGTCCCCAAGGAATGCCAGCTGAACCGTTCCAGTTCCCAGACCAAGGAGCTGGGACCACTTGGGTCCTTACGCTGTGCCCAACGCCAGCAATGTGACATGAGCCACTTCTCCCTGTGCCATAACCAGGTGTCACACTTTCCTCCAGCTCCACATAGTTTGGGAATCCTCACACTGTTTTCCCCACACAGGAAGATGTATAACAAGGGAATAACTGCAAATTCCCTGCACTATTTTTATAGAATCCCAGAATGGCTTGGGTTGGAAGGGATCTTAAAGCCCATCTCAATCCAACCCCCTGCCATGGGCAGGGACACCTTCCACTAGCCCAGGTTCCTCCAAGCCCTGTCCAGCCTGGCCTGGAACACGTCCAGGGATGGGGCAGCCACAGCTTCTCTGGGCAACCTGTGCCAGGGCCTCACCACCCTCACAGCCAGGAATTTCTTCCTAATATCCCATCTAAATCACCCCTCTTTTAGTTTAAAATGGTGCTCTCTTGTTCTATCACTATCCCCCCATGTAAAAAGTCACTATCCATCTTTACATTTTTTGGCCTGGCATCCCAGGATTTAGAAATAGGATGTATTTCTTGCTCCCAAGTACCCACATGTGAGCTATACTCCAGTTCCAGTTCCCTGTGTCCTGAAAGGAGCAGCCACTCTGCAAACAGCAGCAACTCTACGTTCATTTTAAATGCTTATGGCTCTCACCTGGCTCTGGAGGTACTTCACACCTTCTGCCTACTGACAGGTGTCTTCTTCCTATCCAGGAGAACCTCAGATCCATGCCCTGAGGTGCAGCACCATCAGCCACAGGAGGGGGAAAATGTGTTTTGAAGGAGCATGTCTGCAAGTTGTTCGCCGGACTTGAGTATTTATGCTCTACAACATTATTTACAGCCACACTAAAAAATGAAGTGCTTCGTGGAGCTTCTCTGTGGGTTTTGGCCACATGGAACAAATGTGATTTCCTGATGCTTGTATCACCCTGGCAGCGTTTCAGCAATTCCAGTGCATCTCTCTAAAGAAAGACTTAATGCTCGTTTATTATAGGCCCCATTACACCGCTGGCAGTGGCTGAAGGGGACTTGATTTTGGCAGAAATGTCATTTACACCCACCTTATGTCCTTTTTACGGCGTCCTGATCTGGTGTAAAAGAGAGACAGTGTATTGTACAGCTCCAGCTTGCATCCTGGAAGCCAGAAGTTTTCCACTGACCCTGGCTTTGGTGAGCTGGGAAGACGATTCAAAGGAAGAGCCTCGTCTCCTCTAATACACTTATTTTTCCCTGTCTTGCATCTATCAAGCCCTTTATAAAGGTATATTAGAAAAACAGGGAAAGATAATAGAGCAGAAGCAGAACTTGTGCTGGAAGGGACTGAGTTCACTCTCTGTGTGGGGGATATGTAGCTATGGCACCTGGAAGAGGCCTGGGGGATTGCAAGCTATGCATTCCTGGTGGGACACAGCGCTGGGAATTCCTGCCTGGAGAAGGCAGGTTCACTGGGAATCCCTGCCTGGAGAAGGCTTGTTCAAAGATGACACACTTCTCTGTTCTCTGGTATGACATCATGAAGTGTTCAAAACCCCTGTTTGTGATTCAAACCCAAAGGGACAACATTCCTCCTGGTGCTGTTGCAAGGAAGCCACAGATTTGCCATGTGCCCTTGGGAATTTCATCCCTGCCCTCTAAACCAGACAGGAATCCTTCCTTCCTCTCCATTTGCTTCTTCAGCCTGGAAGCTCTAGGAGGCAGAGGTTGCCTCCCACACACATGGACCATGCCTGGCACAGCGACTCCGATCTTCACAGAATCACAGAATCATGGAATACACTGAGTTGGAAAGGACCCACAAGGATCATCCAGTCCAACTCCTGGCCCTGCCCAGGACACCTCAACAATCCCACCCTGTCCCTGAGAGCGTTGTCCAAACACTCCTTGAGCTCTGGCAGCCTTGGGGCTGTGACCACTTCCATGGAGAGCCTGTTCAGTGCCCAACCACCCTCTGGGGGAAGAACCTTTTCCCTTTTCCTAATCCTTAATATTCCTAATATCTTGGCTGGCCACTGCTGTAGCACACAATAATATTTGGATGAGGAGAGTTTACACATGTGGGAAGTCCCACTGGCTTCCAGGAGAAGTCTCCCAGCTTAGCCTGGGAACTGCGACTGGGAGATGTTATCATAACAAAACACAGCCTTTATCTCCCACTGGGAAATCTTCCAGCTTCCATTTTTTTTTTTTTTTGAACCTTACCCATCCCTTTGTAAGATATATATATTTTAAAAAATTAAGAACTTCCCGAACTGAACCCATTTTTCTGAATATGATTTTTAAAATCATGCCCAATTTTTGGGATGAATGGGCAGAATTCCAATCAAGCTATCACCACTGCAATTAAGGTGATTTTTCCATCCGAATATATCCCTGACATGGAAAGAAATTACACTATCACTGTATAAAGCTGTTTTGATAGATCAGTTCCCTCACTGAGCATATTTTATACTCATCAAAACTATTTATACATCCTCACATAACAGAGCTATTCTAGGAATTTCAAATCTGAATTATAATATTAGTCATTCTTGAAAGAACAAACACATGCAGTATCCTTAATGATGCAAAGTACCAATTCCTATGAAGAAAACTATTCCCATTTTTTCCTGCTCTTGTGCACACATGCACACACACCCACATGCCTGCACGGATCACACATCCAAAGATTCCACTAAACCTAAGTGAAGAGCAAAGGGAAGCAGTTTCAGGCTATTTTTAAACGTGCACGCTCTAAACACGCACCAAATCCAAACTCCTTAACATATGCTCTTAAGAGCTTTTGGAAAATCCAGCTTAAGGGAATTAGGCACTCGGATCTAATTGAATTTCAGTGCGATATGGACACCTAAGTCCTTGAAGCTCCTTTGGAAACTCCTGTCTTATCCAATCCAGGGTTCATTTTCCAGCTGAGAAATACCTTAGTAATGGTACACTTAACACTCAACAGCCATTTGACCTATTTTACTAATGTGTTTGGGAAGGAGGTTAATTAACAGTGGATAGCCATATCCTTAAGCTTAATTTTTCCAACAACCCCGCTCATAAAAGGAAAAATTGAGTACATATTAAAGGAAGCAAGCAATTAAGTTGCACAAATAGTGAGCTCATTGAACTGCAGCTGACTTCTATCATGTCAAAGAACAACTAAACACAGAAGCAATGAAAAGATTGTTGCCACGACCGCCACTGAGAACTGCCTGGCAATAAAGATGAATAACTTCCTACTTGAAGATTACTGATTAAAGCTCTTAGAAACCAAAAGGTTAGACATAGGCATATCTGGAGCAAAATATTTTAATGCATGTTTGGCAGATTCTGTAACGTATTTACAGTGGATTTAAAGCAAAGATTTACATAACTCTGGTAAACTCTGCTTTAAGGAGCCTTTAAAATCACGGCGGTTCCAAACAGCACAAGTCCAGGGGTAACTGGTTCGGGCTGGTGCCTTGGGGAAGGAGCTGCCCCTGCTGCTTCCTAAAGACACAGGTGGGGAAATGGAAGGCTGAGTATTCATAGGCCTGAGCTCACTGTGGGAGGGAACTGGGCTTAGATGGATAAAGCCCAGAATGCAGAATGGATAAGGTTGGAAGGGACCACTGGAGGTCACCCAGTCCAACCTCCCTGCTCCAGCAGGGTCCCCCAGTGCACAGCACTCAGGATTGTGTCCAGAGGGCTTTGGAATATCTCCAGGAGAGGAAACTCAGTCTACAACATCTCTGGGCAGCCTGTTGCAGTGCTCAATCACCTCAATGGTGTCTACAAAACATCAGGCCAGCACGGGATGGACCATTTCCATCTGGCTCCATGGCAGAACTTATTATCAACCCCAAGGACAGGGTAACACAGAGATGGACACCCCTAGAACCTCACTGCAGAGATGGAGCTCTCAGCTGAGGAAAATTCTGCTCCCCAATCCATAGAAATACAGTTAAGCAAGATCAGGAGGGATGTCCTCATTTCTCCCTTATCTATACCAACAAGATCAGCAACTTGGGAGCAAAATCCCCCAGAGCACTGTTTCACAGACTTTTCCCCCCATTTCTTACTATGCTTCCTTGGAGTGTTTCCCCAGAAACATTGCTTGAAAACCAATTTTGGTTTTAATGCTGACATTGCACAGTGTGTGTCCCTGATGGAAATGCTTAGCTGGGTGTTTCTGCTTCACCTGGCCCACCACAGCTACAATAGCCAACATCCAGTGCCCCACAAGAACCACTGGGACAGTTGCTCCACTAGCACATCAGCAAACCTCCCATTTCAGTAATTTCTAAATGAAAAAGAGGCAGACCAGGCAGTTCAGGAGAGAACTGGTTGGGAACAGTGTGTCTGTCCCAGAGCAGCTCTCCTGGGACGTGCCCATAAGGAGGAGCTTTGCAGCACAGAGATGTTCCTCCTACTCTACAACACAACTTCCAGCAATGCCACTTAAGTTTTCAGCCCTTTAAAGTTTTCACACAGGAGTCCAGGCCGTGCACTAGAAAAATCTAAATGTAATGACAGCAACTGTGCTTTTTCCTTGTGACATCCCACAGAATTCTACAGAGGCAAACTGTGGCCACCTCCTTTTCCTGCATTCCAAGACTCCCTGCACCACTGTCTGGAAGCCACTGGCCCAAACAGATGTGCACAGACAGGGGAGAGACATCAAACAAAAGGGTCAGGCTCCAGTGGTGGAATGAGGGCAATGAACTACGCAGAAATGCAGGGGAAAGGACTGGAAAGGCACTTTGGCTGGGAACTGACAGTGAGAACGTTCAGGCAGAAGACTCAGGAAAATTTTATTCAGATAAGTTCTGATTATTTGCCGTCTGTGCCTAAATATGAGGCACCTGCAAATGCAATAGAGCAAGAATCTACAAAGCAGAAAAGCTGCTTCATCCAGGGGCCAGGACGACTGGCTTTGTGGAGCAAAGACACTTCATTTTAGGTAGACAATCTATGTGCAGTTCCCTGACAAATGACCTTAAATATGATTTTATGCTCTTAGCCCTCCCTTCAAAATATTTCTGTGCATTAAAGACATGAATTTTGAGCTCACATTTTTAAACACTGGATCCAAAAACCAGCAAGAAATCTGTGGGCTCAAACAACAATCAGCCTATTGGCTTTTAAGTGCGTGACCTTTATTTGTCTCACACACCTCCCCCTACTAACTCCTCAAAGTCAACTGGCATCTTCTCCTGAGTTAAGGAGCTTTTGGTGCAAATATATTCTTATTTCCAATCACTGCATGCTGATGGAAGCAAGACTTGCTCTTACAGCTCTTTTCAACCCGACTTGGAAATAAATAACATGGAAAAAGACCTTCATTTCCACCTACTTGCTCCTCTTGACTTGTGTCTTTTGGCCCTTGAAACTTTTCTGAATCCACTTTCCCTGCAGTGAATCACACGAGGAAGTAAAAACCTTAATTGTAACACGAAAGTTAAACAGCAAGACATGACTTCATTGGACTGGAGATAAAAGGGCAAGGGATGGCTGGATGAGGTGAAAATCCTCATCTTAATTCACGGGAATTCTTGGGATTGATACAACACAAGCACATGTGAGTACAGGGAAGTGGGGGGCTTTAAATGTTTTTATTTTAGTGCCTTTCCTATCCCCCTCAGCTGCAACCCTGAGCTTTGGGAACACACTCACACCAAGTTACTAACACAAAGAAACAGGAATTAAGGGTCATGTTGAGCCAGAACAGGTAAGACTTGCAAATCCAAAGTGCTCACTTACCTGTAGGAAGGTAACAAGAAGCGTTTAGCCAGCCAAGGAGTGTCTCATTAGCATGAGGGTGACAGTGAGCCTTGGGAACATGAAAGAGAGGCAAGATAAAAGGACAGTAGTGGGAAATACAGGAACTCTAATTACATTAGCAGCAGGAAAAAGAAACCCAAGTGGTTTGCAGGGGCTGTGTAACTCAGGGATGAGCACGTGTTACACGTTCCATCTCTGTCCAACACCCACCCTGGCTCAAGCTACACATTTTCCTGTCTCTAACTTCAGAAATACCCAATATTGGCCAACATCTTAGAAACAGCATGGCCCCTGATTGTCCCTTCTAGATCTATGATCTATGAATCCTCTCTACATTTATGGGGAGGAAGCAGTTTTTCAGCAGTTAAGTCTTTTTCTGATAAGGCTAATTTACAGTCTCCCCCCACCAAATGCATTAAATTGTTTTTAAAAAAAAAATTCAGCTTTGCATTTAGCATCCACATTCACTGGTCAGTGAGTACTCTGGGCAAAAGAAAGACTGGCACAAGGCATTTCTTATCTGTGGATGTTTAAAAAGGTAAATAGCCGTGGTATTTTGATCAGCTTTTTCATTTTTTTTTTCTCATAAATAGTTTAGCCTAAAAATTTCAAATACATCTTTTACTTGTGAAGGTTTTTTCAGTATACTTAAGGCATGTCTTCATCTCATGTCTGCAATTTTAAATTCTATTCCTGTTTGTCAATACATTAAACTGCATTTGTCTATGCAATACTTGGCTTTGTTCTTGCCAAACTAATTCCCTGGAATATACCCCCTGTGACCAGGAATGCTGGGAGGAAACAAAAGGCATTCCTGCACATCACATGCACAGGGACACGCCCAGTTCTTCTGGGAAAATTCACATCATCTCAGGCCTTTCCATTTCATGTGTCCTAAGTGCACGAATTGCCACTTTTGTGCAGATCAAAAAAGTCAGACTGATCAAGAGAGAAGGTAGGAAAGCCAACAAGACTAAATGAAACATAGTTCTAAAGGAGGTTTTCATGCTCCTTAAATTAAGGCTTTCAAGTCTGCTTTCATAGGCTCAGCTTTTCGTATCTTACCAGTCTGACAATGTTGTAAAATCTCCTTGGAACAGATAAAAACTCAAGAGAGAACCATAAAAATCGACATTGAAATAAATGAAAGGGAAAACCACCCTGTACCACCTTGACCAATTCTGTTGACATGAGCAGCCTTTCTGGAGACCCTGCAAAGCCAGACAAGGACAGATCTCAGCCACTTTCAGCTTAGCAACAGGTTATTGCTCCTGCTGAAGTTGCAGCTACAGCTTCCAGGCAAGGATCAGGGGTTTAGGGCTAAGGTGCAAACTACTTCATCCATCACAACGGTACCACAATTGGATGAAATAAAGAAAGATGAAGAGAGGTCCCTCAGATGTTCAGTATCCAGCTGATGATAAAGCCTGTCCAAAGGCTGTAGGAGTGGCTGTGCTACTCTTGTGGTTATTCCTTAGGAGGTTTTAATCAATGGCATCTGCAGAACTAACACAAGTAAATGAAAATTATTTTATGGCTGATTCCATGCTGGGATAACATGGCATGACTGGGTTCCCTGCAGAAAAGGGCTTCTGCAAGAACAGGAAGGAATTTTGCAGAGCCAGAAGGACTTCTGCTGCTGTTTTGCCTAAAATAAAACTTCAGTTTAAAGATTTGTATTTCTGCTGGAAATCTAAACTGGATCTTGTTGTTTTCCATGTAACAGTCTTCCCACCATGGAAAAGAAGAATGAACCAACACAGCTGAGCCTCTGGGAAGAAAATCACACCCTTCTGAAAGCTGTGTCTGACTCTTTAGCACTGGAAAAATCAGTGGCAACAGTTCTGCTCATGCAGCAAGTCCATTATCCAGCTATTTCAGGTAAAATCTGTATCAGCAGACGAAATTTTTTAAAGATGGAATTTAAACTATTTTTATATAATCATCCACCAAATCAACATTCCTGGCAAACAAAGGCCCCCAATACTCCCTTCCTCACCAAGTGGCTCTTGGAGAGGGATGAGTGAAGAGAGATTCCATGTGCTGGTGCTTCTCACCTCCAGGAAAACAGAATGGGAAGAATCTGCTTGTCACACCAGGGGCTGAGGAGGGGGTGGGTAAAAGTCAAATTCATGTCATTACTGAAAAGTAACTTTTTGGTATAGGCATTATCCCTGGGCTCATTATGAGGAGCTGTGAACTCAGTTTGACCACTGTGTTGGCGGGAGTTTCTGCAGGAGTGGGGGGAATTGAAGGGGGAAAAGGATATTAAATATACAGCATTATGATAATAAACAATAAGGTTATTTTAATGCTATTCTAGCGTGGTTTTTCAAGCAATTTTAAAATTCACATGAAAAAATACATGCACATGAGGAATTTAGGGTTAGATTTCTCCTCTCTGCCCTCCCTGCCTGCAGCTGCTCCGTTTCTCCTGGCCTGCCCTGTCTGCAGAGCGACGTGGAGCTGTGAGTAGTTTATCTTCAGAGCTGTTTTGCTGGTTTGTTTGTGTTTAGCTGAAGCCCTGATCCTCTCTGGTTAGCGTCTTTCACTGGTAATTACAGGCAGTGTACCGTGAAAAGGTTAGTTTGGTCAGTGGAGCAGAGGGTTGGGCGGGGGGAGAGGGTTAGGAGAGTTTATCAACTGATCAGAGATGCCTTGTTGGCGCTCATCCTTTGTAAACAATAAGAAATGTCAGCGTGGCTGGTTGCTGTCACTGCTGACAGTATAAAGAGCAGAGAGTGTAGCATTCTTTTGGGAAGCTGGTTTACTGGGAGAGGAAACAAGGCTATGGGATGAAGGCACTTGGTGGATATCCGAGTACCTTGGGAAAAGAGAGGAGTTTGGGCTTCTCACTCAGCGACCTAATGAAAACTAGACAAATAGTCCTGCATTTAATATATATTTTCCACCAATTCATGCTCCTTTTGTTAGGAACAATTCCAGTCTGTATTGGAAAGAGACAGTTAAATATAAAGAAATCATTTCACATTGACAAGCAAGTTTCAGATTAAGAAGCCAGGGGAAGTTTATGAAAGAAAAGAGAGCTGCCTTCGGATAGGTAAATTTCCATTCCCTGACCTCACATTCCTTCAACTTTGCAACAAAAAAAGGGGGAAAAAAAAATCTGATGCCTGAACAAATAGTCAAATGGTAATTGGGAAAACTGAATAAGCATCTGTGTTATGAAATGCTGGGATACAAACAGCCACAAGTAAACCAGAAACTTTGAAAGGTCTGTGAAAGAACTGCAGCAGAAATAGGAGCAACATGAAACAATTTACAAACACAAAGCTATACCTGCAGGCAAACGTTTATCTAAAGGAACAGAATGTTCTGCTATTTGGAATCTCATAGGAGAATGCATCCTGTAAAAACACAGATACTTTTCCAAGATTTAACTGGATCAGTAAAGCCAACCCACCGTGTTATGCAGCATTTCTAATGTGTGGCCGATGTTCCTAAACTAAAATAAAACCCAACGTAAAATAAAGGCAGATTTCCTCCAAGAAAACAAATCACACGTGTTGAATTGTAATAAACAACATACTGTCAAAACAGTGGTATTTAAAACAACTGACAACACTTCCACATTCGCTGCTGCTTTGACACACAAAGTACTGAATGGATTTTGAGAGTTATCAGTCTATCAGTCACCCCGGGAGATTTATTGCACTCAAGTCAAATAAAACTCACAGAACTGTTTAACTCTTGATCTTCTAGACTCTGCAGAAGGGAAAGGAGAGGGAAATTAGTCTGGGAAAACAGGTAGGCTCTCTGAAGCAGAACTTTAGCTGGTGTTAACTGTCACAAGTCCCTTGCTCTCCACTCCTATATCCATAGAAATAGTCCACAAGGATAGTCCACATCCATTTATAGTCCATAGAGATGGCACTGCCACATGCATGTGCATAAAAAACCACACCATAAATATATTCATATAATCAAAACACAGACATTTTGAGAGAGAGGGGTGGTAACACTCTCAAGATTTAGTGATTTTTAACTCCAGACATGAGATACCTGGTGCTAGAGAGACCTTCCTCTGGCAACCACAGCCCTGGCAGGTGCCCTAAACTGGGCATCAACGTTGTTGGGTTTCAGATTTCTCATGTTCCACTGTGAAAATGATGTTTGGTATCTCTAAGGGACTAGAACAGAGCCCCAGCAGCCTGGAATTTCCCCTTTTATTCAGAAACATGGTTCTGGGTCACAACAGTAAGACTGGATTTAAATCCAGACATAGATGAGGCCTCTAAGCTTCCAGTGACACTGGGTTAGACCACTGGAGTCAGCAAGTGTGTCATGAGCTTCACTGGGCACAAGATCAGGCCATACCTCTCATACCTAAAACTGCTTTATTTCCTGGGAAATCCTATAGCCAGTGAAATCAGCAGGAGTTTCACCTAAAAACTTAACAACTCATTTTAGATCTTTTATTCCTCAATGATAATCTCAAAACAAAGCGAGCATTATCAGTGAGCCAGTCCTGCACAGGGGTAAGTGGAACTCTAAAATATTTCTTTTCCCTTTTTTTCCCTCGTTCTTTTTTTTAATTGCAAAGCAACAAAAGGGACTCTTGCTGTTTGGATCACTTTTCATGAAGTAAATCTACAGACCCAGTCTTAAGAAACGATTGTTCTCAAACTGCTTTCTGAACTAACAAATAGTAAAAATAAAATAAAATAAAAAAGATTTGCCTGTCATGGGAGTTGGTCAATAAAATGCAACAGTGTTTATTACAACATTTAAAGTCTGTGATTAAGAACACCAAAAGGCCTAAACTAGAAAGAGTTTTAGCCTGTAATTTCCCTACAGTCCTGGCCTGTACTTCCTTATGAGTTAGCTCAGCAGGGCTTTTCTTCCATGTCCATCATCAGCTTGTAATTATTGCCATTCTCAAAGCTATGCCAGATGGGCTCTTTAGAAGCCGGCATGCAGCTTGTTTATGAGAGAGTGAGCTGTAATATTACTCTACACAGAGACCTATCTGGTCCCAGTCAAAGAGCCATCGTGTTCCCCCCTCCCCAGCCCTCCTGGCTCTCCCTGCTTCCCTGGACAAGCCTCTCGGTTTCAGCTTCCCCCTCGGAACGGGCAGGGCGTGGGGGATACCCTGTAACCCAGAGGCTGAACTCCATCCCTCCCTGCTCCCTCCCTGACAAAGGTGTGTGGAAGCGGCGCGGCCCCGGCCAGGCGCTGACTTTGGGGACACTTCCTCTCTTTCTCCCACTTCCTTCCTGCTCGCCGGGCTTGTTTCTCCCTTTGGGCGAGGGCTGAAGTTTGGGGACTGGATCTCCCATCCCAGGGCGAGGATAAACATTCGTGGAGAGGTTGAGGTTAAGCAGTCGTGCAGGGAACGGCGAGAGGGAATAACCCCGAGTTCATCTCGTTAGAGGCGGTCAGCGTTAGATATCTGGGAAGGCCAAGACAGTGCTTCTATCAGTAGTTAATGAGGCAGGACTTGCAACAGATAGCCACTTTTAACTTACAAAAGCTTTTAGATGTCTCTGTTTACTTTGATCCATTTCAGTTCATTTGAGCCTTTTTTCTTCCCCCCCCCTTTTTTTTTTTTTCTCCAAAGCTTCCCCCTCCCCGCAGCCGCCACAGATAAACTGCCTTCCCCCTTCTCCCCCCACCCTTAACTCAAACAATAGTATCATTTACCAACTTTTATACTTAACAAGTTTGAAGATCTTTAGTCAAGTTCTGCTACAATGGCATAAAGAAAAAACATGGCTCTTGAGAGCACCCTCATAAAGAGAGAGGGAGGGGAATCTGGCTGCAGAGACGTAATTAAAAAATCCGACTGCCGAAAGATAAATGAAAGGAAGGGGGGTGGGAATAACAGGAAAGGCTGCATTTTCAGGAGAGATTTAAAGTTATTTGTTCCTGATTGGGGGAACTGCTCATTCTTTTATCCCTTGTTATTTTATCCATGTGATGCCAAAAGAACTTTCTTTGTTAAAATGTTCTCAGAACGGATAAAACTAATTTGCTGGAATGTGAAATAATCCAGAAAGTAAGAGGACTGTGCCTAATGTTCACAGACTGAGAATGGCAAATTAACCGGCCACGGTTTCCAGTCCCTGGGGCACAGGACTGGAATTTAAAGCTTCCGAAGAGAGCCCTGGTGCTAATGGATTTGCATGAAACTTGGCATGCTAATGGAGATTGTCTCTTGTAATGAGCTTTTAATTAGGTCTGCTTGGTGCTTGACCTTCTTGTAATATGGGGCCACTCCTCAGATGACAGCATTTCTAACCCACAGGTGTGGAAAAACAGAGCCTGTAAACAGACAGGATTTCCCTCCCCAGCATTCCCCAGATGTTGCCACTTCTTCCCCTCGGGTTGCTCTCCTCTTCATCAGTCATTATTCCTTCCCTCCTGCGAACATCCTTGCTTCCTCGATTATTATTTTGAAGGAAATTTCAAGTCAGTTGTTTTCGTTTTCTTGTCTGTTTAAAGATAATATTCCCTCCCAATTGGAAAACAAAACAAAACCAGCCACAGGAAGCTGATGTTGTAAGTACACACGGGCAGCCACAGCATGGCACAAGGATGGCTCATGGATTCTAAGAGTTCTCCAGATTCCCACTGTCCTTCCAGAAAATAAATGTGGGGAAAAGCCTTTCTTTGCTAAACAGGCAGCTGAAACAGCCATTTCTAGACAGACACATGAGCCCAATTACCGAGGCTGCGCCGCCCTCAAATAGCCCTGAACACAAGTGTATGTATTTTTGTGTTTTCATATCCCACCAGAAAGGGTTTCTTCCCCCTCGCTGTGGCTCTCTGAGTCACCACTCCTGCCTTTCATGCTCACAGGGTGCCCTTCAAACGCTGCCAAGATGTGGTAACGTGCTGGAAGGCAGCGCCTTTTGGGAACTGTGTGAATCACTTCTCACAGCATCAAGCTCTCACAGTGGAGGCTACCAGCGACCACGCTTTCCCAAATGCTCCAAATCCTCTCCCAGACCTTACAAATCTGGGTGTGAACCATCTGAACACGTCGCTAAAGGACAAGGGATGCCAGTAAATAAACATAAATCCTTCTCTCGCAGCGGCCTCTGCCTGTTCCCCTGTTTAGGAACACAACCAGCAGGCAACCTCAGAGGATACATATTCATGGATTCATAGAGTGTGAGGCCAGAAGAAACCATTAGATCATCCAGTGTGATTTCCTATATATCACAGGTCATTAACTTTCACTGGGTTACCCCTGTGCTGAACCCAATAATTCGTGTTTGACCGAGTGTCGCTCGCTGCTGCCTGACACGAACCTTCCACAAAGGCGGCGAGTCTTCGTGCGACGACTTCAAAAGATGGACAATCTATCAGGCCTTCTGCTACAATCTTTGGGTTCTTTAATTATTAAATACCCCTCTCATTAAAAAAGGTCCCATTTTCAGTTCTAGCTTCCAGCCAGCAGGTTTCTCCAATAAATTTCTCCAGTGGCATTTCTCCAGTAAATTAAAAAGCACTACAAGTATTTTATATCTGTGAAGGTATTTGTACTCTGAGATAATTAACTATCAACCTTACTTTGACAAGATAATCTAATTGAAATTAGGACATCCGTGCTTAATTTATACCTGCTGGGAGAGATTCAGAGCTACGAAAGTGAAAAGGCTCTGAGGAACAAAATCTGGAGGAAGGTTATTAAAGTCACTTCAGATACCTCCACAGGAGATATCCACCTCTGAGCTTGCCAGGGAAACAAATGAAATAGATAATTTAGGGAACATACAGCCTGAGTTGGTTTAGGCAACTATGTTTGCAAGAGACTGAAACATCACAGTTTTCTTCAGTCTTTATTTTGGGAGTTAGACAAGTAGTTGAGGTGTAAAGAACTTGTGTTAACATCTGCACGTGGCCTCAGTGTCATCATCAACATCCAAGTAAAAATTATCTCTCTTCATAACAATCTAATTCATACCAAACCAAAACTGAATAAAAGCTCTTTTCCTCTTTAACCTTACACACAAAGGTAGAAAACCCTGAAGTGCCTTCCTAAACACCCTGGCTCTATCCAAAATAACTCTTAAAACCTCATTACTGCCACAATATGAAGCTTCCCTTCTTTCCTGAAGCAAGGGCTTCAGATGGAAAATCTGAAGTTGAGTATTATAATTTAAGCAGAATTCAGATGCTCCTCTTGGCAAACGCTTCGGATGAAGATAAAGGACAAGCACAAGACAAGTTTGTGGAGTGAGTCATGGGAAGATCAGCTGTCAAGGCCTACAACTCATTTGGTTCTTCTCACAGATGTTTTTACAATTAAGAAAAGTGACTTGAGTGTCACGTGGGAAAAAGAATATTCCCTCAGGATTCATCCATTAACTGTGTCAGCAGTACCCCAAACCCCACATCAGAGCATGTTCCCTGCCTGTTGACAATACAATAAAGAATGACTATTTACCATATGGTAATTATAGTTCAAGATGTGTCGTCCACATGGATTCCACTTCGGCTTCTCATGTATCCATACAGGCGGTTGAGGTCTCTTGGATAGCAGTGCCTGTGGAAACATCTTTATGAGTGGATTTGTATTTCTTGTGTCTTCAGGTGAGCTACCACGACCACAAAATACTTGGGGAATGCCCCAGGGCAGTGAAAAGGTCAAAGAGGAAAATCCATAGTTGAATCCTGGTGAGATATCCTTATGGATGACTCGAGGCACTTTCTGTAAAGCGAACGAACAAGCAGATGAAAGACAGTACCTTACCCCCAGCTCTGTAATGAGGTATTGGGGAGGAGTGTTGAAAAGCCATGGAAAGTTGTTGAGATATTCAAAACCCAGGAGGGGACAGTAAATCTTCTTTTTTTGCAGGTGAAAAAACAGCAGGAATGAAGGAAAAAAAAAAAAACCAACGTGTCCCAATCGTAAATTCCAAGAACATCTCCTCTGGATGTGTAAGTTATAGTAGAACCTACAGAGGTGAGATCCAGGAACAAGCTATGGAGAGATTTTGTGCCTATCACATTGCTAAGAGTTCATGTACAAGTAAGGAACTGTTTCTTCTTTTCCCAGTTATTATTAATCCCAAACATACTCCTCTGCATACCCTCAAGTGGCTATAAAATGTTTTTCTCAAGTCTCTTGTAGCTTGGATGCTTGATAGGACACATATGAATGTATTAAAATTGACAAATGATGCAAATTGGAATTTTCCACCAGAATTTTTCTCCCCAGATGGTCTAAGTCCTCCTGGTGAAGAAGCAGGAATGCTTCTTGGAAGTCTGACAGGTAACATCCACTCTAGATACACAGGGAAGACAAAATCAAGATTCCCAGTCCTGAAAAGGTGTGATGGGTCCTATTTTCCAATAAACCACATTGGACAGGATCTAAACTGCATAATCCAGTTAAATAAAGTGATGGTGTCTCATATATCCAGTTTATTAAACTTGCTCCTGGTCTCTCATGTTTCACACTTCCAGCAAAAATAAGTGATGTAGTTACTACTTGAACACTTAAGGTGGAAATCTGTTAATTTGTTGGACAGGAATTCAGGATGAGTCTTAATAAAATGTCTTCTTGTGAAAAAAAAAAACCAAGATGAAAGAGATCTACCATTAGTGATTTTCCCTCTACTCTTCCCTGTTGCTACTTAGGAGAAATCACAATTGCTGGACAGTTGAAAAAGAGAACAGAAGGGTAACAAGTCTCGTGAGCATAGTCAGAATTCAAGAAAAGCTCAGAAGAAAACAATTTGCAGGTAAGTAAGTCCTCTTGAAGCCTTTTATTGACCTTTTTAACAGGGGTGTGAAAATGTTGAGCATTCCTCAATTCTCCAAAGGCTCACTACCATTTCAGCAGGTATCCTCAAACGTTTGGAATCTGCCTTCTAGATGGAAACAGCAGATGACAACAGGCCTGGAGAGAAAATTGCATTTATTTATCTTCAAGGTACACTGTTCCAATCTTTCCAGCTAAGGAGGATATTTTATGCACTTCAAGAACAGGCTGACTTTGCCTCAATGAAATTAGCAACTTCCTGGATAAAATGTGGAATGGAAACAGTGCAAATGGGGATACAAAGTTCAGCCATGCTCTGGTGACATCACATCCTCAGTGAAAAGAACCAGCATTTGGTGGATCATCACTTTTTGCAGCTCAGAAAACCAATACTGTTTTGGCTAAAAAAGACTCTCCAAATCTTCTTAGCTTGTTCTTGTGCCAGCATTCTGAATTAGGAGGAGTTGGAGGGAATGTGGATAGCATTTCCAGCCTCCACAGGGAGAAGTTTCCAGCCTCCACTGGTGAAAGAGGCCAGGATACAATCAGCTAAAAGTTTAGTCCCTAAACAGAAGTTATATTTTCTGTTACCTCCAATTGCAAATACAGGTGCATCTATGAACTCTTTTTTCAAGATTATTGACCATATTGTCTAATTTCTCAGGGGCCACATCCTTTGAACTTCTTTATGGGGTGATCTCACAGAGACCTTCTGCCCTAGAAAGGTGACAAACGTAAGAGATTGTGCTGACTTGAGTTTAAGGTCTAATTTGAATTTAAGGTCTAACTGAATTGAAACTGCCTTCTCACCCCTGAGATTAGACCTCACTCTCCGCAAATACAAGACTATGTGTGAGTTTGAATGTCCAGTGGATGTTTGTCTGTACAGCACATACAGGTGAGAGCTTGAGAAGTGTCATACTGGGTCAGAGCAAGCACCAGTATCCTTTTCCCAGTAGTGATACTAAGGAGACATCCAGGAAAGAGGAAGAACAGGACAATCATTTATGATACTTGGCCTGAACACTGTTCAGCACCAACTGTGCTCAGCCTGGTGGATCTCATGGTTTTTCCATTTAGAAACACCTTACAGATCTCTCTTCCAAATAGTTGGACAAACACCCTTCAAACTGTTTGCATCCATCTACACATCCTCTGACAAGGAGCTCCAGGGATGCCCCACCCTTCTCTTCTGCCTGGTTTGAACAGGACTCCCAGTAGCTGAATTAGCTCCCATTGCCCTCCAGCTCTCAGACTGATCCACAAACAATTGATCCCCATGGATACCCTCTGCACCAGCCAGTCTTGACAGCTTTTCCAGGCTGGCAAATGACAACCACCATCCCGGTCATTTAGCAGCCCTGTTCTTCTACTCTGAACATTCCTGAGGGAATGGCTGGAGCTGTGCCAGGGGATGGTTAGGTCGGATAAGAGGAAAAGGTTCTTCCCCCAGAGGGTGGTTGGCACTGACCAGGCTCCCCAGGGCAGTGGGCACAGCCCCAAGGCTGCCAGAGCTCCAGGAGTGTTTGGACAAAGCTCTCAGGGACAGGGTGGGATTGTTGGGGTGTCCTGTGCAGGGCCAGGAGTTGGACTGGATGATCCTTGTGGGTCCCTTCCAACTCAGGATATTCTATGATTCTGTGATTTCAAGATGAGGGTCCAGAATTGCACACCATACTGAACGAGTGGGCAATAAATTGATTCATAGAACAGATCTTCTCTTTTTATGTGCACTCTCTTCCCAGTAATTCCTAAAATATGATTTGGGGTTTTTTGAGTGCTATCAACCACTGTACTGACATTTTCATAGAAGTGTCCAAGAAAACTAGTGACCATTGCATCTTTCTCCTGCATGGCAGCAGTGAGCTGAAAGCTCCTCACTTTACACATGAAGCCCAGTCTCCTGGTGTGCATCCATTCACAGGTAGGTCTGTTGAATTTCAGCCTCTACTTTGTTGACCAATCGCTCACTTTTGCCAAGCTCTTTTACATTCTTTCCCTATCCATCAACAGCTTTATTCCCCTGACTAAATCCTGCCTCACCACCAGATTTTCTCACTGTTTTTTCTCACCTCCCCTGACCACTTATGAGTGCATTGAACAGCACAGGCCCCAGCTCAGGAATCCACTTCCCTCACTGCCAGAACTGATCATTTATTTCTCTGTCTCCTGTTGTTTTAAGTTGGTTGTTTTTATCCGTGCAAGGAGCTTCTCTCCTATCCCATGGATGCTGAGTTTCATTAAAAGCCATCTGTGGGGTATTTTATGTTTAGTCTTTTGGAATTCCCAAGCGGATTATATCCATCAGAGCACTCTTATTCACTTGTTCATTGATCCCTCCAAAGAACTCCAAGATATTTCTAAGATGAGACTTCCATTCACAGGTACCATGATGACTCTTCCCAAGTGAGTCATATTTATGCACATGTCCACTATTTTATACCAATTTGTCCATATAAACACCTTTATTACACTTCTGTAATTCTCTGGATCCTGGATAAAGCCTTTTGAAGAACTGGTGTTACATTTGACTCTCCCTATGCTGGAAAAGACCGGGAAAGCTGGAAGCTGTAAGGCTCACACAAGTGACCCATGGAGCAGCTGTTCAGAGACTATCTTGTCTTTACAGCCCACAGAAATGCTCAGAGCTCAGCCAAACTGCTCAGCTCAGGCACCAGAGGTCTTAATTGCCATGATTGCTCTTGCTCTCTGCATGGTAACTTTATTTACAAGCTCTGCAAACATCCAAAACCGTAAACCCACTGCCCTACCCAGACACTGCCAGTTTACACCCCAAATTATTTCCACTTTGCAAAAGCAGACAATGAGGGCTTTGTTCGAGAAAAAAACACAAGTAAACCAACAAATAAACAAGACAAAGATAGACCCTGGGGACAAACAGTTCAGCCTGGGGCATTTACAGTGTGGTTTCTGTTATCAAGCCCAAGTGATCCTGGTGAGCAGGGCAGGGAATCTTTTTGCAGACACCTCAGCGAGGGAGGCCACCACCCCAACACCCTCCTGTTCCTCATCGTTTCCCAGCCCAGGTGCTCAGAACAGTGTTCCTGAATGATGTAGCTTCTCCTCAAAAATTAGGGTTTTTTCTAGGGTTTTTTACCCCTCCTGCTTTCCCATTCATTCCCCTCCTTGTGACTGCGGTCCCAACACCCTCATGTTCCTTCCACATCTGCCAAATGTTTTCCAGCAACTGCATCTTCCTGCCTCACCTTGTCCATACCTTTACCCCTTTCATCCCCGAAACTAAACTACCTCATCCATTTACTTTAGTGCTTCCCAATTAGTTCATCTCCTCAGGGTAGAGACCCCTTTCCCTTGGGCTCCCAGCATTTTAATGGTTGACTCTTAATATTAATTCACTTTCTTTTATGTGCATTAGTGATGAAGGGTCAGACTATAATCACTATTTTACACATGACACTTAATCAGAGAGAATCTAAGTTACTTACTGAGGCTCACAGAGACAATCTGTCACAGCAGAAAACTGAACCCACGGCTCCCAGGTCCAAAGGAAATGCTGTTATGATGGACCAGGTGGTGATCCCACTGTGGAAGTGGTGGTGGTACGTGACAGAAAGAAATGAATTATTCTAGATTCACATTCCTCACCCTGGTCCATGTTCTGTAGTGGTCATATTCCAGGTCTCTTTAAGCAGTTAAGGCAGGAAAAACGGAGTGGTTGCAGCCCCATCCTGAGATAAACCACTATCAGAACTCTGCAGCTCAGCTAAAGGAAGGCATCCAAAAAAACTACATTTGCCAGCTGAGCAGAGCAGGGATTTTGTGTAAAAGGAGCCTCAGCAGTGGGTAAGCCCGGCAGCCCTGGCAGCACCAGCCTGTTTGTGCTAATGATGACAGCTGCACAGAACTGGGAAAGTTTGGAACTTTGAGTGTTTCCAACTCATCTAGTTGCCCTTTTCGGGAGTGCTGTCCAACTGGAATGGCCCGAGGCCTTGTCTTACCCCTCCCTGGAAATGGAAAGGCAGCTGGTATATTCCACACTGCACCAACGGCCTGTAAAAATTTATGTTATCCAGCTGGCCAGGAACAGGAGGAGTTTCTAGTGCTAGAACCATGCTTGGGGACTGGTGCACTTCTCCAGTGCCTGTGGAGTGAAAGGAAGATGGGTCTCAGCCTCAGGACTCCACTCCTGCTGGTGGGTCCCATGCCTGCGGACCCCTTGTCGTGCAAGCATTCCCAGACAGATCAGGGAACAAAGGGTCAGACTTCCTTAGATTACTCACATGAACCAAACAAGTGGGATTTGGCCTGAATACAGGAATCAGTCAGTTATCCACTGCTAAAATATAGTGGATAATTGAAGATGAAAGGCAGCTGTAAACAAACAGCAGACCAGAATATTACACTCTGCAGCAGCACCAGGGCTGAGCAGCGCATGGAAAAGTACATTCCTATCCATATGAAATGGCAGGATAAACTTGGATAAACAGGACGTCATTATCAAATTATGGGTCAGATAAAGTGTCCTCTGCCACACAGACGGGAGTGAATGTTGTCACCCACAGAGCAGGCAATGCCAGGAACTGGCCCCTCCTGCCTGGACACAGAGGTAGAGGGGAAAGTCAGGGAGGAAGGGAAAGGGGAAAGAGCTGTGAAGAGTGAGGTTTGCTGCTCCTGCTGCTGGGGGAGAAGGAGGGGACAGCAAGATTGTTGCTGCTGCTGGGAAAGGCCACCTCCTCCAAGCACCCCAAACTTCTTCACCA
Organism: Manacus vitellinus; assembly: GCF_001715985.3. NCBI lineage: Eukaryota > Metazoa > Chordata > Aves > Passeriformes > Pipridae > Manacus > Manacus vitellinus. The sequence continues at coordinate 40,568,510 of NW_021940750.1, read as the reverse complement.
AAGCAGTAATAGAAGAAATGGCTTTCCCAAGGTCTGACATGCACTGAGCAGGTGGCAAGGACAAGAGGTCTGCCAGCTCCAAAACACCTTTGCCTACAACTGCAATCTGCCCTGGTCCAATTCAGTTTTCAGATGAAATGATTGAATATGCCAAGGAACACATCCTGCCCTTGGTTCTTCATTTCACCAACAGAGAGCCAGAGCCACCTCTCCATTTGCCCACTCCCACAGTGGATGCCTGAAATACCTCCTGACACCCCATGATGACATCCTTGTGCTGTCCCATGGCACAGAGCATCTGCTAAAATCCACCATCCTGCCACATGTGCAGGATCTCCCAGCTGGGCAGCTCCAAAGACCAGCCCTGTCAGGTCCTGCACAGCCCTGGCTGCAGCCCAGCTGATCCCAACAGGAAAAGAGAAGTGTCAGTCTCACTGACTGCGAATGACACAGCCACAGGGTGAGACTGAGCTTTGGCTCAAAGCCTTCAGTGTGGTCATTCCTGCACCACCCCCAAGGAACTGGGAGAATAAAGTATCACCCCTTCCCTGCTCAGCACCTGTTGCAGAGTGGGGGGACACACAGCAGTCCTATGGCCAGAACATCTTGCTTTCCCCCCATTCCAGCTCAGCTCCGCTGGCTGGTGAAGTGTGGGAGAAATGACAATAGCCTGGGTTTCTTCCTGACCTTCTTCACCACTTCCCTGCCCATCTCTGCACCATCTCTCCTGCCCCTCATGCCTGGGGGAAGTGGGGAGCCAGAGGCTCCCATGCTGGGTGGGAACCTTGCACGTCCTCGTGCAGCTGCGCTATGGCTGGTCCAGTCGAGCACATACTACAGAGATGATTCAGGCGCAGTAAACTCACCACAATCTGTGACTTTTCCTTTTTTAAACACGATCATTCCGTTTCCAAGAACGGGCCAATAGCTTTTATAAGCCCTACAGATATTCACCTTTAAAAATATGCTCCTTCTTTCTGGAGAAATTACTTTTATGTCTATTTTTAAAGTACAAAGGAGTTGTGGTTCTCCGTGCGGTTTTACAGTTTATGGTCCCACACATTTTGCAAACTGTAAAATACGGATGTTTCCCTAGTGGAAAAATTTCACTATAAAAAATTCATGGAGTTTCCTGTTTTCACATGGGGCTTCAGTATTTTCTCTTTAGAAAAAAAAAATCACCCCTGTGGAAGAATCTGGTAGAGCTTAATGGCAAAGGAGCAGCTACAGATGTGGGAAGTGTCCAACAAAATGCAGCGGGAAATGATAACCTCTGTTAAGAAAGTCATGGAGTAATTCAGAAGTCCCTATTACTGTTTTCATTGACTGATTTGTACCTTCCTATAGCAGGTTATTTTTCACTAAAAATTGACTGGGTTCAACCTTGTTAAATCACATTTTCCACTGAGGTGGAACAGGGTAACAGCACAGAGCAGAGCTCACAGCCCAGGAGGGCTTTGGGACACCCCAGGGACAGAGGGATCACCCTGAAGGCAGCTCTGTGCCAGGATCCTGCTGTGTGCAGGATGTATGGCAGTGACTTCACAGAGTGGGGCTGACAAGAGGGACCAGGACAGTCCTGGGAAAAGGATCAGCAGGACACTAAGCATAAGGAGGGCATTGCACCCACTCCACATGCTGCATAGGGTTATAGCAGAGGGACTGAAACATCATAGAGTGATTTGGGTTGGAAGGGACCTTAAAGACCATCTTGTTCCAACCCCTGCCATGGGCAGGGACACCTTCCACTAGCCCAAGTTGCTCCAAGCTCCATCCAAACTGGCCTCAAACACTTCCAGGGATGGGGCAGCCACAGCTTCTCTGGACAACCCGTTCCAGGGCCTCACCACCTTCACAGGGAAAAATTCCTTCCCTATATCCCATCTAACCGTGCCCTCTGGCAGTGGGAAGCCATTCCCTCTTGTCCTGTCACTATCTTACCCCTTCCTCAGGAAACCTCCCCATGTTAGTACTGGCTGGAGGAGCCTCTGAGGGGCAGAGTTAAAAAAATATGCCACAGGAGAGTAACCAAGGACCTGAGGTCTCCTAGGATGTCTGGGTGGCTGATGCAACTCAGATACCACTCATTACTTAGGGCTTAAAGTGCTTAAAGGCAAACCCTCTCTCTCCTCAGCTTCTCCTTTCTATCTCTCACACCTCACTTGTGTACAAGAGTGACAATGTGACTTGTGGCAGCAGCAGGATGTCCCTCCATACACACCCTGTAGGGGAGCACTTGGTGTCAGATGAGGACTGATCCAATAGCCCTGAGAGAGAGGAACACTGATACAGCCTGGGGTGAGAACTGGCTTCCTCCCTTCCTCCTGGAAAGCAGGATCCTGGATTACAGCAATGACAGCAGCAAGAATAATACCCAGCCTGTGTGTTCAAAGGCCTGCCCATTATTTTTCTGGCTGTACAAATGGGCCTGTTGACAAATATTACAGCTCAACACAGACTCTGCTTCCCCTGTATCAGTAAATCACCACGGCTGCAGCAAAGCTACGAGTATTTGTCTCACAATACTTTACATACAGTCACGATCTGAGCCCTCACAGCTGCCTTTTTCACTCTATTTATTGGGATTTCAGCAATGCAGGGATACCTGGACAAAATTACAGCCTTGCTTATCACATACTTACCACATGCTGTTGTCACATAATGCTTATCACGTAACACTGTTGGTATTTTCAGTGTAGCTCAGAGGCAAAGCCCACCAGCTGCATAACAAATCTTTTCTAGGACTTTTGGCACCTGGAACAATGTCTTCAAACCTCTACAAGACCTTGTGAAAGGGATTCTTTTGTCACAGAAAGAACAGGTTTTTTGGCCTGTCATCTCTGTCACCCCAGATGAATTTGCCAAATCAGAAAATCCAGTGCTGTCAGTGGAGATCTTCCCAGTTCAGTTCAAGACTTTCAATCTAGAATCAGTTGCTGGAACCTGCAGACAACATGAGGCTGCCTGCAGTGCCCCAAGGGACCTGGGAGCCACGCTGAAATATCTTCCTTTGCTACAGAAAAGCCCTGGAAATTTAGGTAAGGGGACATGAAAGTCCAGAGATGTGTTACAGCCACACAGCCAGGCAGTGCAGAGCCATCAGTTGAGCAATTATTTCTTATTTTTTTAAAGTATTCTCTGCATTCCCTCTGCAATCCTCTCTTTTTCCACCCTGGCTCAAAGGCTGACCAGAGCTGGGCACAGGTTGCTCTGTATATCCACAGGCTGCCATGGCCAGGCCGAGCAGGACTGTGCTGCACGAGCTGGTGACAGATTTCTCCACACCCAAGGTCTCTACGAGCTTTTCTCCTTGGGCTGAGAAACAGCACAGCTTCACATCCCAGAACTCAAACTCAGTTCACTTCCTACTCCCCCTCTATATTCCTTTTTTTTTCTTTTTTTTTTTTTCCCTCTTTTTTTCTTTTTTAACTGAATGGCCATAAACTTCACCAGCAGATTCCATACGGGTTATGTTACACCACCACCTGACTCCAAATCAATTACAGTCCAAAGGGATAGAGTTGCAGAGAGTCTGTGAAGCCCAGCCCTGGGGTTTCCATGTGGGACAGAGAAACTACAGTGCTAAGAACAGAGCCCGGAGATCCAGCTGAAAGAACTGAGTGATTTCACGATGAAAGCATGGGATGGGAGGCAGGAGAGCCAGGTCTGTGTGCCCTGCTCAGAATACATGAGATCGATCTCTTTATTTCATATCTCAGCATATGGCTCCTTGCACACCAGAGTCCCCCATTTTCAAGGCTTCTCAGTGCTATCATAACCCAAATATTTCATTATAAAGGTGCAGAATGTTTTCTGGAAGCCTAAGACACTGTGAGGGTCTGAGATTCTGTTTCAGCACAGCACCAGAGATTTCCACTGCAATTCTAAGAAATATGAGCACACTGATCAGTAAGAACTACCAGAATAAACCATTTTCTTCTCTGACATCCATCATTAGGAGGGAAATCACAGATGATGAGAATGGAAGGGACTTAATTCACTAAGTTCTGTTTCCTGCTGTTACAAGCGACCTTGTGGGATAATCCCTTTCATAAGTCACACCTGTTTGTTTGTCAGGTGTATCTTACAAGGCTGAACTTCAGGTGTAACATAAGAAAGCAAACAGCACTTTCTCTGCAAGCAGTGCCTGTGAAGGGTACGGCCACAGAGAGGAGATTAGGCAGGTTGTGGATGCCACAGATCTCAGGAATGAGGCCCTCCACCACCTACACCAGCCGTGCTCCACACCAGTGAAACCACACAGAGCACACAGAGGGCAAGTGGCTTTGTGCTTATACACAGGAAAGGCTGAGAACAAGGATTGCTCATCTCTCTTTCCTCATGTCTTCCCGAGAGAGACTGGAAAAGGGGTAGAAAATACAGTATTTCTTACAACCCTGGTACACACAGTGTACAAGCACAGCACCGTGTTGAAATATCAAAGGTCACTTGTTTTCCACCGGTCTCAGCAGAAGCTGGAACATTCCTAACGAAAGGAAGTTCAGCCCCTTCCCACCCAGTCCTCTTCAGCTGCTTCAGCTTAAGGTTGAACTCACCAAATCCAGAAAAATCTCTGAGACTCACAGCTCTTTATCCTTCGCTTATCTCACTGAATGGAGAAAAACAGCAATTACCAGGCACTGTTGTAAGAAAGAAATGGATACAGGGCCTGGTGAAACATCCCTGCGTGTCCCAGTGGGGCACAGCCTGAAGTCTTGGCTCAGTTTTTAACTCAGCACAGCTTGGGAGGATATTAAAGAAGGGATAATGAAAGAAAGAAGCAAAGATTTCTGGATAAACCAGTGGAAGATGCTGTTGCTAAGCACCTGTTCGATAAGTTACATAAAGAAACATGACACACCACCCAAAAGCCTGAAGCCAAATTTCTCTCTGGCATAACCCTCCTAAATCAATCAAATTACACATGGAATGAACTTAGTCCAACACACCTCTGCTTAGCAGCCACTCAGGGTTTGCCCTGCCCAGTTTTAGCACTGTTCCTCCACAAGAGTTGGGATGTAGACCAGGGAGTTCATCGGAAAGTCAGCCTTTGTAGATTTGGAGTTATGGGCAGGGGAGGGGGGTTGCTGTTCCTCTCTTGCCTAACCTGCCTTGAACTTCCCTGCTGCAGGAGCTCCCAGCTTAGCACATATTTTAGCGCCTTTCAGGGCATTCAAACCAACGTAGGCGCAGAAAGGGGAAAAAAAACCCTTCACTCGCCAGCTTTTGATGCAACCTGGAAAACAAACAGCTTGGAAGAGTTCCTTTTTCCTCAGCAGTGAAAATCGTGGTAAAGCACCATCTTGATAGTTCCCAAAGAGATTCATTTACAAAGATCAGTATAGGGGAGGCTTGTTTGGTCTCCCGAGATGTATCTCATCCTCTGACAATTCACTGAGACCTTTGCTGTATCTCGCTATATGTGTATAATTATCTGCTCTGATACCTGAGCTTCTATGCAACGGTCTTACTCCAAGTAATCCAAACTATCCCCAAGGCATGGCACACACAGAATGGTCAGGGGAGAGAGGGGAGGAGGGGCAGCGGACTTCCCTCGTTTGCCGCTGGAAATCGGCATTTTAGGGCCTTGTAGTCATTTCCTTGCTAGTGTGAGGAAACTTTTTGTACATTTATATAAAATAGGAGGCCAGAAGTGCACACCCCCATCTTACTTCCTAATATATTATGTTCTCCCCTGCCGAGTCCTGGGACTTAGTCTGGATTTGGTAACTGAAGTAATATAAATGTTAGCTAAGAAGTATTCCAGCAATATGGTTCCAATTTAACCTTGTTTTGAAGTCTAAAGAACTAATATGTCTCAGAGATTCTTCACTGGATGTTTAGCTCTAATGTAATTTGTGCAGGAGTGCACACTGCTCTCTAGAAGCCCTTCTGCGACGCTCCAGAAAACAGGTTCCTTCCCAAGCAGGACAGAATCACAGAATCATGGAATGGTTTGGGTTAGAAGGGATCTTCAAGATCATCTAATTCCAACCCCCCCGGGGTTGGGAGTCTTCCACTAGACCAGGTTGCTCAGAGTCCTAGAGGATGCGGAGCAACCACGAGCTCTCTTGCCTCTTGTGGATTTTGGGGATTAGCTTAGGGAATGTCGTCCTATTTGCCGGGCCTTGTGGATAAACGAAGGCTGCGCGTCACCACTGGTTTCACTCCCCTTTTCCTCTTGTTTTTCGGGGGCAAAACAAGCCACCTCTGAAGGAAGCCATGCTCTGCAAGCTGTTTGCACTTTACTTCAATAACATGCTTCTTGCAACGCTGCCTTTATTTGTGTAGACATGCATTCTCAAGGTTTGCCTGCCCCCTTTTCCTCCCTCACACCCCTACGGAGCCCCTGCCTGAATCCAAGTAATGAGCTAACCCATGGAACTCATTGCCCTTTATCTTGCTGGGGAACGTGCACCTTTTGAACTGCCATCTGCAGATTGTGTTGATGCACTGACTTGTTAACTGTGCCATACTGTGAAGGAAATGGCATGATTTAGATCAAGTGCTCTGGACGGCTGTTCATAAGAAACACTTGAGCCAAGCTGTTACTGCTCAGGATGTGCCCTGGGGAGAGGGGTTTCGTTTCGGGTCATGCTCTTGCCTTGTATGAGGGCAGGCGCAAAGTACTGAAATCACAGTCCTTCCCTGAAGCTGAGGGGAGGGGGGAGGAGAAACATTATGAAACCATAGAAGCGAAGCTGCCAAATTAACTTCTCACCCTTTCAATCACACTCCAGAGGATAAAAGCCTAACATTTCTGCCTCAGAAACAGGCTCAGTTTACACCAAACAAGTTATTTCTCTAATTTATCAGACTTGCCAGCTATCATTCTAATTATTGGAAACCTCAGAGTTTTTATGAAGTCAGATGTACGGCGTTATTTGCGTGGTTGTAACGTATCACCAGCTAAATAGGTCTTGGGAAAAGAAAGGCTTTTTGGAAAGGGATCTGCAGGTTTCCTCGCACAGTCAGGGGTTTGAGAACACTATCACTGGGAAAAAAAATGGTTCTGGATTTAATTTTCTTTAAAAAAAAAAAAAATGCTACTTCCAACATAATGTAGCATAGCTCAACACGAGAGGAGGAGACTGTGACAGAAAGCTCATCAAAAGGCTCCCGTTGACTTTCACTGGCTTTGGATCAGCCCTTAGTTCTTCATCTTCCCTCGTACAGCAGCATAATCATGGAAACAACCTTACCTAACACCAGCAGCCAGGTCAGGCAGAGGAGGAGGCAGCCAGAGCCATGTAGACAGGCTGCTCGCCCAGCCGTTCCCAACACAAACACTGATTTGTCCATTCTATGTAAATGGATGATTAGAGTCATTCTCTAAGACAAATTTACTTTTCTGCACACTCTAAATCTGTTTAGTCACTTTAAAGGTGTCAATTATTGGAGCATGCTAAGACTATGAATTTCTTAGTAATAGCTTTAATAACATTTTGAAATGAAAAGCAGATACCTTGAAGTTGGCTTACTTTGAAAAGACATATGAGCAGATCTGGTTTTAATTTATGTCCTATTCTACATCTGGAATCCCTTATAATTAAAACTAAAAGCTGGACTACTACTTCCACCTGTCAAATGATGAAAAGATGAATGCACTAATAGCTTACTAAATGGCCCAACATGATCGAGTTTACTTTCCCGTTCCATACAGTAAAAAAGGGGTTTGGACAGGGGGCTAAAGGTCTTTGGTCATTACTAGTAACACACTTTCAGTGTTAACCTACCTACCCCAACACCACCACTGGTGTCTTTTAGCACTGAGAGCTCTAAACTGCACTTTGCATTTTGATTAGATGTGTGTAACCAGCTCTGCTGCTCCAGCCTTTCAAGTGTTCCCGATCCACAGGTGGATTTTCTCCCCTATAACTGTTTTCAGCCACTCCGCGTTTTTCTTCCTCTCATTTTATTCTCTCATTAACTACTTTAATCCATCAAGTTTTCCATGTGTATTTCTGAGGCACCCTCATCCCAAATGACAGCTTTGCCATTGATGTGAGCAGTTCAGGCCATGTGGCAACTTGGACTCTATTTTTACATCTTCTGCCATCCCTTTATGATCCCATCCCCTCCCATTCCTGTTGATCCACCTGTCTCATCTTAATGCACTGTCTGGCTCAAGACAATTTCCCTGCAAACGTTTGTACAGAACCAAAC
>NW_021940750.1:40530291-40559642 GCF_001715985.3 Manacus vitellinus | reverse complement strand
GTTGAAAAAAACCCCCATACCCAAAAAACACCAGAGGACTGAATCCATTTGCAATGCTATACCATGGAATCATGGAATGGTTTGGGTTGGAAAGCACCTTAAAGCTCATCTCATTCCAACCTCCTCCATGGGCAGGGACACCTTCCACTAGCCCAGGTTGCTCCAAACCCCATCCAACCTGGCCTGGAACACTTCCAGGGATCCAGGGGCAGCCACAGCTCCTCTGGGCAACCTGTTCAGGGCCTCACCACCCTCACAATAAGGAATTCCTTCCCAGTGTCCCATCTAACCCTGCCTTCTGTCAGTTTGAAGACATTCCCTCTTGCGCTGTCACTCCATGCCCTTGTCAAAAGTCCCTCTTCAGCTCTCCTGTGCATATCCATTCTTTTTTTAAATAAAAGTAGGACCAAAGGAGTTTGTTTCAAAAGGAAAACTTTGGTTCTGCCCTCGTGGAATCCTTGGAGCAGCCAGCCAGCTGTGTGGGCCAGCTCTGAAGATTAATTGTCTCATTGCCTGCTCTTGTTTCCTCTGTTCTTAGCAATATGAAAATGTCCAACCTGGAAAACAGGATTTTACTCTGCTTTCTAAATAGCCTGGAATAATCCAAAAATGTGAAGGTGTCCAGCCTCGATAAAGCAGCCTAATTAACACTGTTGTTGGTATCCTCACAGCTATTGCTACTTCCAGTGAATAAACTCCCCCCCCCAGTAGTTCCCACAGTTCTGAATGTCGCCGAACAAATTATTTTCATACTGCTTGTGTTCCTCAAAGGAAAATTAAAGTCTTGTCTCCTGAGTCGCTAGACAGCTGCCCAAACGCCTCCTTGGCATGAAAATGCCAAGAGACAGGAATATTCCAGCAAAATGCTTTAGCTCAGACAGGGAGCTATGGAAAAAGCTGTCCCAAATATTACAAATGCGCAGCACTCGGCCTCTTACGTCAATGCAAAGAGTAATGTTTCGGCTGCCCCAGCAAGTAGGAAATGATGCAGGTATTAAACATTATTACGAGAACAGAGACACATTAGTTACTGCTTATGCACTGGGACTGTGAATGGGGCTTTTTGTTGGGAAGGATTTTCATGGGGAAAGTTAATACACTTTGTCCAGACCATGAGATGGTACAAATCAGAGTAGTTCCATCTAAATCAATGGATCAGTGTTGATTTACAGCAGCTGAGGATCAACCCCCTCTTTCCTTGGCCTGCTGAGGATTGTATAACATGCACTGCCTAGAAACACCGATGACAAATTTGAAACTGCGTAGGGATACGCTGAACCAAAAGCCTGATTCAAACCCAAACTGGCTGCTCTCCTGCTAAATCACTGAGAGCTGCTGTCTTAAACATGACTGTCAAAGGAGCATTTTCAAACATGGATCAGGATCTGGTGGCTGCACCCTCCGGTCGGTGCCACGCACGCCGCATTCCACACAAACTCCGACCCGCTAGTGCCGATTCATAAATGATGTGTTGGTTTAATCTATTTTTCACAGGGGGTGTTTCAGAGCAGGAAAATTAGAAACAGGTAGAAGAGACTATTATTACTGTCTCATAGTGTGCTCTTGTACATGAGGATTGGATTAAGATAACATCTGGTCCATATTTCTTGAACTATTTCCCTTTTATCACAAGAAAATCGGCAACCCATCTCACAACTGCTCCTAATTTAGATCTAAATATCACTGATGAAACATTGTACAACATGCTGTTATCTATTAAAATGATTTCCCTGAAGGAACAGTGGATACTTTTATATTTTCCAGTGAAGCCAACCATATTCCCCCTTAGCACTAACTAGTTACCTTATAATCATATACTCAGATGGTAAAAGCAAAATCATTTTGGAAAAAAACAAATGAGTCCCCACCAAACCTTCAGCTGGTGTGAGTTAATGCCTGTTCACTGATTTCAGGTCCGTTTACACCACCCCCCTCATGATAATGGTTTTGGTTCACACATGGTCCAGACCTGCAAGGTTCTGAGGATCTGCTGCACTCCTTGGTTTTAAGAGGAACTGGTTAAATCATAGAATGATAGAACCATGGGATGGTTTGGGTTGGAAGGGACCTTAAAGATCATACAGTTCCAACCCCTCTGCTGTGGGTAGGGATGCCACTCACTTGATCAGGGTGCTCAGGGCCCCATCCAACCTGGCCTTGAGCACTTCCAGGAATGGGGCAGCCACAACCAAAAGTAAGTCCAGGCTCAAATACATAATTTAGCAGAGTTTTTAAGGGTCTGCTTTTACAGACGTTTACAGAGGAATAATGAACAGTCCTGAGGTTTATCTGGGGAAGCAGAAAGGCAGAGCACAGCACACTGTCATCCCTCCCATTTGGTTCAAACAGAGAAATTGTCCGTGGAATGCAGTAATCTTTTTTTCAGCACTTTGCAAAGTTCAAGTCCCCAGAAAGCAGCCTATTGAGTTCAGCAAATAAAAACTTCTGTTTTCTTCACGAGTCTATAATTCATTTTCATGCACAGTAAATCAGAAAAGGGGGGGGGGGAAAGAAAGCATTTTACAATCTCAAACTATTTTGCATACCTTCAGTGCACATCAGTTTTCCCCATTTCCATCGTATCATTACCACTTAAAACAGGGGAATTAGATAAGCATTCATTCCCTGGATTAACTGCTTTAATTTAAAAGTAATTTCTACCATCTGGAATTACTATTTACCGTTGTTTGGAGGAGGGAAGAAAAAAAAAAAAGGAATCTGAAACTGTAGAAAAGATCATCACAATTTCTTTCAAAGAATAACCAATCTGAAGGAGGGAGAAGCATACAAGGAATGTGATTGATTGTCCACCGGTTAACTTGGATATTTTGGAGGGAATTTGGAGAATAAAAAGTCTCTATGAGTTATCAGTGGTCAGACTGGAGCCATTCAGTTTTCACCTGCTTGTGTTTGTTGTCTGGCAACCAGTCAAGGGTGCTATTAGCAGAATTAAGCTCCACAAGGAAAGATTACCCTGTAGGAGGTAAGATAAAGCCTGGAAAGTGTGGCTTGTTATCAGTATCACAATAAGGACCAGGTCAGAAAGGATTCAGTGTGGGTTTCATTTCAAACAGGTAATCTCTGCTGAAATAATAGAGTAATTGTTGCTTTGAAATCTTTCTGTGCTGCAGCACACTGCAGCTCAATTTGATACAGATTCTGGATTTAATGGAGAACTCCAACAAGCCTGAAACACATACACAGGGAAAGCAAGAAAAGAACAGGGCACCAGTGGAAAATGTCTTTATCCTGTAATTCCAGGTCAATATAGTGAAGCATAAAATATTATTCAGGGCAGTTTTATACCTTGATTTATGTCTGCCCTCCTTCTCAGGCTGCTTTCTATCTGTCTAAAAAGTTTTGGTCTATAAATGTGCAGTAACGTAATACAAAATATTGCAAGAGTAATAACATATGCAATTACAGCACATCTCACAAATCCTGAACACAAGCAATGAATCAAAGCTTTCCAGGGCTATTCCTTGAAATACAACTTTTTCTAGGTTCCATTCAAAGGCCTGAAAGCAGTCACTGGGATAAGCTGCAAGAGGGAGATGCACATTGCAGATGAGGGACAGCATTTTATGTTTTTCTGGCAAAATGCCCAAATGTTTGTCTTGAAAAGTAATTGTGGAGTGGGCTTCTCCTTTTTTTTCTTTATAAAGGTAGTGCACCTTTCTCTCAGTCATCTCTTCTGGAAATGTGCATTAACTGTTGGGAGATGAAGCTGCAGTTTGGTTTTTTGCTCTCTGCAGTGTCAAAGTGTCAACCAGCAAAATAGTTGAACTTCTAATTTTCATAACACAAAGGATGAGCTGGTAAACACTACCAAAGTACACAGAAAATACAGGAAATAATTCTCTTATCTGTAGTCTCTTACCTTAGAGCAATCTTTGTTTTCCAAGCCTTGGAGGCATTTAAAGGAGGCTCCACTGACTCTGTCAGTCTTACACATAGTACTTTTCCAGGCATGGCACAAGGAGAGAAGCTGCTCAAGGCTGCAACATCTTCTTCTGGAGCCTTTCTGGGTTCTGGTTGTGAAGCAGAAAGCAACAGATTACAGTTCCATATGGAGGCAGTTCCCTGATGCTTCCTCAGTTACCACAGGGTTACCTGGATCCAGATAGGAGATAATTTACACTTCAGAGTTTTGAAAAGCTGTCCAAGCAGCCCTGAGCTTGTAGAGTTTTTATATAATAAATCTGGCAAAACCACAGAAGATGCAGAAAATAATTTATGCACCAACATTTCTAGAAACTTGGGAACTCTGAGTAATTACACAAGGATTAGCACGGCATTGATTTCAAGTAAGACTATTATAAAGAGATGCACTCACTTCCAAAGCCAAAGGCTCACAACCCAGGTAGTTATCAATCCTCTTGATTAAATGGAGCACAGCTCTTAAATTCTTAAAATTATTTCATGATTTGACAACCAGAGAGGTTGTAGCTGCCCCATCCCTGGAAGTGTTCAAGGCCAGGTTGGATGGGGCTTGGAGCAACCTGGGCTAGTGGAAGGTGTCCCTGCCCATGGCAGGGGGTTGGAACAAGATGATCTTTAAGGTCTTCCAACCCAAACCATTCTGTGATTCTATGGTTATAAATTTGGTTGGTTAGAAGTGGTGGAGCTGACAGAATAAATCCAAAAAATCCCCAGGGTACACTTCACACAACGTCAATTTTAAAATAGTTCTTTTAAAAAGCTGATTGAGCACCCAAGTTATGGCTTGAGGATGGCCAAGAAGCCACTCCATATGGAAAATAAAATCCAAAAGTGCCAAGAAAATAGTCTGGGAGCTCCAAAAAGCACAGCACTGGCAGTAGCACAGGGGTCTTACTGTGGGCAGTGCCATTCAATCATATCCCAGAGCTCAGAGGAAGAGGCAGCATTGCTGCTGGTAAAGATTGGAGATGGCACAAAGCTGGGTGAAGGGAAAAACAACAACAAGCATATGTCAATCCACGAATTTGATCTGGATTATTTGCTAGGTGGAGCTCATTTGTCTATTTATACACCTTGTAATACACCCAATTGCAAGGCCATGGAGTCAGGAGGTCAGTGCAAGCCTGGCTTGGCATTAAGGGCTGATTGGTTCTGCTTGGAATATATTTGTTACAATTTTGCCTTCTGAGCACTTGCATTCAAGTCACTCCAGTCAATCCAAACCTTTCCCAGTGGAAATGTTTGCGCTGTATACACTGGAACACTAATTAGTTCTGAGTCCAGGGAGGAGAAAGGAAGCAGCCTTGAAGGAAACTCAGTGTCTCAGCCTTTTTAAAGTTGATTACCAGAACAATTCCTTGCTGTATCTTGTATTTTGCTAACCTCTTCCAATTACTTCTTCTGCTTCTGTGATACCTTAAAGGCAAAGAAATCACCCCACAGACAAAAAAAAAAATAAAAATATGGAAAGCTCCTCATTTGTAATAAAACATAGACTCAGATTCCCAAACGAGCTCCACAGAAGCAGCCTCCAGGCTCTCCTGACTCCACTGGAGTCACTGGGGAGCACAAGGCCTTGCCTACAGAAGGATCCTGGAAGATTTGAGCATATGAGCTGAGGGGGCTGATCCTGCCGACACTTCATACCAGGCAGAGAGCCAGGTGCACAGAGATAATCAAACCAAATCCTAATTAAGTGTCTGAATTCCCAGGGAAACCCAGGCATAGTGAGATGCCTAAATGTGATTGTGGATATCAATCCAGCTGCTGATTTCCAGGGCAGATGATGGTATTTCTGATTTCATTCTAATTTATCTCTTTTTCTTGAATTTGAGGGAAGTTAAGTCTGAGGTTGATTGCATTACTACTAAATGCATTTTCTCAAAGGAAAAAAATAATTTTTATACCTAAATATGAACCTGGGCTTGGGCAACACAGGGAGAAAATTAGCACATCACTTGAAAAGTTTTAGAGAATATATACTATAAAGTCTTATAAAAGAGCTACTAGAAGATCTTAATGATATTTATACAGTCTGAAGCATAATGACTTAAATGCTTTTTGCCACCTGGCCATTGCAGTTAGCTGATAAAAATACTTGGTGAATAAACCAAAATAAAAACATTCTGATCTCACCCAAAAGGTATGCTTAGCTTCTCACAGGAAATAAGAATCCTGCACCTATTAGATCATATCTTTGCTACCCACTCAGAGCAACTGATTGATATAACAGACATGTTGAATCAAGATGTTAGATCATTCTTTTCCTTCTCTACACACTCACTCGCAGCCAACAGATTTTTTTTCCCCCCCAGAATATCTGTGATTCCTTAGATTCTTTGAGGCTATTCCCTTAATAATTGGAGGAGCTGGCTGAGCAAAAAGCTCCACACAGTGCTGGGTCAGAGGGATACAGGGACTGTCTGTGCTGCTGCAATCAAACCAGCCCAGCTTGAGAAAGTATAAACAGGGGGTGGGCAGAAGAGCCAAAAGTAGGGGCCAGGAGGGAAAACAGCCTTGTCACTGTTATTTCTTCAACAGATCAGGGCCTGGTCCAGGTCCCTCTGAAGGCAGTGGCACAGTTCCTATCAAGGTCAACAGAAGTGATCTTTAAAAGAATGTTTTCTTGCCAATCATCTGAGTCACAGACTGGGCTCTATAGATTTCCATGGCAAAGAAAGCAATCCTTCCCCAACTCCACAGTTCTTCAGGGAAGCAGACCCCCTTCAAAAGAGCAGCATCTTCAGGAGGTGAGATCCCCCCTGCATAAACATTCCTCCTGTCCCCAGTCACCTTCCTTCTCTTTGTATATTAGGGTTACAGCTGGCATTCTCAGTGGTGGGACACATCTTTAAATAAAGTAGCTACTCTTCTCCATTTTCTGTTTATATAAACTCTTGCTCTTCCTACTCATATTGGAGATGAGTAAAGGGAATCTGCAGAACAATGATGAGAAAGGTATTTATCTTTGCAGTTCAGCAGATGAAAACAGCCCCAGCACACGGGGTGTGCAAGCTGTGAGGAGGTGCTCACAAGTCACAGGGTGTCTTTATGTTTTGTTGGTGCATCCTCTCATTTTGAGCAACCTGGTTGTCTCCCTCGCTGTGCCCAAGCACAGCTCCAAGGAGAGGCAGCTCCAAGCTCTTTGCACCTGACTGGTGTGAGCCAAAGCCAGGTGGGAAGTGAGCTGCAGCTGTTGCTGAGGTGTAACTCGGAGCACATGGATGGTTTTGAGCTCACGTTGGTAGCACAGCTGTGAAATGGGCATTTTACACCAAAAAGAAGTAAAAGGTAAACCCTTGCTTACATATTATTAAATTACTTGGGACACAACCAAATGGAGTTTCAGGTCTTTCAAAATACAGAATTGTTTCCTGTTGCTTGTGTTCCTTTGCATCTTAAGGGGAAAAATGAGATTTCATTGAATACCAAGTATAATGGGAATGACACATTTGAGGAAAGAAGTGCCCACATCATTAGCACCAGGAAATGTGGTAGATTAAGAATGTAGGAAGAAATTTCTTAATAGTGTAAAAGAGAGGGTTTATTAGTTTGGATTATCCCAAGGGGTGATTGTTTCTCACAAGACTGCAGCAAATTCTTTTCGTCTTTCAACTCCCCCTCCACCATACCTTTGGGAAACAACTACTTTTCTTCTAGTTACTATCTCCTACCTCTAATATATTCTTACCCTTAAACTGAGGAGCTTGCTCTTCTCCTAAAAGCAAAGAACTGTGTAGGGATTTCTTCAGAATAAATCCTATGTTTTTTAGGACATAGTATGCATAAAAATTAATGAAATAAATAAAACAGCAGGAAGAAAGGCAATGCTGTTTTCTATGAATATTTACTGGCTGCATATTCAGCATTTATTATCAATAACATTTATCCTTGACAGATTCCTGACATCAGCCCACGTACTGCCCTTCTTATTGCACCTTAGTGCACCAGGTGTTAAACAAATGGCACTCACCTAAGTGTGTGCTTAAATTTACAATTTAAACTGGATTTGTGTGGATGAAGAGATGGATGGATACATGAATTGTGGGCAAAGCTGTGAGAATTCACCGTAATTCTGAAGAACTGGATGTCAAAGATATTTTTTTTTAAAGTTAGAAAAACAATATTTGATCCACAGATGATTTTTGTCCACAGAGTCACGCTCAAGCTAAAAATACTTTGTTCCAAGTATTTGTTTTCTACCACTGGCAGCGTGAAGAGCCCAGATCTACAGACTCTGGGCAGATCTTATAAACCAAACCATTCTGAGAAAACAAATCTTAAAAACAATATAAGCAATACAGCTGTTTAGCAGCTCCCCAGGGCTTCCTGGTGCTCACTGCCAGCTCTCAGCTCTCTCTGCTTTGAGCAGGGAGGGCCAGTTTCTTTAGATTACCTTATAGAGTATGTAGGTCTCTCTCTGCCCTCCATGCTGTCACCCTGGATGGCTCTGACAAGTCTCCCTCCTGCTGCCATATTCTTGTTCTCAGGAAGATCTGTTAACATTTTTGTCTCCTTTTGATCTCTGGACCCTTCTCCCGGCACTTTTCACAGCCTCCTGAAAATGGGATTCTTGAAGTCAATAATTTGCTTATTGTCTCTCTAGTGTAAACTTAAATGTTTTTCATCTTGGAAACTATTTCCTCGTGTGTGTTTTTTTTTCAGGTTTCCTAGTGGATTCAAGTGATCTGGGATTTAATAATCATTCTACCACCTGAAATGAACACTAACACCTGCCCACTGCCCAGGAACTATCAGTATTCTGGGATTTATATCTCATAACTCCTTTCCTTTATACTGTTTGAGCAGTTTAAGTATATGGAGGTGCTACAGCTGACAGTAGATTTTATATATGAAGCCACACTTAGGGATGTGATAGTAGAGGGTAGGGAGTCCCACTGGGTACAGAAAGGTCCCTTCCTTCAGACCCTGATGCAGGACAGAAGCCTAAACAAACCATCAAGCACAGCAAGAAAATACTTCCCAACCTATTATATTCCCCCCCAGCACCACCACCCCTCCAATCAGTTAAAACAGCACAGTTTTCTGTACCACAAAAGACTGTAATTTGTAAGGAATTCTAAGCACTTGGAAAGCACAAGGGGACACTGAGAGTGGGGAGGTCCTACCCCGTAGACACCCCATCCCTTTCAAACCATGGGAACGCAGCTGCCTCCCTCCACGTGAAATGCAGCCTTAAGAGATGAATTCTGTTCTCACCCTGAATAAAAATAACAACAACAACAAAAAAAAAAAGTTTCCAAAACTGCACAGCTCTCCCTTAGCCCAGAATCCCTCTTTTAAAATCTTCTATAGGTTGCACACAAAGGAGGAGCATGGAAGATAAGTTTATTCTTGCTCCATGAGGAAATCCGATTGTGTACCAGCCACAGGGGCAGAGAATGTCTCAGCTCTGGGGACACCAGAGCTGAGACACATGGCACCTGCTGTCACCTCCACCCCTATGTGGCATCGAGGGAAGACTGAAGAAATAATGAAGAGATAAGATGGACTGAATCTCCAGTTGGTAAGAACAGGAACAATCAGCACAAGGAGCTCTGGACATTCAGGCATTGTCCTCACCAAGTATCTAAAGGAGAACCAGCCAGCATGTTCCTTCACAGTTGTATGATGGTTACCACCTGTCTCACACTATTTTTATGGTTTAACTCGTTTTAAAACAAGAAAAAACAGTGTCATTCTACCCAAAAGGCAGAATTCTGGTTCACAAGACAGGTAGTGTTGGGTTTTTTCTTCTGACTATGGTAACACCGGACACAGAGAGCACTTTCCATGGTTCTACGTGGATTTTCTGTTCCAGAAGCCTAAGATAGCTCCAGGCAACAACTAGGAGTTAAAACCTGGATATAGATTTTACACAGGTGGCACAACCACAGCAGAACTGCATCTTTCTTTTATTACTGGCCTACACGAAAACCCACTGCTGAGATTTTTTTTTTTTCTGCAGAAAGACTGAAAAGGAGGGAAAAAATCTACAGCTCAAAGACTTGGAAAAAAATAAACTGTGATTAGAAAAGCAAAAATACCAAAAGAACTGAAAATATCTGCTATTACTCATGGACCTCTCTCTCAGAAGGAAAGAAAACTGGTCTGGTTACCTCAGACACATGTGAAATCTGCTGGTCATGGGACCTTTGAGATGTCATGAGCTATGACCAGGTGGGACCAGGTCACTGTCTCAGGCAGCACCCTCTGAAGTGCTGTAAGTGATCCTGCTGAGCCAGGAAGCTGCATCCCACTTCCTAAATCACTGTAGAGGAGATGACCCAAAATGGGATTGATGGCAGTACCTGCCAGGGATGATATCTTACACATGACATATAAATTCAGGTACTTGACACTTCGGGTCATTAAAATGAGAATGTGCATTTCAGGTGAAAAAGAACATTTGCAGCGTTCCAGCCAAATTCCAACACATTCAGGTTGTGCTGTCCCAGGAGCAGGGAGGCAGGTGGGACCTGCACAGCTCTGGGAGCTTCACTTTCAGTTGTTTTGAGGCTCATGATTAAAAAAAACCCTGCCAGAAGAACTCCAAAGAAGCTGTACCTTCACAAGGCTTCCATTTCCCAATCCAAACCCAGGCATAACACAAGGTGAGGCTCACAGGCTGAGTATTGTGCTGGGATCATAGAATCAGAGAATCGTGGAATGGTTTGGGGTGGAAGGGACTTTAAAGACCATCTAGTTCCAATCTCATGGCCATGAGCAGTGACAGCTTCCACTAGACCAGGTTACTGGATCCTTGGCCTTTTGGAAAGCAAGAGACAACCTTCTGAGGCCAGTTCTGATGGAAGAAAAGAATCCTTCATGTTGCAGTATTCCTTAATGTGTTCCCTGGCACTCTCCTGACCCTGGATGTGATTCACTCAGCCTGCAGGAATGTTTTTGCTCCATCTGACCAAATAAAAAGTATACTTTTCTTCCAGATTTATGAGTTGATTCAGCTTTTACTGTGCAGTCAGGCAAGCAGGAGAGGCACTGCACCAGAGGAAAGTGATCCACATCACTGGGAAGAAGGGCAAGGAGTGAGAATGTCCCTGTCACCTGCCATGAGCTCTTGGACTGGTTCAGTTTTACCACACAAGCTCCCTCTGGTCTCTCTGAAGAGAGAGAAGATGGCTCAGTGCACTGGTGACCTGAAGAACCACCCAGAGGAACCCCTCTTCCTTGGAAGAGAGACTAAGTCTAGTACAACAATATTCCTGACTTAAGATTGTTCTTAAATCCTTTGCCTAATAAGGACAGAATTAAAGCATCTGCATTAGATGAGGTAAATCTGGGCCGTGGTATCTGTGCCTTGATTCATTCTTGCCAGAAGGTCAGTTTAGCTGGACCCAGAGGGAGGGCTGCTTTATACATCTCACTCCAAACAAAAATCCTGCTTTTCCCTTGAATACTTGCTTTTTTGCTCTTCTGACCAGGCACACCTGTTTTCTCTACTAACTCGAATCCCTGCAGCCACGTGTGCCCAGGGGATGGGGGGGAGTGTAATAAATAGCAGAAGCAAATAATTTCCCCAGCAAAGAGCATTCCATGCTTTCTGTATGCAAATTCTGCATAAAAATTCTACATATATGGTGCAGAGCTGCTCTGAACTGAACTCTAAAAATGTTTAATGCAAACACAGCTGTTATCAAGTGTTGTTCTTTCCAAGACTCCATTCAGTTTGATGGTTATCACTATGCCAACGACATTCCCAGTACAAATCCCTCTTCCTGAGACTTCAACAACTGCTTTACACACAAGAGAAGATCATTTCACCCTGAAACTTGGTTCTCTGGATCCCTCCTAAATGTGTGATTCTCCCTTCTAATGGTACTGAGTAACCCCAAATCAAGTCTAACTGATGCCTCCTAACATACTGCATCGTAACAGATACTGACATTTAACTAATTTAGGTTTGTAAGAATAATTTTAATTTAAGGACATATTTTATAACACCCCTGTTCAGCAAAACATTGTAGTGCCTTTGAGTACAGAGTGAAATCTCACTGGTGTCAAAAGAGATATGATATATATGTTTAAACCACAATATCTGGTAAAATTCACTGAAGTGTTTTGAATTGTCATAACATGTTATTTAAATATCAGGTTTTGAGAGCTGAGGTGAATCAGACAATTCTGAAAAATGTTATTGTATTATTTTAGTTGACTGGTTAGTTTGCTAGTTCTATTAGCTTTCAGGAAAGAGGGATTTTTTCATCCAGCTAGAGAAGAGGTTTTTTTAAAGTCCTTTAAATCTATAATTCTACACAACTCAAAGGGACAGCACTTCTCTTCCTTCAGGGGTTGATCACAGCATCTAGCTGTGCATTGTGTCCTTGAGAAAACATCTAAAATAACTCAGCAGCTGGCACTTTCCAATGTCCCAGGGACAGGAAGGTCAGCACCCCAGCTGAGGACCATTTAACCCAAATCAGGACCTGACCTGTTGATTACAGAATGTGGTTTAATATTAAATGCGTGTATGTGATTTAAAAAATCAGAGCTGGAACGTTCTTATCCATTTCACTGACTGCCTACTAGGGAGACTTATTGCTCCTTTGCATCCCTGCTCCTCCAGCCTCATGGAATCAATTCCCACGTGGGAAGCAGGGATGGCAGCTTTGTCCGGGCTGCCGCTCCTCATCCCTTTCAGATGGGTGGATCTTTCAGGATCATCCTTCCCAGCACACCAACCAGCACTGCAGAGCTAATGAGGTGGAGCAGGTCATCTGCACACAAACAAGGAATGGGAACAGACCTCCTTCCCCTCAGAAGCAAAGGCAAGCACGTGCTGCAATGTTTATTAGTCAAATACAGCATTAGCAACATTTCAAATATCAACTCACAAGAAAGTGTCAGCATTGCTGTTGTAAAGCCCAATCTTACAGTGCAAACTTCATTTTTAGAGCGAATTAAACACTCCCTACACCACTCCAAACCACTCAGGACAACCTCTTGCTCCAGCTCCTCCTCTGCCCCTCATTAGCTCACCAAGCAGCAGCATCAGAGGCAAGTGGGGGGTCACTGATGAGTTGTAATTAGTGATAGCCTGTCACTGGGAAAAGCAGGGTCTCTAATTAAAGCAGGGCAGTTCCTTTCCTCTAAATGCTTCCTTTGCTGGAGCACAAGGTGGAGCTATGGAAAGGAAAGTCCAATAAAAAGCCTGATGGATATTTGCATCTCTGTGACTGGTAGTAATTTAAACAGGTTTGGCTCTTTCTGGGTACAGAGCTTTGAGAAAAGCAGGAAGCAAAGGGATATGGGCCTGTCCACCAGAAACCAACCCCTGACTCCTAACGGTGAACAGAGAGTGATACAACCAAACAGTGACAACTAAGGAGCCCTGGTGTGACCTGGCAGTTCTGTGATGCCCCTGCCACTGGCATCACATTTGGAGGCTGTGTAAAGCCTGCCCTCAGGGTCTTCTGGGGTTTGTGTAATTGCTTTTAGGATTCTTGAGTAGTTTGCTACTCAAGAGGTACAGGGATGTGCTGTAGGTTCTGACTGTGATTTCCTAAGCTTGTTTGTAACTCTTTGCAAGGGGATGGTACTGAGGGAACATAAACTGTGAAAAGCAAGTGACTGGCAGTGGAATTTATGAGAATATTCCCAGAGCTGAGCTTGAGGCTTTGCTTTGCAGTGCAGTTTCCCATCAGGAACACAGATGGACCGAGAGTCACCAGCTTATACCACTACACTGGATGTGCCAGATTTCTGTTCCTCCCTCAGAGGAGATGTATTTTTGCCTTTATGGAGCACAAGATTTTAGTTCAGGTGGAGGAGAAAGTTTGTCCCTGAGAGAAACATCTTTCCTCAATAGGTAGGTTCAAATCACTCAACAGGGACTCCCACACACTGTCCCAGGGGAATCACATAAAAAGCAGAGACAAGGAAACAAAAGATGACTGAAAACATGTCACAGCAAGGAGGAAGCCCCAAATCTTTATCACTGGCTGTATTTAATTGCACCTGACATTGTAGACATATGAAGAGATTGCCTTGCAAGAATAAGCTGGAGGAACTTCAGGGGTCAAAGATACAACCCTTGACTTGCCAAAGGCTATAGATAGTCCTGGCTGAGAACCCTGTGAAGGAAAGGGATTAAGATGATCTGCAAGAGACAAAAGACAGACAGGAGGAAAAACAGTAGTTTTCCGGGAGTAAAGGCAACATATTGTTACAATGAACATGGAAGATTCAAAAGTTCAGGAAGGACTCAGAATCACAGAATCATTAGGGTTGGAAAAGACCTCTAAGACCTCATCAAGTCCAGCTGTACTTGTTTGAGTACAATCCACATTGACATCCATGACATTACACCAGGCACCATCCTGATGGACTGCAGAAAAGGGCTTTTAAATGAACTTCTCAAAAAACCATCCAAGCAAGGCAAAGAACAGTAAGTGGAAGTTTAGCTCATTAAGTAAGCAGCGAAGGAGGGAAAATCTGGTTTTGTTGAGCTCTGGAACAATTTTTACAGAGAACACGGTTTTCAGTCTCAGACAGAGGGTTAACAGCCTCTGGGAAGATGGGCTGAGAATCTCTTACCAAACTGTGTAAAGGGAGGTTGAAAATGGGATAATCATGAAACTGTACAGTGGGGAGGAGCAGAACTACCTCCTTCAACAGAAGAGCACAATTTTAAGTCAGGTCAACTGTATCACATAAATTTATCCTCAGATTTCCTAAAAGGGGAGGAGGAAAACCAGAATTTTAGGTGGCGTGGATTAGTCTAGAGATTTCTGCCTAAATTACAAAAGGAACCTCATGTGATTGCAACTTAACCATAACAAGAAGTTAGAGTCAAGTCAATGGTTTTACCTTCTCCAGGCTGTCTCACTGCAGCTCTGGTTTAGAGAGACTAAAACTGTTTGGACACACGCTGATTTAATCACACGCTGATTTTTGATGAGCTGGGAGGAAGAAATTTTCACATTCTGTTAGTGAAGAATAGCTGAGGATGAAATAATATCCTAAACTGGCACAAAGAGACCTAGAAGACAATGTTTAAAGGCCCTTTAAGGTGTGGTTTGAGGGAGACTAAGCTTAAAAACCTCTACGTTGTAATAGCAGGAGAAGCAGTAAAAAAGAGGTGTAAGAAACCTCCTTTTCTTTCCTTCTCTCCCTGAACAAGGAATGATTATACAGTTGAAATCTGGGGATAAGTCAATTAACCTGAATGTTGAAAGCAGTGGTTACATCTCCTTCTCTAAAGAAAGGAGAAAATAGAGGGTATTTGGGTTTTTTTGCGGACACTGACCTGTTGGGTTGTCAGAGATTGCACAGGAACACAAAGCCTGAAAGCTTCCAAAGGTCTAAGTGAGCAGTAACATGCATCCAGGTGTGAGAAAACCTGTTTTCAAGTCTCAGTCTGTAATGGATAGAGAGCAAAACTTTATTACCATGGATGGGTGACTTGGCCATTTTAACATATATTATAACAGGTAGGTTTTGCCAGCAGGATGGGAGAGCAACTTGGAGAGCAGTGAGGATTCAAGGGGGGATGGACACACACAAATCTCTCAGATGCTGTAGCAAAAAGAGGTTCATTTGATAAAAGATGTCTGTGAACAGAGATGCAACACTGCCTCTGCACACAGACGAGACATCTGTCAGAGCAGCTGCTTTATGCCCATGCTTTGAAGGAGGACTGGATATTCCAAGTATTCAAAGAAGGGTTACAAAAAAAATTCAGATATTGCAAAGGAAAGCTTATATAGTATGAGGCTTAAGGAGCTCAGTCTGTTGAGCTTAACACGTGGAGATGCGACCTGAGAACCAGGAACTTCTTGATCTAACAGAAGTATAGCAAAATCCTGTGGCTGCATGGAGTGGAGACAGGTGAATTCAACTCTAAAATAAAAAGCCATTTCTTTGTAATAAGCATTATTAAATATTGGAATATCTTAGTACAGACTTTGGCTGACTTTCTTCTTCTAAGCCTTTAAGCAAGACTTTAAGATACTGTTCTAATTTAACAGTTTAATGCAGCTTCCAGAAAACACTGTGTGGCCTTTGGAAACAGGGGTTGGAAAGAGATGATCAGTGGGGTGGTCCCTCCTGCCTGGAGAGCCCATGTACAGGTAGCAGGTACTCCTTTGATAAAATAAACAAAGACCTGCTTTAAAAGCCAGAGTGTAAACTGATCTGACTGATGTGGTCTGATGCAACAGACTCAGCTTTATTGGATTAACCAGCAAACTTTATCAGCTTCCCAAGAGTCCCACGAAAACATTGAGTGCCCACCCTTTCCAGACTGTTGCTTAAAAAAAAAAAGGACTTGAATATAAGCAACAGCAAAAAAGGTGGATCAAGAGAGCAGGTTGTTAATCTTTCTGCACAGTAGTTAAAATACTTGGTCTGTGGATGTACATTCACAGGTATGAAGCCAACATGAATCCATTTGTAAAACTCTGCTGCTCCCTGGGTAGAAGAACAATCATAGAATCAGAGAATTCCAGAATGGTTTGAGTTGAAAGGGACTTTAAAGATCACCTAATTCCAACCCCTTGAGTTAAGCAGAAAGGAGCAAAAGTAAAATGTGAATAAAACTTGCCTGTGCTACAATAACCAATCATTTATATCACTTTGAATCTGTGAATAACAGACAATTTGTAAGGAGTCAAGAGCACAATAATAAAAGACCCTATTTGCCATGGTTTTAAATTCACTTGCAAGAGTCCACACCTCTTCTGGGAGACTTTTCAGAGTCTGTGAGCTAAAATGTTTGGAACCCTCCAGCATCAATTTTCAGAAGCCAACAAATTCATTTGGATGCCTTAATTTTTAACACCATGCTTGTGATTTTTTTTTTTTTAGGAGACAGATCGGTAGAAATATTCAAAGTGTCCTGAAAACTACACTCCTCTGAAGAAGCTTAAACACAAGAGAATTTTAAAAATTAAAAAAAAAAAGTTACTTTTTTTCCCAGCTACTTGTCTGTTTGTTCTTCTTTTCCTTTTCTTCCTTTGTTTTTTCTAAGACCTGTGAATAAATCAGAAATGTTGTCATGTTGTATTTGACAAGCAAGTTCTCTAAGAGTGAAGAATGACCCCTCAAAGCAAGGTGCAAAATCCCTAACAAGTGGCTCTCCTTAGGGCTGGTCCATGTGCACTCTCAGCTATTCTCCAAGGAAGCAGGATTGAAGATTCCTGCATGCACAACACACCATGTGGGCTCCCAGCCTGCAGAACAGCTCCCAAAAGTAGATTTTGATGGGTCAAAGCCATTTTATTGAATTAGCCCTTTATTGTTTACATTAAATCCAAGTGAGCTCAGAAATACTGACTTATCCTCCTGAAAGGCTGGATTATACCGCGTGGCTCGGATGCAAAAAAAGATTAGGGCTTTTATACTAATTACTTCCAGCATGAGGAGTGCATGGACAAGAAGAGAGCTGACTTTGGAGACACTCTGCTGGGCACTTCAGAAATATTTGTCAGATTTTTTGGTCAGATTTGTTGTCTTCTTTTCTTGCCAGACATAACAGAGCTTGGAGTGCCACACTGCCATTAAACCCTGCACAGAAGTGCCATGTGTGGGACAGAGGGTGGGAACAGCCCTTTCCACTTGTTTCTGCTTGTTTTATCCACTCTCCCCATGTCACTGGTGCTGTGAAGTTCAGTGTAGCATCACTTTCTCCCACTCTGCATCTCTTGTAGCATCACTTCTTCCCGTGCTACATCACTCTCGGAGAAAGTAAGAGACTAGAAAGAGATTATCTCATTACTACTAAGTGAGTTTTCATTCATTTATACTTAATCAGCCAAGTAATCCAGCAGGATGCAAAGTTTCCCAGGCTACAAAACCCGAGGTGTTTTCAGCAGTCTGAAAAATCAGAGTGGGATGTGGATGTGAATATTTTGGGAACTGGACACGTCAGATCAGTGTCATTGCTGTAAATCTCCAGTGCTGCCATCAGACAGGAAGGACACACAGACACAACATGGGTAAGACTCTCTCACATGTGTGTCCTTCTCTAAATGAACCCACCTATTTCTCATAATCAAACGGGCACCTGCCCCTGCAGAACAGACATTCAGCTTTTGTGGCTGACAAGGGAAATCAGAACTATCAGGGAATTCAATAATTTGTATGGGCAAAACAGATGGCCCAGGAGTGCCCACAGCTTTCACTGAATGACTTTGCACGCAGTGACATCACATCTTCTCACTCCACAAATTACTCCTTAGGGCCTGGGGTCTGCTGGTATTTGTTTGAGTGATGATACTCTGTGCAGTTTGTGAGACAGAACAAACAGGAGGCTTAAATGTGCCTAAAGATTTGTGAACTGCTGATCCTACAGAAAGGACACCCTGTGTTGCTTTTACAACGGAACAACGTGGATTTTTTATGGTTGTTCTTCTATCTTGAGCAAAATGTTTGTGCCCAAACTCTACGTTACAGAAATGCACAGACCTTTCCACTCACACAGCTGTGATGGGGAAGGTAAAGCTCACAAAAGGGTCTTGTTTTAAATCTTGCATTCAATAAACTGCTAGAAGAACAAAATGAAAACAAGCTATTGTGTTAATCTCCAGATTAGCCCTCATAGTCTGTCAATTTAATACTGATTAGTAAACAATGTCCATAATTAAGCTGTTGTTGGAGACACAAATGCCCCACGAGCCCGAACTAATGCGTAGTATTCAATCCTTTTACAAAGGATGGCAGATACAATTCCAGGAATGTTAATGCTGTCAAGTATCCATGATGTACATAACAAAAGAGAAGGCAGAGAGTTGAGGTAATTAAGCTCACACTAGACCTTCTCTCCAACCTGTACGTGTTTATTGACTAAATGTTATTAGGTGCAGTAAATAAAATGCCACTGAGTCGTGGGACCAAAAACGGGACGAAGTTTATGGGGCCGTCAAACTCTGGATTCCCCTGGCATCAAAGCACACACATCCCCTTTGCTAAGGCCAGTGACATTAATGTGCATGACAGGGGTCCATGGGGCCGTGGTCCCCTAATTGTTTAGGAGACCTTTTAGTCTGGTTGCAGACTGCATGTCTTGGTATTTGTGGAGCTAATTGCACTAAAATCCGCCAGCACAGTGTTTGCAGTGATGGGTTAACTCATTTATCCTCGGGATAATACTCAGCTCTTTGTCAGCCTGGTCTCCCGCGTTCACTCCCGACTGTCACCCCAGATGTGGAGGAGGAAAGAGGCTTCCAGCAGTGCTGCCCATGGAAACGCCCTGACTGCACATGTGCAAGAGCAGAAACATTGAAATGGGAAACAAAACCATTTTCCTGAGTGTTTCCATCACTGGGAACCTGTTCTGCTTTTCTCATGAGGGTCACAAAGCCCAGTGTGGAGTTTAGACCCCGATAAACTCCAACAGCTGGCACAAGCAGAGATGTTTGGCTGGGCTCCTCTCACTTTATTCTTCCATACTGAATCTTGTGGATCTTGGCTTGGAATGAGATGATCTTTAAGGTCCCTTCCAATCCTAACCATTCCATGATTCTATGATTCAGTTTTGAACTAGTCCTGTGCAGCACAGCCCAGACAGGGTAATGCTCTGGGTTCCTTGTGACATCCTTTATTTCCCCTCAAGAAAAAAATCAAGGTGGAAATAATTACAAGCAATCTTTTGGTTTGATTTCAATATTTTTGAATTGCACTAGTTATATCTGAACAGTGACAGAACGCATACAAATATTTTTTTCCTAACACGGACTCTAATACTTACAAACTTCAGAGTGAAAGGAATTAAATGTTCCTTTGGACATTTTTCCAGAGTCTTGGATTTATGGTATCTTTTCAGACTTCTTGCCCCATGTTTCCAAACATACAAATAACTAACAAAATCATAATTGTAGCAATTCAGAAGCCCTTTCTGCCCAGGGATCTCAAATGTCTTGGCTCACACAGTGTCACCGAGCAAGTCTCCTATGGGATGGAATGTATTGATAGCCCCATTGTACAGTTTGGACATCTGCAAATTAAATTGTTTTGCCAAAGGTCAGAAAGAGCATAAATTAGTGGTAGAACTGGGAAAAATACTCAACAGTGTCTTCCCCACTCTCCATCCCAGGCTACTCATGGAAATGCAGAACAGCACTGAGTGGCTTCCTGTTTGGACATGTGGGTTTGATTAAGGCAGGCCACAAGTTCCCAGAATTTTTGGCCAGGTGGTGACTTAGCTTTTGGATGTTACAGAAGCACAGCACCTCTGCCCTTCCCTCCTGCCACAGTGCAAACCCCCCTGCACACAGGGAGCAGCCCTGCCTCGTCCACAGAATGGAGAGGGGAGGACATGGGATGGGAATGTGCAAGGAGAGGTGAGGGGTAGCACCAGACCACAGCACACCAATTTATTTTGGCTTAGACCGCTATGGAATCACAGGCTCAGTGGAAAATGCTCCTTCTAGAAAAAGAGCCAACCAGCCAGTATTCCCATCCCTTGAGCAGACTCACAACTAACATTACTGAGGCACAGTGTTGTCCCATATTTTAAACACCTCTCCAACACCCAAAAAGACCTTTTTCCTTACACAAGGAGCAAGACTTGCTCTGTCTTCACAAAATCTACAGGAAAGAAAAATCTACAGGTTTCTGCAGCAGCTCATTTGGGGTGGTTTTGTGGATGTAGGAGAGATGGCATGAAGCACACTGGAGGCAGAAAGTGTCACTGTCACAACAAGCCTGTTGGGCAGCCAAGCAGGGTCAGTGTAATGCTCTCAGAGTACCTTCAGTGTGCCTGGAAGTCACTCAGACCCTGGGGAAATGTGGCCTTGCCAAGGAGTTCAGCAGTCCCTGAACACAGGTTTCCCCAGCCTGAGCCTTTCCAGAAAGCTGCTTGTCTGCCTCACTCACCCATCCCGAGCTGTCAGAACAGGAGCAGGTGAGACAACAAAGCACAAAAACACAGCTCAAATCTCTCTGGGTCACACGGTGGAACTTCAAAGGGAACAGAGGCAGCAGCTGACAGAGAAGGAAATTTGGGGTTGGGACTGAAGTACAGAAGTGAGAACTAGAAAGTATAAAAGTTTTCCCATTTGACACAGGAAAGTCACACAAGAGGCTGCCAGAACTTTACTGAGCCATGTGGGAGATTAATAGAGGAATAACCTCCTTTTCCACTTACTGTCCTGCTTACACTGGGAAGGGCTGTTTAGATGAAGATTGAGTTCTGCTGAAGAAAGCATATTTGCCAAATTAACCCCATTTTGAACACATTAGCAGAAAAACAAAAGTAAGGATAAACTGTAGTCCCACTTCACATTTCAAGTGCATCCGAATGAAACAGGAACTTCTCATTGCTCAGCAGGAAAGAAATATGTGCTTGTCCCTGGATTCATAAAAGAAATGGAAGTTGATCTCATATTTCCCCTTATTGTTTTAATTGTCTCATCATACTTGATTACAATTTGCAGACAACTCGGGGGTACTTAGATGAGAGATGCAACAGAAGCACTCACATAGTGTATTTTAGAAAAATATTTATCCCCTTTCTATATAAGAATATGGACAGGCACATGAAAATTGCTGTCTCTTTTTCCTACCAGCCACAGCCAAGAGCTAATGATTCATATGTAAAAGCAAAAATGCCATAATGCACTTAACCAGATGTGGAAAGCTGAAAATGGAGGTGTGAGTGGATAGCTGTCCTTAGCTCCTCAGTGTTGCAGTCATCTCTTTCCTTAAGACCTGGAGTGGAAGAGCTTGAAACTTCTCCACACCAAACAAAGACAGCCCCTCTCGGTAAGAGAGTCAGCTCTTTACAAAAATAAATCGTTAGCTGGAATATTCTCTAGGCTGGCTGAAAGCTGGTTGAAAATCTGCTCTTTAACATTCACACAGAGCTTTGGTACCACCCAGTGCACCAAGAGGCAAATAATTACCTGAAGCACAACTCACCCAGACACACCCCTGAGCTCCTCAGGCCAGATCTCAGCACAAGAGCAAATTGTGCCAACAGCAGCTTTTTCCTGACTCTTCAACCACAGGGAGCTGAAGGGAGGCTCAGGCAGAGTGGAAATGTGCAAAGTTACTTACTCTGCAAACATCCTCTCCTGGACCCAGCAATACCTGTGGAAAATGGGACAGCCTTCAGCCCTGTCAGCTTCCTAGGAAAATTGCTCATGGAAGCAATGTATATCAGGAAGAATTAGTGAAGGTCTGCTATTTATGTCCTTTAAATTAGCCCTCATCCCTGAGCCTGACACAGGACTCACATGAGCACCTTGCTGGGACAGCTGGGGTGGCTGTGAGGAGGCAAAAGGGCAGGTGAGCTGCTGGAGCAGGTTGGCACAAACCTCCTTCCACACCTCACCTGCTGTGCAGTGCAGGATCTGCCTCCATCAAGAGAGATCCACATGGAGGGAAGTCAAGCCTCACTGCTCTGCTACACAATTTCAACTTCACCTTGGGCAAAATGTTTGGATCTAGATCCTTCAGGGACTGTCTTTACAGAGCCTTAAGTTGCTACTCAGAATTATACAGTTAAATAGGTTTGTCATCCAGGTTAAAAATTTTCTGTGTTACACTTGTTCAAGTGAAAAATAAGACAGCATCCCTTCCTTGCTTCTCTAGAATGTTATAGGAATAAAGAAAGATAAGTCTCTGAGATGCCAGGGTAAGTATCTACAGAAAGAGACATTTGATAAAGTTAACAGAGCTTGTATTAAAATGTCTTTTGAAAAACAGAGGGTTTGGCTGAGCTCTCTGATCATACACTGTCTGTCTGTCCTCTCCACACACATCCCCACTTGCTCATTTTAGCCATAAGTGACCGGACTGAGTGTAAGAGGCTTCAGAGAGATTAAAGACACTGAATTTTTTAAAAGCAGGTACTTTTTCTCTGTTACAGGACAGAGAGCATAGCAGTGTGTCCCACCACAGAGAAAACCCTGTGGGACAAGCTCAGCCCCCACCAGGCAGCAGGAACCCACAGGGCAAAGAGCCTTCCCCTCTGCCCAAACACAGAAAAACTTTAATCAGAAACTCCAGTAACGAGATACACCAATGGAGACACCACAATTTGCCAAAATTCTTGTTTAAAAATCCTTTTCACTGTTTCACCCTTTATCAGTTTGTCTCTCTTTTGTGAGCATTTTGAGGACATGGTTTATTGTTGAACATGGTGGTGGTGCTGGGTTGATTGCTGGACTTGATAATCTTAGAGGTCTTCTCCAACCTTAACAATTTGATGATTCCTCTACCTTTTCTTCTACATTTCATACAGGGTTACCAGACTGCAGAGATTAAATCTCCCATTTTTCTTGCTCCATTGGTTCAGCAGTAACAACAAGGCCGAACCATTTGATGTCTACAGCCCCACCTTCCCTGTGTGGTTCCACCCACATCTGAAATCCCGGGTGCTCTCCCATCCTGGCTCACAGAGGGTTCCTACCCCGTGGCCTCTAATCTGTGAAGAGTTCCCACATCTGTGAAGTCCTTCCCAGTGGGATGTAGAGCACACTTGCCTCTGCAACACTGTTGAGGCTCTTCTCTCCAGCTGAACTGGAACAATCAATTCCAGCAATCAAAGGGATGTGGAGTTTCTCAGCCAGGGCTGGACCAAACAACCACCTGTAAAAGCCACCAAGAACTGTATGAAAATCTCTCTTACCTCTTATTCAACTCCATTTTCACTTTTTGCCTTCTTAAGCTGTTGCAAGGTCAGCTGTGACAAAATATTCTGGAGCAATTCACAGTTGTGTTATTTGCTAAAGTTACTTAGAAAAAGGTCAATTGCCCTATTTCACATCATCCAGTAGTTTCCAAACAACATGTTATCTAAATACTGATTAGCTGCACTGAATCATTGGTTTTCACACTGTTAAGCCAAACCCATTTGAATAATTTTGAATATTTTAGCTCTCCCTTTGGAAATCAAGATCCTACTTACTTCAATTCATGTTCCATAAGCTCCCAAGAACCAACTGTTGCAGTTTGCTGTAGGTCTGATCCCGTGATAAATCTCAGTTACCCATTTCTCCTGTAGTTGTAGAGGCAGAACTCCCTGTCTACTCAGATGAGGCTGTTTGTCCTTCAAATCTGGCTGTTCCTCATTCCCCAAATGCAGGAACATGGGAGATGCTCTGGAGCAGGAAGAAGAAGGAAACACATCACCCCTAAATTTAGGCAGGTTAGTGAGAATTAAGAAACTGTAGGATGTTTTTCTGTAAGCAGGGACCCAGGCAAAGTTTATTCTGTGCCAGTTAGAGTTTGTTAAACAGCTTCAAGGGACTTTGAATCGCTTCACAGATGAAATAAGCTGAAGTTTTTGTGTCAGTTCTCATTTGCCAGGCAACAATCATAACAGAGGCAGCAGTTACACCCTGGAAGGGTGGAGGAGTGGGGTTACAGGGCAGAGGATCCACAGCAACTGTCACCCATCATCTCTGCTGGTGGTTCCAGCTATCAGCAACCAAGAATGCCATGGAAAATCCTACTGCATTCGCTCCTGAAGGCATTCCCTAAGGGAGGAGAAAAGTAGGTTATAATTTGCTTCAGGAAAACTGGGCATTACTCCATCAAGATAGGAAAAAAAAAAAAAAGAGTGATATTTTAAAAGAAGATCATGAAATCAGATGCCATCTTGTGGCCAAACCCCATGGAATTGCTATGGGAGATACAACCCCGAACACAAAACCCACAATAAACACACTGACAAAAGAGAAGAAATGAGGGATTAAATAACTAGTGACAAACCATGGAGACTTTAATCTCCAGGTCTGTAGTTCTCTGTTCAGTGTTTTCCTGTTCGCAGGTGTAGAACCAGTTCTGACAGTTACACTCCAGTAAAAGATTTAATTAACAAAGGGGTCTTTAAGGCCCCTTCCAACACAAACCATATTGTGTTTCTATGATCTATGCATAGAAAACACTTTTTCGGCCTTTCAGGTGATTTCAGATCACCTCTCATGTCACTTATGACTGGCTGTGTGGTCTCTGCACAATATGAAACCACCTCACAATCAGGTAAAGCCTTTACTGTCACAATTATTCTCATTCCTGTTTCATGGTTTTGCAAACCAGAAATCACAGGATCATGGAACGGTTTGGATTGGAAGGGACCTTAAAGATCATCCATTTCCAATCCCCTGCCATGGGCAGGGACACCTTCCACTAGACCAGGTTGCTCCAAGCCCTGTCCAACCTGGCCTGGAACACTTCCAGGGATCCAGGGGCAGCCACAGCTTCTCTGGACAACCTGTGCCAGGGCCTCCCCACCCTCACAGGGAAGTATTCCTTTCCAATATCCCATCTAACCCTGCCCTCTGGCAGTGGGAAGCCATTCCCCCTTGTCCTGGCACTCCAGGCCCTCGTCCATTGCCATTAAATAATGTGACCCTCCCATTGCACTGTAGGAGGACCCCGATTCCTGACTGTGCTCATCACAAATATAAAAATATAACATAATCCCAGGCACACAGTGACACTGAAGCCTCAGGGATATCTGGAAGATACACCAGAGGACCTACAGGAGCCCCAGGCCTTCTCCAGAGCAACAACTGGAGCCCAGGTGGGACATCTTACAGCATGAAAATGGTGCTAGATCCCCATTTTTTAGGGAAATGACCTGTTCCTACCCCATGGAAACATACAGGATTATCCATCTGAACATAAAAAATCCATTTGAGCTGGTAACAGCAGCAGTTGTGAGCAAGGGGTTAACCAGCAGCCATTAGTACAGTGAGGAAATTACCCCAACAGAAGTATAATCCACATGGTAGAAGACAAGTGTTATTCACAAGTTATTAATAAAAGAGACCAAAAAGAAGGCAATGCTGTACTGTTCTGTTAATCTCATAAGCCCAGATGTTCGTGAAATGAAAAACAGCCCAAGTACATGACCTTTCATACTGATGTAAAGGAACGTTTAAGATATGATGGGATGTTATATATCACAGGACGTTAAAAACATCACGGAGAAAATCCAGTGTGAGCAGCAAAAACGCAAAGAGCCGAATACTTACAAAAAGATCTATCTGATAAATGTAAAAAAAAAAAAAAAAAGGAAAGAAAATCAGATTATAAATTTCCATAATCGTTATTTTACACACTTTTATAGGTACCACGGTGCCAAAGTACAGACGTGGCAGGAATCACTATGGCACAGGATTGCTGGAATTTCTTGCACTTTCTCTTAGTGTGAAAGGAACTGTTCATTCTTTGGAAGGCGTGTGATGCTCTGGTTTTATGCATAATAAAATGTTATGCAGAGAGCACCCTACATGCAAAAAAAATATAAAAATCTGTGCACCCTGTTGCAGCCTGTTCTTGGAGTCAGTTCTTGAGGTAATCAATTCATTCGGAAGCAAATTAGTTTGGGAATTAGGAGATCTGGAGCCCGTAAAATAAAATTTCTCTGGATGCTGGTCACCCTTTTCTGTTCCAGCCCTGGTGAACAAAACACAAGTGAAGAGTGTGGGGAGATCAGAAGGAAAATCTGTGTGTGCAGACAGCAAAGAATCCAGACAGGATCTCTTGGTCTTCCCCTTGTTTCTTTTCCTTTCAGATGCTTCGGAGTAAAACATGTGGTTTACACTCCTCTTCGTGTAAACTTCTCCGGGGTGATCCCAGACACAGGGCAGGCCCTCTGTAAACAAGGTGGACAAAGCTGGGCCTCAGAGCCTGGGGGAACACGTGTCTATTGTAGCTCTTTATTGCCCACACCACCTGGTCCATGTGGATTCCGCGGCCACAGCCCGGCACAGACCTTGGAAGGGATGGGATAAAGGCAAAGGAACTCACCAAAACCTAAAATCCTCTCCCAGCACCCCCATCCTTGCTGACACTGGAACAACGTGGCCCCAAGGAGGGGGGTGTGGGGCAGGTTTGGGAGGTCAGTTTACACTCAGGTCAGCTTATACGTGAGTGTATACAGTATAGGGGTCTGTTTTCTATTTGCTTGTCAAATACCAACACCATAAAGAAAGGAATAGTACTAAATCCACCATTTTAACCTTACACATACCCACAATTACAGCTGAAATAACTCAGCAATTTTTGAGTTATATGAGTGCAAAGAAAGCATCTGTAACCAATCACCTATTTTTTGTTGGTGCCTTTTTTTTTTTTTTTTGGCAATTCTATATCTTAAAAATTGTGAATGCAGTTCTAATTTTTTTTTTTTAAACTTGTTAAAAAAAAAAAAACACAACACATGTGCTCTCAGGCTGAAAACACACATGCCAAATTCAGCCTGGAGAGAATTTTTACGGCTGAGTTATAAACCCCTGAAAAATAGGGATTTATAATGGAAACGCTGACAGACCATTAACTACAATAATAACATAAATGGAGCAATAGAATTTCCAAGTTATCTCCTTTCTGTTTGTGTCAGCATTCCTGCACCAAGAGCCTGTATAACACACACAGAGCATTAGCAGCACATCACTGAAGGTTCTCTCCTATGGAGTTCACGGGATGCAGAGGAAAACCCAGCAGAGGAAGGAGTGAGGCACAACGTGTGTGATGTATGTCTTGGGGTGCACCACATCCTCAATCAGCTCTAACTGGATACAGGATATCTAGGATATTGATTATATCCTGTCTATCTCGTGCTGGACGTAGATTTTGGGAGGAATCCTTCCACCAAGCACGTAGCAGACACCAGTTTCACCTGTATCCACAGGAGAGCAAGGCACTGCTGGCTGATTCCATGCACTTCCACTGCCCAGCATGAGGATTGCTCTGAGCTTTCTGTGGGACCCACAAAAGAGAGAGGGAGATGACAACTGGGCATGAAAACGGGGCACAGGAGGATTGTTAAAGACTGGAACTGCACTTCGTGTGCTCTTGCTTTAAAAGCTCGAGCTCTGCCTCCTCTGGGAAGATGAATAGACTGAAAATATGCAAACTGTCACACTGCTCAAGTTAATTTGTTCCCTGTTACAGACGGGGACGAGTTGTTTAAAAATAAAATAAGTGGCAGCTAATGCTGCAGGATCTGTACATTGTTCACCCTTACAAGAAAAAAGCTCTTAGTGGTGAAGCTGTTTAGCTCTTTATGCCTTCCCATCACTGGCAGTTATAACAAAGTACATATTCCTTATGAAAACAGAATTTCAATTTCATGGAATCACAGACTGCTCTGGGTTGGAAGGGAACTTAGAGAACATCTCATTCCATGGTGCCATGGGTAGGGAGACTTTCCACTATCCCAGGTTGCTCCAAGCCCTGTCCAACCTGGCCTTGGACACTTCCAGGGATTTCCCTGGGCAACCTGTGCCAGGGCCTCACCGCCCTCACAGGGAAGAATTTCTCCAAATTATTCTGCATGGGGTTGATACTGGGAGTGAAGGAGGATGATAGATCCATGTACAGTGAGGATTTGCCAGATTCAGGGTTTTGGAAGATAATCCAATACAATCAGCATCTGGCTTGTTCCCTGCCTCCTTTGTCCTACACATCCTAAAGCACCTGACATAACATAGCCAGTATCATTCCCATTTTACAGATGGTTAAAGAAAGGCACAGAGGTGAAATAAATTCCTCAATATTACATATCAGATTTCTTCCAAAACCCAGGAAAAGAACCAAGTTTTCTCCTTGTTTTAGTAACCTCTGCTGTACAAACCTCAGATTTCAATCTTTTCCACTTTAAGGGTAAAAAGGCTCAATAAGGCCCTAGAGTTGACACAACTCATCTGCTTCAGAAAAGCCCTGGTTCGCTCCACAAGTGGAGAGAAATTCTCATATCACAAAAACTGTTTCCTTCACAAAAATCCTTTCCCACGTGAAGAGTGAGTTTGAACAAAAGCACGCTCTTTTTCTGCTAACATCATCACCGATCCCGACAGTCCCTCCTCTGACACCCACCAGCTCCCTCGACAGGGAACCATTCTCTCCAAAAGCACTATTCCCTGTTATCTGCATGGAAAGAAGGAAAACCAGTGGTTGTAACGACTCGAGCTGCTTCACTGAGCCCTTCTGCCACTATTGCTCTGCTTCTGTCCAGCACACGTGTCCAAGCCTCGTCAGTGCTCAGGATCCTTGGCAGGCCCAGCTCCCTTTGACCCCCTCGCACACCGGACACTCCACAGAGCTGCTCCCGACAGTGCTCCCGCCACTGTTTGGATCGGGGAGCTCGGAGATGACACGTGGCTGGGCCTGTTGTTTACAGCCCAGGAGAACACAACAGACGTCCAGTTGTGCCGGTGCCTCGCCAAGATTAGCACGTGGAAGAGCAGGAGCTGGCTGGAGCTGAGGCTCAGCAGGACAGAGGTCAGGCTTGCGGGCAGAGGGAAATGCTCCGAGGAGCGCTGCGGTTCCTTCGGAGCGAGGACACGTGCTCAGGGGTCACCAAGAGAATCCAGCTTCCACAAGGTTTCTCTCTCCTTATTGATACTGAGCTCTCCGACAGCAGCATCTGTGAGAAATGCTTTATAGCCACGTGACGGCCCAGCCTCAGGGATAAATGCCTTCCTCACTTCCCA
>NW_021940750.1:40510512-40529913 GCF_001715985.3 Manacus vitellinus | reverse complement strand
ACAGCCAAAAATTCCTTCCCAATACCCCATCTATCCCTGTCCTCTGGCAGTGGGAAGCCATTCCCTCTTGTCCTCTCACTCCATGCCCTTGTCCAAAGTCTCTCTCCAGATCTCTTGTGAGCCCCACTTACACACTGGAAGGACACAAAGCAAGTTCTGGACTCAGAGGAAGTTTTCACCCTTATTTTCAAGGGACTAAATAGCACAAACAAAATCAGTCTAGAAGCCTAGTGCCACCTCCAGAGTTCCCTTCTCAAGGATTCTGTCACAGCTGACTTTAAAATGAGCATTATTGCCCTGCAAATAGAGCTGCCAGGCAGTAGGACATTTTCTGCTGTACCCAAGCCTTCCCACCTTCTTTTCCATATGAAAAATGCACAGCTCAACTCACCCAATAAACAGCAAACCAAAGGGACCCTTCCCCCATTAACTTTTCTTCCCACTTTTACACAATCCATGCACTGCCATGCTTCAAAACTAGAAAGAAGTAGGGTTTTCTTGCAAACAATCACCAGAAGTGAGGCAGAGAGGCAGGCAACAGTGCTAACCTGGCAGCTGACTGCACTGGGGAATGGCAATTCCCAGAGGGAAAGCTCAGCTTTGCCGGCAGTGCCTGGAAAAGGTTGGCATCTTGGAGCTTGATAATAGGGTATTAATCACGTTCTGGTCCCGAAGAGTGACCATCAAAATCAAACAGCAACACCGAGAGGTACAGGAAATGCTGAATTAAGGTAACACTTCCCCCCCCAAACCACCACTCCAAACTAATCCTGTCCCTCAGCTGTGCCAATCCCTGGAACTGAGGTTTCTCAAGCTGTCTGAAGTCTGGAGCAGCCAGCTCCAAAGTGAGCAGTAAGTGCATGGCTTCCAGCCACGCTTGCAGTGCCTCCCTGCCAACTCCATCCTCCCCAGATGCAGGTTCAGGAGGCACAACAGAATCTGGGGGCAAAGTGGAACAGATGCAGGGAACGGTTCCTCCTGCTTTGAGGTTTCAGCAGGAATGCTCCAGACAGCTCTGGGGAGGGCTGATGGGAACAGGCAGAGCTCAGCACCTGCCCTTGCTGTGTCATGGCGACAAGGACAAACCTTCACCATGTGCAGCCTTGGCTTTTAAAGCTACAGAACCCTTTCTAAGCGATTCATAACGTCACAGAGTTGTTTGAACTACTGAAAAATAGAGAGACTGTGGGGTTTTTTATTTTATTTTTATGCAGTGCTTCAATTGGTTGGGTTATTTGTTTCATTACAGGAGATCAAAAATAATTCTGATGTTCACAATGAGCAGTAAAGGCCACTGAAATATGCTGGAGTAAGTTTAAAAGCAGGTGGTTACCTTATTAAGTGTTAAATATTCAGAGCTGAAATATGAGTCTCTTTCCATCTAGGGCATGCAGTAAATGGCTTCCACATATGCATAACAGCCCATTAGCACAATAAAAAAAATTAGTTACCCAGTTGAAATTAGAAAAAATAGGTACTAAATGTAAATTTCAAAGGATCAGTTTTATTTTAAGAGCCGTTGTTCCAGCTGGATAGCCATGGACTGCCTAATCTAAACAAATGCAGCACAATGGAAATTATTCTTTGGAATTCTTCAACCCACAGAGTATTTGTGGGAGGGTGAGGGGGGCGAGGGGACAGAGAGGTTTGGACTCATCAGATGCATGACAAAGAACCTTCAAATTTTCATTTCCTAAAGAGTTTGGGGATTCCACAGGCAGAAAAGCAGCTTTCCAGGGCAAGGTACCTCCTTGAGTCTGCAACACCAACAGAATTCACTCCTCTCAACATTTTGATGGCACTGTAGCAGGTCTCACCTCTGCACGAAGTTACCCACTGCAAAATTAATTTGCTGAACTTTAACTGACTCCTTTGGAGTGAAACATTCACTGGCAGGTGGGCTCTAAAGGGACGAGTATCCAAGCTTAATAAACACGCAGTCTATCAGCTTGTGTGTGTTTTAATAACCGCCACAATTTTGCAGGTATTCGAAAAACCCAAAATAATTTTATTTTTACAACAACCTGTGGCAAGTCAGATCGGGAACAGGGCAGTCTAACACTAAACTAAATGCCCATAAACTTTTAGCCATATATGCAAAAAAATAAAATTGCACAATAAAAGAGTTTAGCAGTCCCTGTGCCCACGTTTCAGCTGAAGGGAACTGTTTCAGTCACATGTGCTTTTTCTCCTGAGAGTTATGTTTGGTATTTTACACTCAACTCTGGCACTATTTTTCACTTGTTAATTGGAGACCACAATCACTTCTGCAGCGTTTTGCTCTGCTTTCTGTATTTGTGATCTGCACTCAACTGTCAAATATTTAAAGCCCAAAGCTTTCCTGACAAGGGAACAGCATCTGTCCCAGCTCTCCCCAGAGCTGACCTTCCACAGAGTGAGCCCTGGATTCCATCTGCAGCAAACGGGTCATTACTGGAAAGACAAAACCCAATTCTACAACCTGAGCATGAGAACAAGACTCCACAGCTACAGCGTCGTGTCTGTTCACACCAGGGGAGAGCTCGGCAGTCAGATTTATCAAAACCTGGGCATTTTGTACTCAAAGGGAGACATTTTAGAAATAAATGCGAATCTTCTTCAACATTAGGTCTCTGGTTAATTAGGGGCTCCCCCCAGCCTTGTCACACAAAATAAAATCTGCTGTGTGGCACAAAACTTGGCTGTCGAGATTGTTATCGTGGACATTGTTAAAACAAACATTAATTACCACGATGGCAGGACTGGGGGATTTCTCTCAGATACAGACACACACATATAGACATATATGTATGTGCATTGTAGTCATCCTCATGTCTCAGCAATTAAACTCCAATTTTAAATAGCACCTTCATAGTTACAGTAAGAATACTTTGTGGTGTTTATCACTGGGGAGGAGATTGAGTCACCAAGGCTTTGCCCAACCATGTCTGACTGC
Source organism: Manacus vitellinus (assembly GCF_001715985.3). Taxonomy (NCBI): domain Eukaryota; kingdom Metazoa; phylum Chordata; class Aves; order Passeriformes; family Pipridae; genus Manacus; species Manacus vitellinus. Next base: position 40,526,978 of record NW_021940750.1, on the reverse strand, counting down.
TCCAGCCAGCCCAGTAAGTAGCTCCTCGAAAGTTTCCATGAACAAATCTCATTTTCATCCTGTATCTCTGGTAAAAGCACATCCCTGCACTACCTCTCCTGCCATTTAAGCACCCACAGAGATCACAAGATGTTCCTAAACTGGACACTTTCCTACATGACCCTTGGGGACGTGGGTTAGTGCTTGGCATTGCTGGGTTAAGGGCTGGACTCGATGATCTTAGAGGGCTTTTCCAGCCTAAATGATTCTGTGATTCCATACCCTCCGGGAATCTGCCCGGCTTTGGTTTTGGCTTCACCTTGTTGTTTCCCAGGTAGCTGTTCCTCCCACAGGAGGCAGGGACATCTAGCGACCAAAAAAGGACATTGCAAATAAATACCCACCGCATCTATTTCCTACACTGTTCAGTTAAAATCAAATCTATTTCGTTGCAGTGGTTGGTGCTGAGCTATTTTCTAGCCATTAAATTAGCCAATACCGTGTCCACTCATGCACCATCTTCACTTGGTTTAACCCTCACCAGGAAAAAGCATGGCAATTAATTTATTTTTTAATTTCAATCCAGAAAAGTATTTTAACTCCTTGAAGTAAGATCTCAACGGAAAAAGCTGCCTACCAAAAAATTGTCTCCTTTGCACTGAACAACAGCAATTCTGAACTCATTAAGGGGACGTTCACAAGTCTTGTTTCATTACACATTTCTTCTGCTCCAAACAAGACAAAAAGCAACATCCTACATCACTATCAACTTTCTTTTCCCCCCACATCTATAAATGCTCTCATGGAAAAGGCCCTGGTAAGTAAACCCATATTTCTGACCTGCTGCATGTCTAACATTTCTTCTTTAATAACTCCATGAGCATGGCAGGTTCTTCCTATTAACTACATTACATCATCATTATCAAAGACGAAAGGAAATTAATTTTGTTTTCCAAAGACTTGGCAATAAGTCGGGTCTTTACTTCATCAGACATCTGCTGTTTTTCTACGTGTGTCATTTGTGAAGCAGAGTTTTCCCCATGACTTTATTCTCCTCACAGTTTATCCTGCCACACTGTTTACCAGGGAAATAAAGCAGGGCAGGATTTCTCATTTGCCCTGTAAAAGTGTAAAGCCAACTTAAAGCCAATGGCATAATCTCGATTTCAGCTTCAAATGCTTTTTTTTTCTGGTTTAAAATAAAGCTCAGCAAAGACCTTCATGCAAAAATAACCTCTCATGGTCTTGGCCTGAAATTTATTACTCGTGCTGCAGGACTTTGTTTTCACAGATGGGACTTTATCAGCAAATTATATGGGCAGGCCACCAACTTCCCTCAGGAATGGAGGAGTGCTGGTATTTACTCGGGCTCTTATCTGTGCACTTAAAGCCACATTCTAACCACAAACTTCTATTTTCATTTATTGATAGAAAAGACAAAACACAGAGAATCCTCTGTTCTAAAACCCTCCTCATCCCCAAGCCCTGTGTCCCCCACACGTGATCAGAAGCTGCTGTCAGATATTTCACACGAGGAAAACTCCCCCTCTTTCCCTTTTTTCAAGTGGAATGGGCTTGCTAATGTGTTTTCACGTTCCCCACGTAACTCCATTAACGCTGTGCAAAAGTTGGACAATTTAGCTCACTTTTCCAAATATTTACTTTGCTAAACAGTTTGTTGTGGTTTGCCCGGAGTTTTTCCCCTACTTAACTCCACTGTAATTTACCCTGTAATTAATATTCTAAAAGAGAACTTTGCTCATGGCAAGCCCTTCTAAAATAGAGCCACCAGCACGTTGGGGATTGGAAGGTTTAGTGAATGTATCCGGAGAGGAGTGGCCCCAATTCCATCCCTTATCCTACCCCAGCAGCACAGAAGGGTTCAAAAAAAAAAATAAACCTGTTCTGAGCAGGAGCACCAGGGTCAGAAAGGAGGGAATCTGAGCCCCCACAGCCAGCCTGGCTCCCACCTGCTCCGTGTGGATGCTCCATGTAACCTGTGTGGATACAAAAGAGGCAGGTGAGGGAGGAAAACTAAATAAATAATAACTCCAGGGAAAGGAAGAAATAGTGATAAGCACAGAGTGCCAGGGCAGCTGCCAGCTGCTATGTCCCATTAGAGAACCTGATATTGATTCTTGCTGCTAATCAAGATCTAAAGTGCAGTATATCATTTATTTCTGAATTGCACACACCATCCTAAAATAGACTCTTTTGGAAGGAATTTTGAAAAAGTGCATCCTTTACCTAAAGAGTCTCCACCCAGCAGTGCACTCAGATGGAACTCTGAAAAATACGGCACACAGCTTATTTTAAGGTTTTCCTCCTGAAACACTGTTTCACAGCACTTTGAACTAACAGGAAGGATGCCAAGTCATTTATTTCAAATGGGAAAGAAAATTTTAATAGAAAACCGTGTAAAGGCTTGCAAAAAACCCACTGAAAAATTTAAATGTTTTGTTCCAAATTATTGAGAACATCATTAAAACTGAACACTGCTTTCCTGTTCAGTGTAATTCTTTCACTATAGTTTTGTTTGTTTGTGTCTGGTATAGGATCCATACTTCAGGACCTGATCCTGTAATGACTCCCATGGAATTGTCTCATGGAACCCACCTAGGAATATTAGAGCAATGCATTTAAGACTGATCATTCAGCCAGGTGAGGTTCTTTGTTAGCAGAGAGATTCTAAGTTAATTGTCAACTATAAAATTCAGAATCCAGCTCAGAAACAACCTACATCATTCTGAGATACAGTTAAACCAAATTTGTCTCAGTTTTTGCTCCTGATGACTTGATCATCCTATTCTTCAACCACAAATACAAAGCCCTGCTAAGCAATGAGAGACCTTTGTTGTACTCAGTGGGTCTTGGATTCGATCTTGATGGCCAAATTCTGCTTTTTTTTATCCCCAGAATGAACAGCTTCCACTCCATGGGGAACTCCCCCAAAACTGTGGTGTTACTGCAAGAAATGGTAAAGGAATTGAACCTCAGGGAATAACTTCATAATACTCTCCCAGCAAAGAAAGTTTGAAAACTCATTACAGAAGTGAGAAGATTTGTAAAGCAACACTGAAAATCTGGTCATGGTTCTGGCCCCACGACCTGTATCTGAATTTCAAATACTCCAGAGTTTGCAGAGAGAGATATAAACCAAATGGTGTGGTATGGACCACCGTAAGGATAAGGGCTATTTTCTAAATAACCACTAAAATCATGCTCAGAGGCAATAAACAATTGCCAGAGCTCTCGTGTGAGAGTAGTTAAGCAAAGGCAAATTCCAAGGTATTTTAGCCGAATATTGCATTCAAATTCTGACATACAAGGATAGGAACTCATGTGAAATGTGGACCTGGATTTCAATTTGAAACTCCTTGCCATTAAAGTTCGGGGTATGTTTGGGTCACGCAGCTCAATGTGGGTTTAGACCTCTACAGGATGTCGGGTTTTTTAAAGATACTTTTCATTTTCAGATGTGACGGTTAAAAAAATCCCGGGTACAATAAACCATTTGACTTGGGGGAGGAAAAAAAAAAAGCTGAGCTATAAACTGAAACCGAAGTAGCTCAACTTGGGAGTGTCCCAGCTGCAGAAAACTCTTAATTTTAAAACATTTTGATTGATCCTCAATCTCTTCGAATTACACTGCAGTGAGGGCTGTGCACCCTTCTGAAATCGGGCTATGCCTCAATTACTTCATCTGTGGATAAATTTCATTGTTATTTGAAACATGTGCAAAAGGCAGATACCAGTATACCCTAAAATTGATTAAATATCTACCTCATTAAAGTACAAACCCTAAAGTATAAGAGGCCCTGCTAGGAGGGTTCACTTTGCATTAAGAATGCTAAACCTTGCCAGGGAAATACTATTCTGGATCAATCCGGTTCAGCTGGACACTCACAGCACCACCACCCTCATTTAGGGTTTTCACAGAGTTTCTGCTGACAGTGAACATGAAGTGGCTCACCTGGTTCACTCAGGGTATCCAAAGGTGGAAGGCAAACAGGAGCCCTCCTCAGGTAAAACCTTGGAGTGCAAAGTTTCATCCCATGAGCCGACGTTTTTTTTTGAGCACCAAACCTGGATCAGAGTTATTTCAGGACGTTTTATGAATTCAAAAGTGACTCAAGGAAACGTGAAACCTGGCAGGCTGTTAGTCCATTCTGGGGGACTATTACCTTCCAGACAATTATTTTCAACATCCAGTTCTGAGGTTTGGAAAACCCTTGTACCACTTCCCGTGAGGATTCACAGTCTGTTGGCCAAATGTGTCTCTGCCTTGCCATACAACACGCTGCATTTGCTGCCCTTGACACAACACACCACTGAGCACTCACAGACAGGAGGAAAACTTCATACCTTTGTTCTGAGACACTGTTCAAAAAAAGAGCAATAACTAGTTTTAGAATATAGAAAAAAACTTATATAAACACAAAACTGTCAGGACAGATGTAGGTAGAGCGAGTCCCACCTTGGCCAGGAAGCAAACTAGGTGAGTAGTATTCAGACATTCTGGCTGTATGGAATAATTTTTCCTGTCCTTCTACTACAAGATTTGAGGTCCTCAAATAGCAGGAATGGCACTTCCTGGAGGGGGAGTTCTCTCCCTTTTCCATGCATTCAGGAAAGCCTCTAAGCATCCCAGCATACCCTTGTTAAAAAACAGAATCATGGATGTGTGCTGGATCAGTTTGAACAGGCTGCTGTTGCCTGCTTCTTTTCAGAGGGATAATTGGGAAGATGAAGTCAGAGGAATTGCTCCAGAGGTGGTAGTCTACACTTCACTGATATTCTTCACAGGAGCTCACAACTGGCATCATGCACCTCATGGAACACAAGTCCAGGAACCCTGTAAGGAAAACAGGAGTCGTGATCTCAGGTTTCCATCACCCAAACAACTCCAGAAGCCAACAGTCCGAGCTTCATGAGTTTCTCCCAAGAAAGAAGGAGCAGGTTGCAAACTGGTTTAACCCTCTGGGTGTGCACTGTGCAGCCTGTGGGTCAGGAACCTCTCCAGGTGTCTCTCAGCCCTATTTTGCTCCTAAGTTCTGGGAGAAGCAGTTCAGCTCCACGCTGCTGCTGCTCCGAGCCATGTCCACAAGGTGTAGACCAGCCCTGCAGCTGAGCCAGGAATTTGAACAGGATGAGTTACAGAGTTGTATCAGGTTTAAATCAATCCCTTTTCAGCAGAGTATTTATGTCTGTGATTACCTTTAAAGCTGCACGTTCCTCATTAAGTCGGTGGGGTTAAGTAGGGCCTTAATGATATAAGAACAATCAGAATATGCTTCACCATTTCACAGATGGCAGCTCCGAGCCAGGACCCTCATTAGTGCTCCTGCTGCACTGACAGAGGGACTGCTCCCTTGTACTACAAGGGAAATGGGATGTGGGCTTTCATACTACTTCAAGCATTAAATCCAAATGCAGTTTCCAGAAGAAAGCCACTCAAATCCACACGGACACTGCAGCTACGTTACTGTACATCCCACCCCCTGAGCTCCGCAGGGAAATGTCTCCTGAGCGTGGAAGTGGCTGTTCCCATCCCTGCAGGGCAAGGGATCCTCCAGCCTGCATTGCTGGAGGATCCTTGGAAACCTGGCATGAGGTTTGTTTTGCAAAATGCTGCTGAGAACAATTTGTCACTGACTCCCAGTCTGACAGACAAGCCCCTTTAGGCTCATTCAGATGAAGATCAGGAATGCTTCACTGGAGCTAAGGATGGAATACAGGCTTCGAAGGCATCACTTTTACTCATGACATCCAAAAACTGTGTTAAAATGCCAAGAATCCAAAAGTTAGGAAACACCACAAACGTTGTCCAGCCCTTTTCTGAGGGCACTCCATGATTCAGGTGTCCATTATGGGATCACACATAATTTTTTCCCACTAAACCAGCATCTCTCTGGTTGTGAGGTGAGGGATGGCTTGAAGAAAGAATTGGGGTTGTCTAGGACAGAGCTTCTGTAGAGACCTCACTTATTCCAAAAACAAGCAGTTATTCAATGCTTCTTCCTGTTCTTCCCTTCAACACATAGCCCCAGGCTTTGTCCTGCACATGGCCTTTAAACTCCACATTTAATACAGAATTATCCATTTCCTCTCAGGCATTCCTGTGATCCTACTGGAATAGCACCCAAACCACATCAGGTAAAAAGTCTGTCTGCACAACACATATGTGAGAACAGAATTAGTACCTTCCACTCAGATAATTTCTTATTTCCTGCTGCCTCTACTTCCTACTTCCATTTTCTCCACTGAAATTCCAGTCAGGTGTTTCTTCCTATTATTTGTCCTGCCTATACTTCAGAGAAAGCACTAACAGCAAAGAGAAAGAATCATGAGATAAAAACTTCAGAGAATTCAGCTGACAAACTCCAACAAGCCTGTACCAAACATCTGTGAACTAAAATCTTTTGAGAGCCACACAGTTTGGTCAGATTTGAGAAAATTTTAATACAGATGCCAAGAGATCTCCATTTGATATCAGAACAGCATCCACTCCAGATTTCAAGTGTTTGCCCAAAGCTCACAATGAGAATGGATGAACCTTTGGTTTGCTGGTGGGTTGTTAGTTTGATTTAAACACTGGTTTTTTATTAATGCATTTCTAGTAGAGTGAGTGTTGTTAATTAAAAACAGTTAAAAATTTGGAACAGAGATCAGTGTAATATGTACTTGAAGCCTTTGGGTTCTTCAGGGGATAACAAGTGAGACATTAAATAAAAATTTAGGAATGAGGTTTCTTGAATGTAAGGTAAATAATAGGGAACAGCAGCCTAAGGTAGGTTAGGCCAGTTGACCTGGAAAAGAAAGTGGAATATCAGTGTAAAACACTCTCACCCCACCACAAGGGATCCTGTTACCTGCAGGCACTGCCCATAAAGGTTCTTCCCTTTGGGCACCTCCCAGGGGTGCAATTTCTGTGGAGCACCAACGAGATCCGACAACCACTTCCTGGCAGCTGGGATTCAACTCCAGTCAGCTCCGAAGCTTCACAAAGGAAATCTCATGGCAGTGCTTTATTCTGTCCTCTTCCAACTATTTGAGTACCAAGTTCTTCCCTCACACCCCAAATTTCTGGGTCATGATGAACATATAAAAGCCAAGAAGTACTGAATAATGAAAAAATACTAGAAGCTTGTTAAAGCTACTGGAAAAATGGTTAGTGATTTTCCTCTTCCTGAAAATGTCAAGGAAAGGTAGACCTATATGACAAATTTCCAGTGGAAAATAATGAATTTCAATCAATAAAACCCCAATGATATAACAAAAAATAGATTTTCAGCATAAAATGTCCTTTGGGATTTACTCAAAAATTTCCATGAAAGTAGATATTGTCTGCACACGAAATAAAAAGTCTACATGTTTTGACAAAAAAGAGTCAACAGCATATTTATGGCCATGGATGCTCTTTGATGCAACTTTTTAAGTTTCCTTATTGGTTTTTTTTTTCTGAGTAACTCCTCATGGGCCATGAAGAACAGCACCTTTGTGACTGCTTTCACAGGAACACAGAGTGATCCCAGAGGGCAGCCAGTGGGACAGCAGGATCTAGGAATGATGCTGTAATTCCTTAAGGCTCTGTGGCTTTAGTGGGGATTTCTTTCCACTGGCCTCCAAATGCTCTTCCAGAGTAGGACTCCTCCACCCAGGATGTGTGCCATGAGAAGGTTTAATCCTTTAGGACAGATGCATGCAAAGGTAAATGGGAAATCTATTTTAAATGCAAAGGAAGACGAAGCAGATAAAGGATGATTTCAAGTTAAGCTAATGAGAGGTGTACAATTCATTTTATAATTAATATATTTATTTATTATCCCTTTTAGAAATGAGCATTTCTGGGGAGGACAATGGCTGAGACACACACTGACAGTGGAAGCAGATGTTGCTACCTAAACATGTAACTGTTTCAAAGTTCCTCCCCCCTTTTAAATTGGCTACGAAATCAAATTAATTTGGTTTTAGTCTATAAATCAACACAAACATGCACAAGATCCCTCCCTTTCCTCCACGTTCACTTCCCCAGCCAGGAACAAGGTCCCACAGGCCTGCCCCTACGTGGGGCAGGGATTTCCACAGGGCCCAGCAGTGATCTGTGGAAAACAGCCTTTGAGCAGCAGGAACAACATCCAGGCTCTTGGCTTGCTCCACATGCAGCTGTGCTGACAGCTCTGGAGTTGCCCTTCACACTGTCACAGCCAGGCTGCTCGTGCCATGTCCCTCCCCCCTTGTCCCCTCCATGCCATTTTACTTCTTTGGCTCAAATTCAGTGCTCCACACACCCATCCCTATGGACTGAGGGCCCATATTCCCTCTTTAAGCTTCACAGCAAGCTCAGCCAAACATCCGCGCTGAGGCAGCTTCCCAGGCATCCCTATAAGGGATTTCCTTGAGGGGGTTCTGGTGCTCATCCAAAACCCAACCCAACAAAGCAATGGGCTTTCCCCCACACCTTCCTATCACAGGCCCTGAACTCCATCCCACTGTCACTGCCACCTCATCAGGCACACACCAGGAAAGTGGTGTCCCACCCCACAACTCCAGCTTGTCACCACCTCAACGTCTGTGACATTTCCTATTATTTCCACAGATCTCCAGGGCGTGAATCTGGGATATGGGCTGTAAACATAACTCACAAAGCAAGTTAAGGCTGCACTGATAAAGTGTATTTCTTACTCTTTTAAACACTCAACGCACCAAAGACATAAAACATCTTGTTTATGGTCCTCTTCCTGTGTGGACAGACCCACTCTAGAGAATCAGCCCATTTTCTTTATGTCACATGAATGAAAATCAGCACTGGACGACCGTCTACTGTGGACCCATTTATGGTGATTTATTGAAGCATAAGACACTGCTTTCTAAACATATTTGGTGTAACCCACCTGAGAGTCGACCATCTGGTTAAATAGGATTTTTCTAATAGGTTTCAAAATGTTGCTGCACTTGGCCTGCAGATACTAATGCTAAAAACCTCAGCAATAAGGAAAAAAAGGCCAATTACACAAAGGCATAAAGAATTCCTGATCGAAACTCTGCATCACATCCTCGACCGCTGCAAATTGGCGTGGAGCAGGAATCTGCTGAGCTCTTCAAACACGAGTGGCTGGAATTCCACAGCACCTGAAATCCTTTCTCTAGAAGCACTCGGGCAGCCAGAGTTCACCAGATTGCAGTGAGTATCTCACAGGAGTGATGCTGCAAGATAAAAAGTGTGCTGGCTGTTTCCCAACAAGGAACTTGAGCGTGTGCTTATCTTTGAGCTTACGAGCAGCCACACTGAAGTCCCAGGTTCTGTGTCTGAAATTAAACATTAGCTCGAGGATTTGGCTGGGTCAGGGCCAAGGCAAGTTTAAAGGCATTGATTCCAAAAGCAGGGATTGTTTTGGGAACAGATCATCAGGTGCACCCAGTCTGAGCTCAGCTGACAGTCACAGGAGGGATGGAAGTCGCTGTTACCTCTCTGCTTTCCAGTAATCTCAGGCCTGACACTCTCTCATTTAACCATGGTAAATTACTTCAAGTTACTAAATGCCTATTAAGATTAGTAAGAGAATTTAAAATAAACTTATACAACGCCTCATACATCTACCTTCAGCTCAGTCACCCAAAATGAAAATAGAGGAACATCTGAAAATCTGACACGAAGCTTTGAATTAGCTGTTTTGTCAATAACTGAGGATTGTGCAGCATTAACCTGCAACTTCAGCTATTTAAAGTCAGTCAAGGAGACAGGAAGTAGAGATGGAAATCAGAAAGAATAAGAGCTGCAAAATTACACTGTTTTCTTTCACATGTGAAATTCTGTATAAAATACTTCCCTATAAATAGTTGTCAATAAACACAACTGCTGCAAATGTATTTGGTAAATGTTGAGGTCAAAGGCCTCAACTGTTTATTGCCTTGTAAACTCAAAGGCAAGTAAATTTATTGCCTGAATGAGTTTCAGAGTATTGGCCATCATAAAAACTCTGCATCCAAGGCACAAACCAGCCCATGGGCTGCACTGTGGTTATTCCACACACAATTCGGGGGCCACCACGTGTAGCATAATTCAAAGTATCAGAAATATATTGTTGCCATGCTGGATATACTCTGCACTTCACAGCTGGGAAAATGGATCTCACAGGTTATGTGATCTAGGTCTTGCAGACAGAAGAATATTACTTTAAACTATCTCTTTTTCCTAATTTTAAAAAGGTCAAAGTTGTTCTATAGATTTCTATAAACTCATTGGAACCACGGTTAGTGTTTAGTGCCAAATCCTGCTCTTAGATCCATCATTCATGACTATACTTCAGAGATTAAAGTGTTAAGAATCTTATTATCTTCCAGCTCCAAAACTTAAAAGGGCCAGTCCGGGAAACAAAGTGTGTATGTGTATATAAATATAAATGTTTTCTTGACTAGGGTTCTATTTAGGGAACACTGTGTTTCTATCCCCTCAAATTACAGCTCTAGAACTGAATGTGTTCAGTGAGGAAAGGAGACAACAGATATCAATCTGCACAAATTAGATCTAGAGAACACTCTAGGCTCAAGCCAATATGGCACATGGTATAAAATATTAGTAAAATACTTCATAATCTAGCCTGTAAACCCCTCAGGGAGTTTCTCTGTGTTCTTTTTCTCTCTGTACCATAGAAGGTGCAGCCAGTTCGAGTAACTTTGGGGTAATTCCAATTTTTAATCCCCTTCAGTTGTGAGGTCAAGAGAGAGATGTCCAGCTGCCCAAACTGTAATTTCCAGTCTAACTGGATCATCCTGCCTTCACCCTGGGAGTCCATCCATGAGGAGTTGATGATCTGCAGATAAAGCTTTGCAGAGCATTATCTGAGAATGAAACTGCTGTCAGAGGATGAAGCACCTGAATGCCCAACCATCCACACTTCAGCTGAGCACACCCACATGTAGAGAAGCTCATGTCAGAGCACACACACAGTGCCCCAGAGAGACAGGAGACCCACCAAAAACACACAAACAACAGCCACACTTGAAAAATCTACTTCCACAGGTCTGCAAGCTCCAATAAGTCAGAGATCTAAACACAAAGTACACAGGAACGTGCACAAGTACGCCTCATTTCCTACAGAATTATGGCACAAGCACAGCATGGGGGTTTTTTGGTTTTATTCCAGACAGATCTGTTTTCCAATATTGTTCCCATCACACAGAACTCTCTCAGCTTTCCTCCAGCCATTCCTCTGAAATGTTATATGATAACAACACTGCTCCATCTGAGAAACCTTCCCCAGGAAATTCCAGGTGCTGCACAATCAAAGGCACGAGCACCTTGTCGAAGCCAACACACCAACATTTGAACTGAAAGGCACAGTGCAGGGGACTGCCATGAGGACCCTCCTGCTTCTACCTGGAGCTCCTTTCCACACCAGAACCACTTAACACCCCCACTGCTGGGGATTTATCACTTCCAGGCACTGAGTTCTTGTGGGAAAGGCTCAGAGAGCAGCACACCCCTCCTCAGTCAGTGTAGCCTAACGGAGGTATCACCCAACACAGAACACACGGGATCAGTTCCACTGAGGTTAATGGGACCACTCAGTACAATGGTTAAGGTGAGTGAGAAACAGAGTCCAAATCACCACGAGTTAAAAAACAGCCAAACAATAACAATGCACAAATATTAAACATAAACCACTTCCAGGTACTCCTGCCCTGTAAGTCTGTTTAGCACAGTTAATGCAATAACAAATGAGTGATATTACATTACCCCCATCACGCTTCCACTCAAACAATGCAGCCATGAACTTTTCTTGGCAAAACACGCGACGTGAACGGGGCACTGTTGCTTAATCATTCCCCATGATGTTTATAGCATGGAAATAAGATCTTAATATAACCAGAGGGGCCACAGGAGGGACACTATAAAGGCTGCACTGCCATGTGTGTCAATACCAACATCTGGCTTAATTCATTTTTGAGCTGTTTACTAACTGGAGACCAGGTGCTATTTCCTCTCTGAGGTGGGAAATGCCTTTAACTGACACTGGTGCATCTCCCTCTTGCCAAAGGGGCACTCGGGAGACACCACGAAAACCAGTTAAGCACTTGTGGGAGAAACTGGGTTTGGGATTTGCCCACGGAATCTCTTCAGAGCACAGGCCCTTGGAGCAGAGGCTGTGTCTGACTGTGCCCTTGGTCTGACAGAGCTCGGGTTGGGGCAAGGTTTCTCAGCATTTACAGAACACGAGCGTAGGAGAAGATGGCAAATTCCAAAATCCCTACCCTCCTGTGAACAAAGAAAATGTACCACTTCGACATTATATTTTCCAAAATGTCTTCCAGGACGAGGCACAGCCTTTAGGGAACTCTACCCAGCAATCCTTTCTAGAAAGGTGGTTTTCAAAAGCAATCACCTGTTGCTCTACCCTTTCAGGGAGACCTTTTGACCGGGTTGGATTCAGTTTGTCTTCCAAGACTCAGTTAAACATTAGCAAAAGCTGCTCATGAATTATTCCTCATGAGGAGCTGGGGTTTTTTTTCCACATCCATGTTTGGCAGAAAGCAGAAACAATCTGAGGCTGTTTGAGAAAAATCAAACTTGCCTCAGATGATCTGTATCCCCAAACAAGTTCAGAGCACAGCTGCAGATAGGTTGTGTAGATATGAGCTCTTGCACTCACACAAACATCAAACCACATTAATGGCCACGGGAACGTGCCAGAAAAGTTCATTTGAAAATCATTATGCATTCATTTCTACGAGCAACACCTTGTGGCCCCTGCTGCGAGTGTGGTTGTGCTGCAGCCATTTCCTTTTATGTCAGAAGTGGTTTTTGGGAGCTTGGCACGAGAAACACACTAATATTTTTGTTAAGGAAAATTTCAGATTCCGCAGCAGGTCCTCGAGAACAGCAGTGCAACACAAGTATTCAGATTTTTATCATTTGTAACCTGATTTCAGCTTTGCCTTACATCAGAATAAAATTCCTTCAAAGCTAATTTCAGTCCAGCCCCAGGAGAGCATTTGTCCATATCATGAAAAGCAGGATTTTATTTAACACTATTACATACACATGCTGGTGCAGTCAGATGCCCAACTGGAATAGGAGAGCTAAGACAGGTCAGGAGGAAGGTGCACTGGTTGGGGCTTGGCAGGGAACCTGCTTTTAGTGCTCTTGGCTCTAGCTGAGAACATCAGTTTCTCGTTGGTGAGTTCCGAAAACAAAATTCTTTCCAAAAAAAAAAAAAAAAAGAAAAGAAAAGAAAAGAAATAAATCCCTTCACAAATTCTACTCTGGGCAATTGTGTATCGGTGTCATAACTTAAAATCAACAAACCGTACAAAGGAGGTGAATCAAAGTTAAACACATCTGTGGACATGACATTCTTTGATTCTGTTCCTTACACACACTTTTGAAAACAGGCTTCTGATGCATCAGGCTCAGCTGGCAGAGGCATTTTATCCAAGCTCTCCCAGTCAGTGTTCCTCCACAGGTATTAAACCCCCCTGGGGAATGCAGGCACAGAGGTAATAAACATATTCGTTTCATTACAACATCTTAAAAAATGTAAAAATTCTAAAAAACCAACTGTAAGCTGACCTGCAGCCAAAGTACACATTAATTATACAGCTTAAGTCAGGCGGATGCTCAAGGAAAAGAGATATAATGTTACACCCAGCTGGATACTTTGTAGTTAGCACAAATGTAATATAAAGCGTACCAGAGTTTGTCAAGTGTCTGTCTGGATTTTCAGTTTTCATTAGTGCTATAATTAAAACCACATTTTCAGCTATATTACCTATAACAAGAAAGGAATGAGAAATGAGGTTGTCAAGGTCAGTCTCTCTCTGCTCTTTATCCTGAGTATCTGCAGGCCACGAGCTGTTGGATTTGGTGTAAACCAGAGTAATAGGATGGAATGTCACGTTACAACCAAACCTTTGTGGCCGAGAGGACAAACTGCTGAGGTCACTTCCTCCTAATCACCGGCGGGGCGTGTTTATCAACAGCCACATAAGTCAGGGGGACAGGGAGGCAGTGACAGACAGACTGACAGATCCATGGAAACACAAACACCCCGAACGCAGATACCGCGGGGCCGATGCTCGGAACGCTCCTTCCCCGAGAGCTGCACTTGATCTTGTGCTGTCACAGCCCTCCCCATCCACAAACAATCCTGTCATGCCCTTTCCATGGCTTGGAGGACACGAGCAAAGGTTTGGAAAATATGAACGATGCATAACTTAGGCAACAGGATTTAGACCCACATTCATGTTTTTAACAGAGAGCTCACAGTTTTGGTTAAAACCTCTAAGGCAAAGCGACCAGGTGGCAGAGAGAGGAATTCCCCAGAGAGGGACATATTGTTCCAATCATTACAGAGGATGCCTTAATTAGAGATGGGTGGTGAAAGGCAGCACAGCTTCATCAAACTCAGCAGAGCTCAACATCTTACTGAGCATCTGACCCAGAAATTCCAGTACCAAAAATGCATTTTTTTTGCATATACAAGTGCAAATAGGTACTTGGGGCAGCCAAGGCACCAGTGAATGCAAATGGGATTCCCTGGATGCCATTTAGAAGGTGAATACGGGTTTAGCTTTCATGAAACCCAGAAAAAATAAAAATAAAAAAGCAAAGCAGCTGGTCAGTCATGTTAAATATAAATGACAGTTTGTTTGTGATATTAAAAGGGGATTTTAGCTTCATTTAAAAAAAAACACTAAATACTATGAAGGAAATGAGTGAACTATTACAACACTGAAAGACTTAAAAACGATACCCCAGGAGATAACACTGGGAGAATAAAGTGAAAGAGCTCATATAAAATACAAAAGGTGTGTTGTAAAGAAGGATCAGGAGGGCAGACTTTGAGCTTCATCCAGTCATAAATCAAAAGCTTGTTCTCCATCATTCTTGTCTATGAGGTCAGCTTTGATTCCCAAGCTACAATTCCCAAAGGATGGAGGTATTTCTATTGGCAAGTCTGTGTCTTTCTTCCCCCAGGCTGGCTCTGCCAGCCCTGCTGTCACCATGGACTGTCATTATCTCAATCTCTTTACTGCCCAGGATTGTTCCATCCTGGAGCCACAGGGAACTATCACAGGGCTGTGAGAGGAAAACCCACTTGGAAGACTGAGGGGCATTTGCAGCAGATTAATTGACAAAGAAGTTTATCAAGCCAGGCCATCTGCAATAGTTCAGTCATTCTCCTTCACAGGGGCCAAATGCTTTAGCACAGCAGGCTCGTTGGGGATACAAACTGCTATACAAAATAACGTGCTAAAAAACACAGTTTAAAAACTCTGCCACCAGAAAACACAATAATAATTCCCTCCCCAGTCACGTGCTTCGTATTCTTTGTGCCTGAGTAACTCAAGCATCAGCCTTTGAGCTTTTGGTCAGTCAGACTGTCCACACTCACAGGAACAGTCTGTGTAAGCAGAACTACTCACTGAGTACAGAGCTTGGTTTAGCACCTCAGTTTGCAGTCAGGCATCTCCACGTGCACAGATAAATGGCAGCCCCTTCCCAGACACAAAACACATTTAGAGTGTTCTTTCCCTAATTGTCATGTAACTTACTAAACCAAATAATAATTACCATTTTTATTCTAAGTCGAAAAAAATGTTAATTTAAAAACACTTCTTGAGTACTACTCAATACAGCAGACTTTTACATTGTTCTTGCACAGTGCATTCTATTATTTGCTCCATTAGTATCATAATGGTTTTACTTCAGTAATTCTCACTTAACACAGAGAAACGTTGCCGTGTGGTGTAAAACCTGATAGTTACTGCGAGTATCTCTAACAAAGATAACATTTACACAGAATAATACGGACATCCGATCCTGCTTGTTTCTAGAGATAAAAACCTTCATTCTTTTGGCAACAACTCGTAAAGGAAAGGCAGCGATCGGGGTAAAGCCCAAATTTGTAATACAAGATCGCCCTCTACTGCTCAGGAAAGAGGAAAACTAGTGAGAATCACCGAAACGGGGTGGTTTGGGTTGGAAGGGACATTAAGGCTCATCCCGTTCCACCCCCTGCCATGGGCAGGGACACCTTCCACTAGCCCAGGTTGCTCCAAGCCCTGTCCAACCTGGCCTGGAACACTTCCAGGGATGGGGCAGCCACAGCTTCTCTGGGCAACCTGTGCCAGGGCCTCACCATCCTCACAGCCAAGAATTCCTTCCCAATATCCCATCTATCCCTGTCCTCTGGCAGTGGGAAGCCATTCCCCCTTGTCCTGTCACTCCAGGCCCTTGTAAAAAGTCCTTCTCCATCTTTTTTGTAGGTTCCCTTCAGGTATTGGAATTACTGATTATTACCTGTATTCCAGTAAGACTCAGTCAAATTATAATCAAGCCACATTGTGCTAAAAACTAAGTTACAAACATTTTTAGGTTTGGGTTCATTTTTTTTTCCCATTCCTGAAATACAAAAGGAATCATGCAGTGGGGAAAAATTTGCTTTTAAATAATTATTTCATTACAACAGATTCCTCAAGGT
>NW_021940750.1:40509323-40510302 GCF_001715985.3 Manacus vitellinus | reverse complement strand
AAAAAGTACCAATACAGGGATTTGCTTTACCACTTTTGTGTATTTAACACAGAAAAAAAAAATATATAAATAGGAGAACTGTGATAAAAGAAGGGCAAACAAGAAACATGCACCATTCTGAATCAGCTGCACAAGACAGTACAATTCTTGACTCCAGATAGCACTAGAACTTCTTTGTAACTATAAAAGGCTTCAAATTTCAATCCAAAATAAACAGGGATTTATTGAAGACTTCAAGTCAATGTATCCTGCTATGTCATCAGTCTCAATAACAGCAGGGCTGCACCCTGCCTAGAAATGTAGATCTCCACTAACAACTGCCAGTCACCATTATAAACTGGTCAATAAAAACCACTTTATTTACATAAAACAGTGTTTTTCCATCACCAGCTTTAGGGCCAAAACTCGGTTCTGGTTTTAATTCAACAAACAAGTAGAATTTACAGGGCTAGACAGAGCTTCCACCCCTCTGTCTGTCTCGCAACTCCAACTCCACAGTGCTCTCCTGGCAAAACTGTCCATAAACCCAAGTCTGTAACTACCAGCACTGGATCTGGGTTGTGATGGAAAGCAAGAAAAACCCACCTGCACATGAAGTATATAAAGTTCCCTCGAACAATCTGGAGCAGGAGGGGAGTTGCTTGTTCCTCTGAAATAATACACCTCCCAAACACTTTGGCTCAGAGCAATCACCACTCACGGAGATTTCTGTCAGTGGTTTTTCTGGCACAGCTTTAGAACAAACTCCAAACAGAAACTCAAGCGTGGCTGAAGAGCTAATGGTGTGGAAAATGTACAGAATCTCCCCAAATTGTGCCTGCCATTCTAAAAGGTTTATTTTGTGTCTCGAGTTACAAGTGTTTCTCCAAACGTGACACAATTTTATCTCACACAACAGGAATTTTCCATTCATATCCCTCATTGTGGGGTGTGATGTAAAGCTCATAATGTAATGGTTCCACTTTCTACAAACAGACAA
>NW_021940750.1:40505860-40508535 GCF_001715985.3 Manacus vitellinus | reverse complement strand
AATTTGTGCCAGGCCACAAACCCATTCTGTGTACACGTATTTAAACCCTGGGACACAGGAATTTTTCCTTGGAAAAATCTTGCTGTTTGACCCCCTCCTCACTGGAAATAATCTTTAATATTTCTGGGAGGGTGTTTATTGTTGCATCAGAGGCATCAGTGTCTTGTGTCACGTAACATTAAGCGTTATTATCTCTTAAAAGAAAGACAACCAAAAAAAACTCATAACCCCAAACAGCTACACATAAGCCCAAAATTACCACTCAATTTCTTATTGTTGTCCACACTCACAACAAAACTCTACTTTCTTATATGAAATAAAGACTTCCCATAATCCAGCTCTTGTCCATCATCTCTTCTCTTTCTGCTACACACCTCTCTGGCTCCATTTTTTTTAGACCCTCCTATTAGACATTCATAAACAGCAGTTTCTGCCCCAACCAATTACCTAAAAGCCCAATTAAAATTCTGATTCAATCACCAATTTGATTTCACCAATTAAATCTCCCAAACTACATATTTCAGCCCTTATGTGTGGCTATTTTTCCTCACATTCCACAGGCATCCAATGTACAAACTGACAAAAACTTCCAGAAGGTAAAACCTTGGTGCCATCAGTGCTTTCCTTTTGATTTGCCAAAAGGACGCTGTTTTGGCAGAAAACTAACTCCTGTTAGTCCTTCCTATAAAATACACCATAAACAAGCTTTAGCACATCCCAATTTGATGTGCTGGACAACAGCTCAATTCAAGAAATAATCAGAAAACCCTCACAAGTAATCAGCTACAAACATTTGTCATTTAATTCTGCCAGGTGCCAAGGGTAACAAGGAAACTCACAGGACTTCCTCAAGTTTGCTTTTTTTTTTTTTTCCCCAAATTTTTTCCTACACTTAGTTTGGATTTCCCACTTACAGATGATCCCTATTTATTTCTGCCACAGTCATTATCACCACTTCAGATTCCACACAACATTATTACGATTTCTGCCACGTGAAGGCACCCGAACTCCAGAGAATTCCTTTGATCTTTTCAAAGAACAACCAGCAGCATTACCATTGTTGCTGTTAACTAATTTATTTATCAGTTTGATGTTGCTGCTTCCATAAAGGTATGATCCCCAGAGTTCAAGTCTGCAGTACCTTTCTCCTGAAGAGGCAAAATCAATCCCAAGGGAATAAAAATACAGCAAATTTCACATCTTTATCAAGGAGTTCGAGAGTTGCACATAATCTCTAAAGGCACCAGAGCTAATAAAAAAGCAAACAGCATACCTGTTCCTTCATGCAGTGGCTGTAGGAGTTATTAAAATGATGTTTACAGCCACAGTGACTGGCTGTCCTCACGTTGCCTCAATCCTTATGACGTATTTCTTCCCACTGCTCATCTTGGTCGGCAACATCTGGATTGTTTTAATTCTCCATTATGCTCAGTCGTGTAATTTTTGTACCTCTGCTATCATATTCTGGGGTTTAATAAACTGCTCTTCTCCTTGATCCTTCCATCATCTGTTTCTTCATTCCCTGGACCCACCCTAAATCCTGCCATTCCAAGCAATTTGTTCTGACAATCCTCCTCGGGCAGGTTTCATTAAAACCTCCAGCTGTGGAAGTGGAGTTACTAACGTAGAACTGAAAACCAAAAATCTCCCCACCTGGAGATCTTGCGCTGGCCCTACTGGGAATCCCACCAAACTCAAACCACTTGTGCCCAGCCATTCCTTTCACTTCAAACAACACCCTTGGAAGTCCCCGTGACATTATTGTCTAAACTGATGCCAAAAATCCCTGCTTGTGCCTGGCTCCTTCACAACTTGGTTCTGTGTGTGTCTAAACGCAGGTTACAGAAACGCCTTAACGTAATTTTAAAAACCAAAATCCCGAACGATCAATTTATGCATTTCTTCCTGTTAATTAACAGCCAGAGTTACTGAAGGAATAACAAAAAACGCTGCAAAAAGAGATCCATTTGAGTGCCCTGAGGACAAAGCAGCAGCCCAGCTCTTAGAAGTGAGGCAGCCAAAAAACTTCTTTTCCCCCCTGGAACCATCTTTCATGTTAGTTAAATTCAGGTAAAAACTCCATGCTAGATAAAGTCAAAGTCAGTTAAAAGCTCCACGTTAGTGAAAGTCCAGTAAAAACTCTGTGCAACAGCCCTAACACCTATTTGCACAGAAGAACAGAAAACAGGACCACGAAAAGAACATTTGGCATTAAGACCATGGTTTAAGAGAGCAAACACTGCTCATTTTCCGCCGTTAGAAAGTCCTGTTTTCTGCACACAAAATGGTCATCCCAAAACTCTGCAGGGCACCTGCTCAAGCACGTTCTTGCTCTGTTATGTGCTAGGACGGAAGGCTCACATCCATCTCCGTGTTTTATCATGGAATCACAGAATGGCTTGCGTTGGAAGGGACCTTACAGGTCATCTCATTCCAACCCCCTGCCATGGGCAGGGACACCTTCCACTAGCCCAGGTTGCTCCAAGCCCTGTCCAACCTGGCCTTGGACACTTCCAGAGACCCAGGGGCAGCTACAGGTTCTCTGGGCAACCTGTGCCAGGTCCTTATGGCTATCAGGAACATGAACAGCGGTGGAAACGCATCCAAGAAAGATTAAAATGCAACGACACCAGCGAGACGCGCCCGCGCGCTCCCTCAGCGCCCTCACGAAGCCC
>NW_021940750.1:40503084-40505575 GCF_001715985.3 Manacus vitellinus | reverse complement strand
GTCCTGGCCCCCAGGTGAGCCCCTCGCTCTCCTCGCAGCCCAGCGCGGCGCCCGCCGACGGCTTTGCCTCCTCAGACGACGAGGCCGCCGAGGAGGACCCGAGCCCGCTCCACATCTCCTGGTGAGGCGCCGCCCGCGGGGGTCCCTTCCCTCAGGAAATTGCGTTAAATCCCTCTTGTGACAAAGAGGAGCTCTGGTCACCTGCCAGGGTTGTGGGTGGATGGCGATGTCCCTGAAAACGGATTAAAGCGGTGCCGGGGAACTGTCAGTGGAAGTGGCTGGCGGTGGAAGGGGCCTCTGGAACCCGCCCAGTGCGATCCCCCTGTTCAGGCAGGTTCACCCAGAGCAGGATCTCACCCAGGTGGGTTTTCGATGTCTCCAGGGATGGAGACTCCAGATCTTCCTCGAGCAGTTCCAGGGCTCTGTTCTTCCCTGTGAAGGCAGTGAGGCCCTGGCACAGGTTGCCCAAAGAAGCTGTGGCTGCCCCCGGATCCCTGGAAGTGTTCCAGGCCAGGTTGGACGGGGCTTGGAGCAACCTGGGCTAGTGGAAGGTGTCCCTGCCCATGGCAGGGATTGGAATGGGATGAGTTTTAATCCCTTTGCCACGAAACGAGCGTTTTAAGGCCGCTCAAAAAATCACCAGCAAAGGTATCAGTGAAAGCAGGTTTAATATAAAGGCAATGGCACAACAGAGTTCGTGGAAAGGGTCACTCTACTACTTACTAAACAGTTAAAATACACCGAGAAAAAGCACACAGAAATCTAAAATCACTGTCAATACCAGCCCAGAGACTCCATGTCTGTGGAGGCTGTGGTTGTGGAGGGGTAGGTAAGTGAGGCAAAAGGACAGAAGGTATAAGGACAAAAAGGAATACAGCCCAAAGGCCTGACAACACTTAAATTTATATCTTATAGCTTAACACTTAATACCATTAACTTAACACTTAACTTATTACTTAACTCTTAACCTATTAACAATTTAACTTGGATCTATATATGATTTACTATACTATGACAGTCACTTACTTATAAACCTAAAGTACTTAAGAATTTAGGAAAGCAGTGTCCCTGGCACATTTATACAGCATATGCACACAGACACAAAGGGTCTGCACAAGGGACCCGTGAAAAATTCCCCTCGAGTTCCGTGAAATACTCACTTGGAATGTTTTTGCATNAGGGTCTGCACAAGGGACCCGTGAAAAATTCCCCTCGAGTTCCGTGAAATACTCACTTGGAATGTTTTTGCATTCTCCCCAAAGGGAGAAGGACGGAGGAGTGAGATGTCAGCCCAGGATTTGTCAGTCAGGATCCCCCAGGAAATAGCAAACATGAAAGTTGCCACCTGTGAGAGGTGTCCCAGCTCAGGGAGGGGTCTCTGGTTGCCACAGCCCAGGAGAGCTGAGCGGGTCTCGTTTTGGGACACGGTTTGTAGGGTCAAAAGAGAGCAGGTTTCAGTCGTGATAACCTGTCACCTCAGCCACACTTTGCATTCTTACACTTTGAAAGTGTTATTCAGGCAAAAAGTTTCCAGGGGTGTTCATTAGAAAAGCAAAGGACTCTTCACACAGCACAGCACTGGGAACAGACAGGATTTCTGGTGAGCTCCAAGCAGCTCAGCCTGAGTGCTGGCAAGGCCAAGGCCTAACCAGCACTGCTCAGATCACAGTCAGGGGTGAGGAGGGGGGATTGCACCACCACACCCTTCCAACCCAAACCATTCTGGGGTTCTGTGATTTTGTTACCCTCCAAAAAGTTTTTCCTCATAATCAGATGGAGCCTCCCATGAATCAGTTTGTGCCTGTTGCCCCCTGTCCTGTCACCAGGCACCGCTCAAAGGGTCTGGTCCCATCCTCTTGACACCTGCCCTCAAGATGCTTATGAATTTAAATAATCCAACTCTCACCTTCTGATTTATGTTTATTTTTAATTTTCTGATAGGTTGTCTTTGTCTCCTCTCTACTCTTCCAAGTTCCTGGGATTATGCTCCCTTCCAGGTAAGAAGCATTCGCTGAAGTTTGCATGTTTGAAAGCTGAAGAGGGGTAATACCTTGTACCCCCAAATTCTCTGTGACTTATTTTGTAATCTACCACTGGAATAATTGTTCTGGAAACAACAAAGCAAATCCATAGAATATCTTAATGTAAGATCACATGTTTTTAATGTATAGAATAAACATACAAGCTTCCACTGTATTTTTAACTACCAAAACTGCAGCCATGGTGAATCTCCTGTGGTCACCAGACCACTCAACTCTTAACTGATCTTTATCCACCCCTTTTATTTCTTGTATTTTTTTTTTGTTTGTGTCTTTTTATGCTTTACCCTGATTTAAAATTTCCAAAACTTTTTATCTGGAAAACCCAAAGCAGCTTAAAACCTTGGGCAGATTTCTTCTTTTAATCCTATTACATTAGAGCATTAAGCAGATAATGGTGCTTGAACTGCCTCCTGTGCCAGGGATCTACTTGCAAAAAAAAAAGAACTTGT
>NW_021940750.1:40501154-40502131 GCF_001715985.3 Manacus vitellinus | reverse complement strand
AATTTGTTTCAGGTTGCAGGTTTAAGGATGTCAGGAGGAATCTTCAGAAGGATGTAGGTGAGTCTTCTGGCCAGTCTGTAAAGTGCCTCTTGCTCGTGTAAAGGGCAAGAAAAAGGTGCAGCTGCAGCAAATATCTTGGCACAGTCACAGATCACTTTTAGATGTGCCAGTGCCACTTCCCCTGTGGCTTCCCTACAAATACAGGATAAATAGTTGGGGTATTTCCAGGCTGGAGCTACACAGACATCTGTGTGTCCTTCACAGGAACCATGAGGCATCTTTAAAGCAGCTGGGGTCAGGATGAATTGAAAACTGGTAACATCCCCTTCCCAGAGGAAAGTGAGGTTGGGATAGAAAGATGGGATTATTTAAAGATTTGTGCTGAGTACTCACCTGTGAGCACTAGAAGGGCAGAGACTGATAGCACAAACCCCACAGTGTTTGGACAAGTGAAGCTTGGGAAGAAAATCCTGAGTGAGGCTGGTGATGCCCTGGCACAGGTTGCCCAGAGAAGCTGTGGCTGCCCCTGGATCCCTGGAAGTGTCCAAGGCCAGGCTGGATGGGGCTTGGAGCAACCTGGGATAGTGGAAGATGTCCCTGCCCATGGCAGGGGGTTGGAATGGTCTTTAAGGTCCCTTCCAACCCAAACCAGTCTATGATTCTATAACAGGCCCCTGGGCTGTTTATTAGGAACTCAGTGGGTTCCGGCAGTGCAAAATTCCCTCTTAAATTGCATGAAACTGGTTTAAAGTAATTTATTTAGACACCTGTAGGTGAGCTCAGGGAGGAAGAGCTTTCCATGTTCCCTGAATGACCCAGCACAGACATCCACCAACTCCTTCGTTTTCCTGCTGGTGCAGAACCCTGCTGTCCTCACAGGTATCCTCAAAACCTTAATCTGGAGTAGGATCTAAAGAAAATTCAGGGTGTCCATCCTCGTGCCATTTTCTGTCCTCCCATGCCTTTGGGACTATTGC
>NW_021940750.1:40495139-40500302 GCF_001715985.3 Manacus vitellinus | reverse complement strand
TAGGATCTAAAGAAAATTCAGGGTGTCCATCCTCGTGCCATTTTCTGTCCTCCCATGCCTTTGGGACTATTGCCAGGAATGAAAGGGAACTTTAAAACTGAAGTTTCTCTGGAAAGACACTTAAGGAAGATCCAAAGAACAAATAGGAGATATCCCTGTAGGTATAGAAATAGAATATATAAAATACACAGAAACTCTTGTTGACTCCCTTGTGCCACTGCTGCTCTTGATGATGTTGAGGTGAGAATTGTGTCCATATATTTATGCACTGGGGGGTCTCTGGGTGTTGCAGTTTCCCACAGCTTCTTACAACCAGATGTTTCCTTCTCTCCCAGCTGTTACGGTGGCCTCGGGCGCTCCTGTCTCGGTAAGAACTTGTCTTACTATAAAGGGGCTGGACTTGCTCCTCTGCATCCTCCTTCACCCCAGTGTTCCAGAGCATGAGTTCCCATGTGTGACCCAGAAGGAAGGGGTGGTGACACTGCCAGGAGACACGAAGGGGAATTAACTGGGTGTACTGGCACTCATTCTTGAAAAGCCTAGGAATTGCATCCCAAGTGCTGCTAGGAAGGCAGGATAAAACAGTGTTTCCAAAGCCTGCAGGCTTGGACAGGAGCAGCAGCAGATGGGCCAGTGCCCAGAAATAGGATTCAGGAAAAAAACCCAACAGATGTGTGACCCTGACAGGAGTTTGGCTGGGGTGGTTTTCCTGGGACAAACCTGTGGCTGTGCATCCATGTGCACACACCTTTCCCTTGCAGTGGCTGCCTGTCTCCTGCTCCAGCTCTCGGACACACTGGCACCTCAGCAGGTGATAGAGAGCCTCAGGAACCTGAGGGGATCCGGGGCCATCCAGACCATCAAGGTAACGGGGCTGCAGCAGGTGACACACGTGTCCAAACATGAGGGACAGCTCGGCCAGGCCCCTCCTGCCATTCCCAAAGGGATCCCTCTGTCTTTCCAACATGCTCCACAGCTGCTCCCTGGGGTTTGAGCTGTTCCCTGCTGAAGCTGCTGAACAGCTTCTCCCAGGGAACGAGCGACAGGACGAAAGGAAATGGCCTCAGGTTGTGCCAGGGGAGGCTTAGGTTGGATATTAAGGAAAATTTCCTCATGGAAAGGATTGTCCAGCCCTGGCACAGCTGCCCAAGTCAGTGGTGGAGTCCCCATCCCTGGAGGGATTCAAAAGCCATGTGGATGTGGCACTTGGGGACATGGGTCAGTGGAGGCTTTGGCAGTGCTGAGGGAACAGTTGGACTTGATGATCTTGGAGGGCTTTTCCAACCTAAATCATTCCATGATGCAAAATAAAGCAGCTTTGAATTCTGACACTGAGCTCCCACCTGTGAGGACCATGTTTTGCATTACCTTGGGCTCACATTGCCCTTGACGGGATCCAAGCCAAGATCCATGTAATCCGTGTCTGACAGTGAAAAATTCCAGAGGGTTGGATCAAGCACAAGAAGAACAAACCAGACTAGAGGGTGCAGTTTTCCTCCTGGGGTATCAAACAAATTTTTAAGAGGGGTGGTGCCTCCTCTGACAGCACAGAGCACTCACTGCAGACCTGGTTGTGCTTTTCCAGCAGTACAATTTCCTCCACGATTTCCGGGAGAACCTGGCTGCACACCTGGCAACGACGGGCACGGTGCCGAGATCGGCGTCGCGGTAGCTGGCACTGCCCTGGGCATCTCTGTCTGTGGAACACACGTGGATGAGGCACCTCTCCCCTGACCTTGACTTCCTCACTGCTCCTGCCTGGGGGACACAGCTGCTCCCTCCCAAATCCAGCTGTGAAACTTGGGGGTGGGGATGGAGATCCTGCAGGATGTGCAGCATCTCCCCCTCCTTGGTGACTTTAATACTCACTGCCTTAAAAATACATCTGCAAGTGTGGTTGTGCTCACTGCTGTTCTGGTGGCCTGCACGCCTGGCTTTCCATATAATAATCTGGATTCATGTTGGGATGACGGAGCTGGATAAAAATTACAACACTGGAGCCGTTTACAAACACTCTCAGCAAGGCCAGGCTGGAGGGCTCACCCCTTCTGAGCTGTAAGAACTCGTTCTAAAACGTCACATTTCCGCTCCCCGTGTTCAGGAGTATTTAGGAATGGGTCCCCTCATTCCACAAGTAGGAGGTGTTGCACCACAGATCTGTAACAAGCCAAACAGGTGGGTTTTTAGGTGGCTGCCGGGAAGAGACACTGCTGTAGCTGCGTGGGTGAGGCTCTGGCACAGCCCTTCTGCCTGCTGACAGCAGAGAAAGTAAACAAACAATCAGCTGTGAGCCGGAGAGGATCCCACAGGAACACTCCTCCAACAGTCCCCATCCCTCCTGTTCCACTATATCCACTCATGAAGGGAAGATGAACAGGCAGGTTTTGCTAAAACCTTGATTTTTTCAGGACCTTCCCAACTCAGAAGTTGTGACATGAGACTCCACCACAGCTCCGGTGGCTTTGAGTTGAAGGAGAACTGACTTGAATTTAAATTTCTCCCTTTAACATGTTTAAAACCAGACACCTGAGCGCAGGTTTAAAGGTGATTTCTACTGATTAATTAGTTTTTACTGCCATTCCCTTCTCCACTCCTCCAGTTTCCACTTAGAGAAAGTACTCTGCTCCAAATGTGCCCCGGTGTTTAATCCTTGCAGCTGATGGGTTTCAGATATTAAGTATTTATCGTATGACTCAGCAGGAAACTTGCTGACAGGGAGAGAAATGTTCTTTATTCTCTCCACAATCTTTTGCCTCCTGGAACTCCAAAACTAATGACAATCAGAAAAGCAATTCTATGTATGTATTATGTATTTTAATAGCTCTCAGGACTATTCTTCTTCCTTCAGGAAGAGGATTTGAAGTTACCACAGCCTGAGTTCTCTTAGTCCCAGTACATTATAAAAAGAGAAGAATTCAGAGCAGAGAGGAGGAAACTGCCACTCTGCATCCCCTGGGCACCCCAACTTGGTGTGGTAATAGCCTGGAAGAGGGAAAATTTGTGGAGGAGAAAGGACAGACCCAAAGCTACAGAAGGAATTCCAACCAGGAAGAGACCAAGCAGAATTCTCTGCTCTGACAGATCACTCGAAAATAACAGCATAAATAACATGGAAATAGGAGTTTAGGGGCACCAAATGAAATCTGGCAGAACTGCTGAACAAGTATGTTTAACAGTAATTAATTCCACTGCAGAACTCACTTTCTTGGGATTGCCCAGAGAAGCTGTGGCTGCCCCATCCCTGGAAGTGTTCAAGGCCAGGTTGGACAGGGCTTGGAGAAACCTGGGATAGTGGAAAGTTGGAACTGGATGGTCTTTAAGGTCCCTTCCAACCCAAACCATTCTGAGGTTCTGGGATCTTCCATACCAGGTTATAAAAGTGCTCAGAAAGCAACTGAACCGATGGCAGAGAAGCCCTTCAGGGCTGTTTGAGGTGCCAAAGCTCTCCCAGGACACCTGTAACACTCGAATTTCCAAACACACTCACTCCTCAGGCAGAGATGTTCAACACCTGCCCTGTCTCACACTGTTCTTCCTCAGCTGTTGCCACTGCCCAGCACACCAGTACTGGAGTACCTGGATTTCTGGTGGACCCCAGTGCAAACACTGGTACAACTTTTGTTGCCTCTGACACCCCAGAGACCCAAAGTGAACAAATACACCATTTATACAAAAGAAAAAGTTTTACTAGAACTGGGAAACTCTGCATTGTTCTCCAGCACAGGTAAATGAGAAAGACTCCTAATTATTACTCGTAAACTAAGCAGCTGTTTGCAGTCACAATTTACAATATTTATGTGAAACATCTTCCCCTGCCCCATCTACTATTTAAACTTCATGAAAAAAAGGCAGGAAATGAGAGCTTCCCTTTTCCAGACATTACTTGATTCCATGTTCTATTTTTAGAGGGAATGCAATTATCCATGTAAATCTGAGCGATGGACACAGCGAGGATCTACAAATTTAGAAACAAAACAAGGCACCAGATGAAAGGAGGTGTTGCTGAATTGGAGATTTGTTTTTTATTGTCATTTATTGCACTAAGGAACAGTGGGGCAGTTTCACAATCTCACTTTCTGCTTTGAGAAAGTCTGGAGTATTTATTCCTCTTAAACCCAAGAGTGTTTTCATTACTGGACTTGGTAAATGTTGGAGGTTTATCCATTTGTTAATCAGACAGCACAGACATTTAAAAAAAAAAATTATTTAAATTCATTCCTCCATGGACAATTCAGCTTCTCCTACCACAGTGACACAGGCTCAAGATTAAAGCAGGGCTAATGTTTGGAAGAGATACAGAAGGACCTGGACCATGCACAAAAAGGGAAAGACTAACCAGACAGAAAAAAAAACAACAAACCAACAAACCAAAATAGAACTATTTTTGCAACTGTGTCCATGAATTCATATCCTAAGACCAACGTCACCTACGGGCAAAACACAGCATTCCAGTCCTTCCCAAGCACTCGGAGCTACAGCTGATTTAGAGTTAAGAGTGGGATACACAAGTCCAAGTGAGCCACTACAAAGCCCAGCCTAAAGCAAATCCCTAGTTGTCCTAAGGCTAGTAGTAACCAACAGCTACTCGAAGGTTATGGCTGTTCCTTATGCAGTGCAAAGTCAAAACTTTCCAAACCCCAGTCACCTTTATATTAATTTACACGTAATTCTTTAATTTCAGCGTCCCAGGAAAATATAAGAAAACAGTCTTTCCACAAGTGTAAAATGTGGAAACATTTTAAAAATAGGGGAGTCATTGTTTTCTAATGCAATTGCGGTCGTCGGGTTCCGGATTTAATTCTTGGTCAGAGGTTCTTGTTGTAAAGAATCCATGGTTTTTTGTGGCTTTTGCATGCACTTAACTGGAACAAAGCTTGCTGAGTGTCTTCTTAAGAGCTCACCAGGACATAAATCATGCTGCAAAAGAAAATAAAACTATGAACATGCATCACTTTGATCAGTGTTACACATTTAATGTACATTCTAAGGAACAAGTTCATGTGAGATACATGGATTGTGACTGAAGATTTGACAGGATGACTCTTCTACTTCAACAAAATTCACATTTACATCAAATACTTTACTCTAAAAATATTCATGTTTCAGCTTCTTAATGGAAATGCTCTGAGGGTTTATTATATTATGCTTAAAAGAAAAGCTTGG
>NW_021940750.1:40492749-40494274 GCF_001715985.3 Manacus vitellinus | reverse complement strand
CATGCCCATGTCCAAAGCCCCTCTCCAGCTCTCCTGGAGGCTCCATTCAGGCACTGGAAGGAATATATCCCTGTGTACAATATTTCTCTGCTGCACTGAGCCAAAACTTCAGACTGAGGGGAAAAACTTACCCATATAGGTAGTAAAAAAAGGATAGAAGGTAGAATGCTAATTTGCACCATCCTTCTTTCTGGCAATAGGCTAAAATATCTGCATTCATGATGGTCGTAGGGTCGTAGAGCCCCGGGCCGCTCATCACGGGTCTGCTCATGTACCTGGAACGGGGGCACAGGGAGTGTGGGATGAGGGCCACGGGAAACATTGGATCCTACCCCCCACCCACCAAGGAACACCAGGACACACAACACAACTCTCACACAGCACAAGAGAATAAAAAATTAAAACACCCGACGAAGCCAAGTGATGGTTCTTATTGTGCAGCCACAAACTTTCGTGGTGTCGTGTCAAAAAAGCGTCTTTGTTTTCCCAAGACACAGAACACGGGACAGGACACGGCAACGGGAGGACAAGAACAATTCACTGAGCACAGCCACACCAAAATTACCTCCAAATATGATAGGCCAACAAGGGCATATTGAGACCCAGTGTGAGCCACTCTGCTGCACAGAGAAACATGACACAGAAGAATGCATGGATGAGGTACTCTGGAAGTACAAGCTGGAAAAGAAAAAGATGAGTTAGAAGTTTCGATCACACAGAGCAAAACGTGTGGCGTTTCAGCTGCTTTGGAGGTGAGTGTTTGCTTAAAAATCATGTTTAAAACCAACACTAACAAGAACAAGACTGTGGAACGTGAAAGCAGCAGCCAGCAGTGCTGCCTTGCTGTTTTCACATGATGTTCATGGACCAAGTAGAAAAATTTATAAAATCAGATGCTCAGATCGATATTTTTTTTATTGCTTCTAATAAAGTGACAGATTCCCCGCTTTACACGTGACCCTCAGAAAAGATCATCGTGATATTTCTGCTCATGCAACAGCGAAATATCAGCAGGAAACATGCTCCTTAGAACGGCTTGTAGGCAGAAGGATGTTTGTGTTCTCCTGGTTCACAGCTTTGCTTTGGTATCCACACGTCCACAACTTCTCAAAGTCGAATTACTGCCAAAATGTAACACCCCAGGCAGAGCTTCACCCAACCAAACCAGTCACACACACGGGTCGGCTCCACACGGGCAGTTTGGGGGGAATGAGGCAGTTTTCCCTCCCAGTTCCCACTGTGCATGCCTTACAGCACCATGCTTCCAGCAGAAGCCCACAGAGCTCATCCTCAGGGAACCATGGAACCACAGGAAGCATGAAATGCCAGGTGGATTAGTGTTGTTAATAGGAACAACATGGAGAGGTACAGAGAGGAAACACATGCAAAGGGCTGCGGAACCTCACGTCCACCACGAGAGGAAAGGTCTCGACAGGTCACCCCAAGTGCTATTTACTGCCTGATCACACGGGTCAGAAGGGATCAGGCATGACATCAAATACTTTACTCTAAAAATATTCATGTT
>NW_021940750.1:40489149-40492403 GCF_001715985.3 Manacus vitellinus | reverse complement strand
GACCCTTCTCTTCTCCAGGCTGAATCCCCCCAGCTGTCCCACCCTGACTCCACAGGAGAAGCAGCAGATCTGTAAAAGCTTCTCCTCCTCAGCTCAGGCCCACTAAAACTTCTCCTCAGGAAAAACACTCCATTTCCACCCAAAGATTTAAACTGTGTGCACACACACACACTCCACACTCTGCCCCTCTTTTTTTGGGCAGTGACTAACGTTGCACAGGGCGATTACATCGAAGTTTCGGTGGTTTATAATTTTTTCATTCTTCTCTTAAAGCCCCAAAAATATCTTCCTAGAAATCTAACAGCTACCAACAAACATTCTCACCACCTCCTTTGCTACACCCTCCTGCCTCTCTAAATGAAGGATAACAAAGGAAACTTGCATCAACACCACCAAAATTCAGCTGTCATACACAAAATTTTCCAAGGAAATATCTTCACCCAGACCCTTCTTTGCATACTTACCATTTACACATGGCAATTATTTATAGCAGAACAACCACCACCCTGTCCAATACACAATGCATTTGGCAGCCTGCTCAGACAGATCCACCGGGCCTGAAAAATCTGTATTTATTTACCTACAACAGCTCAAAATTTGTTTTTCTTTTCTCTTGTTTATTATAACCCTACTCCCACACTGAAATACCTGCCTCTTTTCAAATCTCCCACACTTTATCCTCCCTTTCTGTCTTAAGGGAAAATTAATTACATCACATTCTGCCATATTTATCACAGAAACGAGGGAGGGTGAATCTGGTTGCTGAGAAAAGACATGACTATAACAGGAGCAGGGAAGAGAAGGAATCAGCAGTGTACTAAGGAGATACTATTTTGGGATAATCTTTCTACTGAGGTGTCTCAATTCCTACCAGGATTTTTTGATTCTTTGTCCAGGAGAACAACCCTCCTGTGTGTTTGTCCAGCATCATTTACCAGATTCCCTTTAAGAGCCTGGACCCCAACTCCACTTTTAGGGGCTCGTCTGCTCTCTCAGGAACAGCAAACAAGTTGTTTCAGACTCCCAGGTCACAAAGCTGCCACGTAAAGGACACTCCATGCACAGGGTTAAGATTTGGTTAAACATGCGCATCTGAGCACTACAAAGGTTGCAGGAAGACCATAATGCATCCATGTAATGAGAACTGGCCTCTCCCACACTGCAGCAGGGATGACTGGAACAGACCAAGCAAGGGAAACTGTTAAATGCGCAGCTCTCCGAGCAGGAAACCCCCTCTCCGAGCTGCAACCTCTGCCTGGCACCTCTGCTCCTCCCCACTCTCCTCACACCATAACACCACTTTAATTTGTGTGCTGTAAATCTAAAATGCTTTTTTTTTTCCCTTCCAGCTACTGTAAATTCATTTATAACTTGCATAATTTACTTTAACCACAGTAAAGTTTCAGCCCAGGCCACGCTGCTGTGCTGCCCCTCCATCCTCCCCCGGCCTGGGCACACACAGAGTAAAAACCAGGAGAAATGCATAAAATCCTGCAGGATCAAACTGTCTGTCCTTCAACAAGCCTCCCCTCTGCTGCTGGCCTGTAAGAGGTGCAGGCAAATAGTTTGCCTCAAATTCTTTTCCTAAGCCAAGGAGTGTCAGAGTTGCATCCAAGAGAGGACACCGGGACACACTCCTGATCCTGGAACACAAAATAGAGGAGTGAAGATCATTCCTAGCGCCTTCCACCCACCTAAATCCTCCAAAAAAGATCAGAATTGACTTGGTCAGGGCTTAAAACAAACAACTGTTCTCCTCTAACCCCAGAGTTCAGTAAATCTGGCTTGGGAAACACGATTTATTTCTGCCTGAAGTTACTTTCTGACACCTGACAGGCATGTAACAGTTTTCCCCACGCCGCTGGGTAAGCAAGCAGAATTGTTTTTGCACAAAATATGGAAATCCATGAAGTTGTTATAAACCCCAAGGAACAAAGAACGAGCAGATGGACAGGCAGACTAAACAAAACAGCTTAATAGTATTACAAATGTTCCTAACAAAATGAGAGGGGAGTGGCGTCAAAAAACACGAAACTGAAAAGCAGTACACACCTTTAATGCAATTTTGACTCTTTTAATCTTTTTGACCTTTTCAACTGTCTTTGTGCCGAAAATGTGGAAAGCAGATTGAAAGAATGTTAGTACGACAGCTGACAAGATCACCAACAGATTAATAACAGTCAGAATATTCAACTTGAAAGTAAAGAATCAGACAAAGAATTTCCCTAAAATTTCTACCAACAGCAAGGTTTTGTCAACCCAGATGCAATTCTATTGCCTAGGCAGATTGCATCAACATAACACCAAAAAAAAAATAAGCACTTTACATATATTTATTTAACAAAACAAAAAGTCTAGTGTGCTACTTACAGGATTGAGTGTATTACACTGGTCTATGGGGTTCTTGTAATCAGTCTTCAGTTCATCAAATGCTATAATCTAGGGGGGGGAAAAAATGAAACAGTAGTGATTGCTCAGTCCAGGAGCAACGGTGTATTTTATCCATGAAAAGTGACATTTTGTCACAGAACTGCTGCCGCTGTGTTCAGGGACATTTTAACATCATAAACCCACAGGTAAAACACAAGGGAAATGGGTTTTATAAAC
The DNA here is from genome assembly GCF_001715985.3 of Manacus vitellinus. Taxonomy (NCBI): domain Eukaryota; kingdom Metazoa; phylum Chordata; class Aves; order Passeriformes; family Pipridae; genus Manacus; species Manacus vitellinus. The sequence goes on along the minus strand of NW_021940750.1, from coordinate 40,489,796 downwards.
AAGAAAGCAGAAGATTCTTCAGGTATTCAAAGACCTCTGCCCACTCTCCACATTTTTACCTCCCCACCAGCAATGAATTTCCAACATCCTCTTCATCAGTTCTTAACCTCAGACCCCAGACCTCACACAGGACTATCTTGGTGGCCAGCAGGAACCAGAGATGGGCTTCCTTAATCCAGAAGAAGCAACGGCAAGCTTAAAAGCTGCCAAATATTTTGCCTCACTGCCTAAGTAAATGCTGAGCCCACATATATCACAGAATCACAGAATTTTTAGGGCTGGGAGGAGATCATCCAGTCCAACCCCCCTGGCAAGGCAGGGTCACCTAGAGCAGGTAACTTTATATGTCTAAAAGGTGCATCCATAAAAAAACCCAAGCATGTGAACACTCGAGCTTTTCACGCCATAAAAATAAGAAAAAAAAATTAAAAAAAAAAATAAAAATGCAGCCTGAAGTACAAAAGCCACTTCTACAGAACAAATGCCTGCCAAGCATCACATCCTCCCCTAGAGCACCTCCCCTGGCAGGGACCTGTTCGGCTGCTCTCCCTGTGCCGGGCTCGAGAAAAGAAATCACGGAATCATGGAATGGTTTGGGTGGGAAGAGACCATAAAGATCATTTAGTTCCAACCCCTCTGCCATGAGC
>NW_021940750.1:40485281-40487815 GCF_001715985.3 Manacus vitellinus | reverse complement strand
CAGCCACTCTGCCCCCAGCCCTGCATGGGGTTATTGTGGCCAAAGTGTAAAACCCAGCGCCTGGTCTTGAACCTCACACCACTGGTTTCAGCTCATCAATCCAGCCTGTCCACATCCCTCTGCAGAGCCTTCCTATCGCCCAGCAGATCGACATTCACACACAACTTGGTGTCATCCACGAGTTTACTAAGGGTAGACTCAATCCCCTCATCCAGATCATCAATAAAGATATTAAACAGGACTGGCCCCAACAGTGACCCTTGGGGGACACCACCAGACCCCATTCCCCACCACTCTCTGAGCCTGGCCATCCAGGCAGCAAACAGTGCACCTGTCCAAGCTGTGGATTGCTGGTTTTTCCAGTAGTTGAGTTGGAAGGGACCTTAAAGTCCATTTTGTCCCACTCCCTGACATGGGCAGGGACACCTCCCACAAGACCAGGTTTCTCCAAGCCCCATCCAACCTGGGCTTGGACACTGCCAGAGATGGGGCAGCCACAGCTTCTCTGGGCAACCTGTGCCAGGGCCTCACCACACTCACAGTAAAGACTTTCTTCCCAATATCTAATCTAAATCTTTCTTCTAGTTTACATCTATTCCCCCTTGTCCTGTCCCTATCTGACTGTGTAAGATTACCTGGTCAGCACAAACTATGTCTGGAGAAAAAGGAGCTGGCAAATTCAGGAAGAAAGGTTGGAGAAGGGTGGACTGTGTGTGCCCCAGGGAAGGGGGTGTTTGGCCATATGATCTCAAATCGATACGACTTGGAGCCTGCTCAAAGGAGACAGCAAGATGAGAAATGAGTTTGAGCACAAGATCGCACACTGTCCTTCCAAAGGGACATGTAAAAGTCACAGTGTCACCTTTCACTAAAGGCAAGCTGGGGTGGCATTGCTGCAATCATTTCCTCTGGAGCAGCGTGAGGAACAATTTCCATAAAACTAACAGCTGCCAAACAGTAAATAATATTTTCCGGTGCTATCTGCCGGAAAGCGTTACAGCAACTAATGGAGTGTCACAATGAGAGATGAGCAGATGCTTTATTTCCTTCAACAAAATACAGGGAAAACTGCAGCAAATGAGCTGTCTGCAGAAAATCAGTTGTTGCGAAGATAAAGTTGATGTTTCAGTATAAAATCACTCATCTCGTCCACAAACTACTCCAATAAAATCACTGTGGTGTCATTGTGACCGATGAAACCTCCATGTGAAACCCAGAAAATAGATTTTAAAATAAATCTTAGTGAAGGTGAGCCCTGAGCAACCTGGTCTAGTGGAAGGTGTCCCTGCCAGGAACCAGGAGTTTGATCGTTCAAGGTAAATATTTGCCTAAAACCAACCCAGATGTAGTGACCAACACTGCTTTGTTATACCTGGAGCCTCCCTGGAGAGACTAAACCCAGTGGAATTACAGATGTTGTGGCACTACAGCTATAAATACTGTTCATGAAGGAGATCTGCCTCCTCACCAGACACACTACAAGCCACCGGGCTCAGCTGCATCAGAAATTTGTACTTTGAGACACATAAACACACATAAATCTGCACTAAGGACTCTCCACACCCCAATAAGCAAAGGGGGTGTGACGTTGCCGACTGTATTCAGGGTTTCCTTGCGCATCAAAATGTTGTGCAACAGGGACGTGCAGTATCAGAAGTAAAAAAGGTGTGTCAGCCATGCATTTGCATTTGCAATTAATCCAGATTCTGCCTCAAGGAATGCAGTGTTTTATTCCCTCGGGTGCTGGCACACCAGCCAACTGCAATTATCCTGTCAGGAAAAGCGGAAGGCAGCTGTAATCTTGCACAACGAAGACTTGTGCATCGAAGGATTTCTTGTATTATAGGTTGTTCTTTTCAAGATAACACAAAAGGAGATGAAAAGCAACTTCTGTAGAAAGGGGTCTAATCAATACCCATTTCATTTATTTATTTGGGATCTCAAATCAAACAACAGCTGAGTATTTTCTCAGCATTTTCTCGGATTAAACTCCATAAACAATGCCAGGAAGCCACAGTGGAGCTCTGGAGATGGCCCACAGCTTTTAATGCACTTTCCCTTTTGTCTGGACACAGAGTTTAATCCTGATTGGAATCCCAAGGGAAAATGTCAGTGCCTGTTCACTTCATCTTAAATCCCTCTCAAATACTTGTCCTTATCAGAAAACAGACATATAATCAGTCATAATTCAGTGTGTTACAGCCTGTTTGTAGGGAAGATTTTGGCAGAGAGCTGTGAGAGAAGATTATGGAGCAATTTCTCTAAATTATCACGGTAGAAACGCACAGGTTAACCACATCCTTCAACATCAAAAATAATATCCCTGGGAAAATTGGCATTTCAGTTATAGACATCAGAGAAGAATCTAATACTGTGGAACTTGGTAACAAAAATCCTGCTGACTTCAATAAAGACTTTGCTCACCAGGTTTTCAGGAGAGGAAAATCTGAATATTTATCTACAGTTTAAGGGGGCTTATAAAAAGGAGGGAGAGGGACTTTTTATATGAGCATGGAGTGACAGGACAAAGAGAA
>NW_021940750.1:40467910-40485045 GCF_001715985.3 Manacus vitellinus | reverse complement strand
TTCTGGGATTCTGTGAATTTAGCAGAGACTCTCCCAGTGCCTCTGGCACAGCCCAGCCAAGGTCACCTTCCTGCACACCTCTAAAGACTCGTCAGGAGCAGCAAAAGCACAGAACTCCTCAGCCACTTCCCCCCTTGATGCCCCAAGAGACAGCAGGGTGGGGGTGTTGGTTCAGTCTTTGAAACACAGGATGAAAAGATGCCTGGACTTGCAAGTCCAGACTGGCAAATATCCTTTCCTGTAGCACTAATTAACTCACCCCCAGAATCCCTGTTTAGGCTCTCCCGTTATGTAATGACCACATAAACAAATTAACATTATAAATTCATTTGCACTGGAAGTGAGTCTCGAGAGAAACGATCACATTTGAAAACCAGTTTCAAAGCATGGACACTGCCAGGCATCTCACCATGACTCATTACAGAATCCACCCGTGGCCTCAATCCCTCCAACATTTACTGTCAGATGGCAACAGTTTTCATTTAATAGGCTAAATACTGAATATTCAACCTGTCCTCTAAACAACAGGGTTTGTTTTTCTCTTGCTGCACAGAGCTCCTGTTAATGGCTCTCTACACAATTATGAGACCAAGACATGATACCAGTGTGTGGACAAGCAAAGGGACCAATAATTCTATTTTCAAGAACTATTTTATAACGTGCTTCAGGATTTGGCTGCTCATTAACAAAGAGAGGGACTTTCCCAAACATTCTAGGTTAGCCTGTCTGTAGCAATGATAACTCCAAAAATGTCACCCTTGGTCCTTAGCTCTTAGAATCCCAGAACGGTTTGAGTTGGAAGGGACCTTGAAGATCATCCAGTTCCACCCCCCTGCACCTCCCACTAGACCAGGTTGCTCAAACCCCATCCAACCTGGCCTTGAACAATTCCAGGGATGGGGATTAACATCCTTATTGTTTCTGCCCCCCAAAAATAAGCTGTTCAGGGCTCAGTGTCTTCTCAACAGCCAGACTTTGGTGGCCCTGTTCTCCCACAGACATTCTGTGTGGCCTGGAGTACAGCACCTTCGGGCCCAATGTGTACTCACACACTTAAATCACAGTAAATAGGATTTCAAAAGCCTTCATCTACATCTAAATTCCTTCACAAATCTTGCTTTTGATCTCTCCAGCTACATCCTTATTGTCAAATCAGCTCAAAGCTGTACCAGTGCTAGAAATCCACCCTGCTGGCTGTTCTTAAGATTTCAGTCCTGCCCCGCTCTGGCTCTGTGTCCGTAGGAGTTCTCCCACCAGGCACAGGGAGGAGGGTGGAGTGGCTGGCTCACACTCCACATCTGCCTCTCCAGCCCATGTGGATGAGGGCACAGAGCCAGTGCCTCCAAGACTGTAGGACTAAACTGCAGGAAGGAGGCAAGGGCAGCACTGAAGATGCAGAACTCCCTGTGAAATGAGAACAGCTCATTTCACTTCACCTCCCAGCCAGGGAACAGGGGCTTAAGTTGGACTCTACTTAGAGACCCTGGAATGGGGCCATCCAAGAAAAAAAAAAAGGCTGTTGAGTGGATGCCTCTATTCATCTATTCTCCCAGTAATACAGCTATACAATTTGTTTTGTACTCCTGAACCAAACAATTGCACATTCACAGTTGGAGGTGGGGTATAAATATTGTCTGTAGCTGATCCCTTGATCCCGCTGGCCTTGCTGAATTAATCACACTCGTGGATCAATCCAGGATTTGTTGCTGGCAGAGCAGATGGCCAGGCAGACTGCAGTTGTGAGCAAGGCGGGCACGTTCTCCTTCCAATTATCCAGCAGCGTTTTCCAACGGCGGATATTTAAAATTAGACATCATTTTGAAGAAATGCTAAATCTCTCTTGTTCTCTTCAGCTCCATAAGGACACAAAACCCTAATTTTTGCTCTGCTTCCATCCACTAAGGCCTCGGTGAAAGTGTGGGATGGCTGGTGCCCCCTTCCCTTTCAGCTGAATGTTTTCTGCCCCAGTTTCTTCTGCTGTCTTCCCATTTCCCGCAGAAGAGAGGTGACAACACCAGCTGCTGTTTGGCACAGGGATTTCAAGGGTGCATTATATTAATTGCTGAGCCGAGGGCTGCAGGAAAGGGAAGAGAAGCAGCATTCATGGGACTCATGGCACAGAACAGCAGGAACGGGGGTAACAGTGTGTGCCTTTCAAACAGCCCGGATGGGACTTCCCCGTCGCAGGAGTAAATTTGCCGTGAAAGACAGACGTGCTGTTTTCCCAGTGTTCACATCTGTTCTGCATTCAGAGTCCTTCTGGATGATAATTGCTCCTGTCTCCTCTCTGTCCCCTGCTGAGGAGCTGCCAGAGCTGTCGGGGGAGTTTTGGCCGAGCTCCATCACGTTCCGTAGGAGACGTCTCCCGGAGCTCCAGAGGTGAACAGGGTTAACCCAGAGAGTGTTTGCAGTCCCTGGAAGAATGAAACACGACAGGAACAGTCCAGAGGAGACGATCCCCCCATGGTGGAGCACAATGGACTGCACTGATTAACCACATCCATGCAAATGTGTTGGAATGATCTCCTTCACTTCATGGCACGTCGGAGAAAAGACGTGGAGGTCAGTCAGAGCAAGGCGAGGCTGCACGGGAATGCTGCACATCCCTGCAGCACACAGCCTGTTGTCCATGAGGATCACATCCTTTTAGTGGCACGCAGAGGAACAGCAGGTATGGAAAAAGGCCTACAAGACCTTGTTGGGGAATGGTGGCCACATTTACAGAATCACAGAATATCACAGAATGGGCAAGGCTGGAAGTGATTCATCTGGTCCCACCTCCCTCCTCAAGCAGGGTCATCCCAGAGCATATCTGGAATATCTCCAGTAAGGGAGACTCCAAACCTCTCTGGGCAGTCTGTTCCAGTGCTTGGTCACTGCACAGGAAAGGAGGTTCTCCCTCACATTCAGGTGGAACTTCCTGGGCATCAGTTTCTGCCCATTGCCTCGTGTCCCGTTGCTCAGCACCGCGGAGCAGAGCCTGATCCATCCTCTGACACCTCCCTGCAGATACTGATGGACACTGATTTACCCTGCAGAGAATGTTACCAAACCGAGTTACACGTGCAGAAGCCAAATCCAAGATCTCCAGCACTGAGATCCATAAAACTCCCCTTGCAGGCTTTCCCACAATGAAGCTGAGCATGATTTTTTTTTAGACCTTGGGGAGCATCACCAAAACTGCCCCATCTGGGCAAACCAACAAGTGCAGGGGATGACCCACCTGCCTCATGTCCTGCCTTTTGTTCCAAGGGGTGAGGCCCACCTTAAACCCTCACCCCTGCCATACAGGAGTCCAGCTGAACAAATCCCAAGCACTCTTACACACCTCAGGTGTGTCCCACAGCCCCACCAGCTCTTCCCCTCCAGGCTGCTCCATATCCAGCTGTTCTGCCTCTCAATAGCACCACTTCAATATCTCACCTGCTTGTGCTTGACTTCCCCACCCTCACATGCACCCAACAATGTGGCAGGACCTTCCCCTGTGAGGAGCAGTGAGGAGCTTTGGGGACCCAGCTTGTACTTCAATCAATCCCATGACCTGTGGGGGACATGGAACAGTAGCCACAGGCAGCTCACAGACTCCAGCACACAGGGGCAGCAACTGCCCCAGCTCCCATCCCTGGAAGTGTTCAAGGCCAGGCAGGACGGGGTTTGGAGCAACCTGGGATAGTGGAAGGTGTCCCTGCCCATGGCAGGGGGTGGAATGAGATCATTTTTAAGGTCCCTTCCAACTGAAACCGTTCTATGATTCCTCTTCCAGCTCCTTCAAAACCAATTACATTTCTTCTCTTCTCCCACATTATCCCCAGAGATCCTGCCAAGCCAAGGGATCTCCTTAGAAAACTCCCAGCCCTGGGCAAGGCGTCTCTTCACACACCTGGGAGAGAAAGCCCCAGCTGTGGGACACTATGGGTGCACAGCAGGTTTGTTCTCTGGCCTGGAGGTTTCATGTTTTATTTCCCATTCCCTTCTCTGGTTTGGACTTTAATAACCACTCAGCTGCCCTTTTCATCTGAACTATTACAAGTCAATGACCTTTCCTGACTGGAAGCAGCTGCCCTTCACTTCATATCCTTGGATGTCCTGGCAATCCTTTTTATTCTGCTGTTGTTTTTACTGTCTGTGATCTGGCAGTACCAATAAACCATCGCCTCATTTCCTAGTGAAGCACTCAGTGATCACACAGGTGACCTTCCCCTCCCATGGGAGAGCTATTTATTCCTTTTTTCCTCTCCTTTACTCAGCTGTTCTGCAGCACCATTCTTCTCCCACAGCAGTTTTTTTTTTTTCCCAGAGATTTTGTCAACAGATTTTGTTGTGACTTTGGTGACTGAGATGCCATCCAGGAGCCAGATGTGCTGCAGCAGCTGTGCATTTTCTCCCTCACAGAGCTCTCTCACCTGGGAGCAAAGGGGTTTATTTCTATCATGTCTAATTTGTGGCCTATTAGTGCATGTCAGGTACCAAGGCTGAATTCCTTGGATTACCTTGGGCAGTTTTTTCAACAATACAGGAGAAAGATCTCCATGAAAAGAAGAAACAGCAATAATGAGGAAAAGGAGTGCTTTGATCAAATTATTCCAGTGGTTTCTTGGGCAGGAAAGAGATGAGAAGGAAAAATACAACTAAATTCCTCTGTCTTCTTCAAGCCTTGGGGTCCCATTGACAGCTGCTCTGACATTGTTCAGTTGGCTCCTGCACTCTGTATTTTACTCCACAACTCCAGGAAGCTGAGAAACAGAGGGATCATACCAGCATTCCCAGATTTTCCCTGTCAGACACCCACATACCACCCTGCAATTAAAAGAGGGCAACACAACCTCTTAATGAAACATTTTATTTAAACCAATACAAGCACCATGCTTAGCAAAAAAAAGATTTGGTTTAAAGTAAACATGCAGTGTGAACTAGCAGAGACTAAACAGCATATGGAAGTTGTACTGGTTACTGGTATTTTCATGGAACTGCCAAATTCTCAGACCTGGCCCTGAACCTCTCAGACCTTTCACAACAGTGCTTTGGGACCATGGAACAAATGCAAGAGTTTCACTGAGCCCCCTCTATGTCCCACCATGGCTCTGTTTCACAGTCATTACGTGTTGTACCAAAAAATGTTGCATGATATTTATTTCTGGAGCGCACTGAAGCGAGGAATTGAGCTCTCTTGCTTCTGCCTGTTTGAGTCAGGCCCCTGTCACCAGTTTAACATCGTTTCTGGACCAGCTATTTTACAGTTAAAGATACAAAAAAGGAATCCTGGTACAAGTGCACAAGATGCTCCTTTGGAGAAGTGATAAAGGTGTCAACACCTCCATTATTGCCTCCTTTGATAGATCAGAATAGCATTCGTGATACTAGAAATACACTTCAGCCATCAAAATACCAGCATTTACATTTTCTTGTTAAAAATATTCAAACACTACAAGTCCATTTCATGGGCTGACATGCAAACTCATGCTTTAATTCAGCTTACCATCAATGAACTGGACTACAGGAGCTGTGTCCCAGCCATCTAGTCAATATTTAAAGCAAACCTGATTAATTGTGGCAGAAGTCTCCCTTGGAGAGACCTTTAACTCCAGGCCAAGGATTTTAAGGCCGACTTACTAACTCCTGAAAAATAGGAGCTCCCAATGGAAAATGCTGACTCTCAGACCTTTAGCTACAAAGGCTCCCACAGGTTAATTTGTGTTGTCCTTTAGATCCCTCTTCAGAGGTCTGAAAATGTAAGAGAATTGTGTGATTACACTGGAACATACTGGCCTGGACACGGACTCATCTGCCTCCCACTGAGCTTGGGGGGGCAGCAGCACAGAACACACAGTTCTACAGATAAGGTGGGAAAAGGATGTTGGGAAAACAAGTAGTATTGGCACAGGAAAGATCTGGACATAATTAATGCCTTTGCTTAGTCAGGTATTAGCACTGCCTGTATCTCAAGAGCCCAGGACAATTAGCAGCAGACAGTTGTGTCAAAACTGCATGAAAACCAAGGAGAGCAGGAACAAGCCTGGAACAGCAAACACCCTCTGAGTACCTGCAGCTGCTTCCACAGCTCAGAGAGGGGAGGGGGTACAGCTGCCAGGCAAGGCTGGCTGGAGAGTAATACTGGTGGGCTGAGCAGCACCAACATCACCTCTCAGGAGAAACTGGGCTTTAATTCTCACAGGGGCTGTTTGCTCTCTGCAAACAGAGGGGCAGCACCCAAGGCAGAAAGGGCTCAAGTGGAGGCACGAGAACATGTGAAGTGGAAGAACTCTGCTGAAGATGCAGCTGGAAGGAGCAGCGTTTTCTTGGCCGAAGGTGGAGCAATCCAGAGATGAAAAGTCAAACTGAACCATCTGACTGCAGCAGCTCCTCCCTTTCCTCCTGAGACAGGCCTCTGGTACAGTTATTTTTGTGCAGACCTGTGCAGGCAGCAGTTGGCTGCTGGCAGCCCACCAGTGTACAAAGTACAACAAAGACGATTAATCCAGTTTTCCCCACTGCAAATCAAGCTGAACGTTCCAAGCATCAGCTCCCCTCTCGCCCACGCTGTACTTTGACATGCCTCACCTCCAGCTCAATCCCAAAAACACCCAAGCTTCCTGCTGTTTCCAGGCTGATGCTTGGAATGACGCTATCCTTTGAGCCAAAGTCTTGTTTATACAATGTTTGTCACAAAAGACATTGTTTTTATTGATTTGCAGTACAGAATGATCAAGCAACAGTTTCATAATCAACATCTTTTCATCCAGGGAAATGAAATTGTTTTTCCAGTTCACTACGTTAACACAGGAATTTAATTACAAGCATTTCTTTCCCGCACCGAAAGATCGATTTAATTGGATCATTCCAACACGTATTTTGAAAAGCTCCTCTCAAGTCAGATTTATATACAAATAAATGAGCAATAACATCAAACTAAGAAGAGATTTACCAACACTGAGGACCTTTGCAAATGGATTCCTTGTGATCTCGCAGGAATTAGTGTTTTAACACTAACACAGGGTACGTTCACGAACGAAAAAAGAACCCTTCTTTCAGCAAAGGTTTCACAGCATGAAATACTGGCCTCCAAATTTAACACTGCATTCCTTCCCAGCGAGCAGATTGGTTGGGGCAGCTGTATTTTAAGGTATGTTATCAACAGGAAGCTGCTCTTACGCAGATACTTGTTCAGCAGCACAACAAACACTCACAGCGAGAGACTGTCCCGTGAGTGCTCCTTCTGCCGCGGCACGGGCTGAGCGTGTCCCACGTCAGGCAACTACTCTAGTCAATATAAAACAGACCTGTAAAAAGACTGGTCACTTATAAAAGTTAAATACTATTTTCACATTAGAAGATCTGCTGTTTCAAAGAGATGAGAATCAAATGATCACTTAATGCAAAAGCTTCGTCTGGAATGTAATTTTGACCAACAGGCGGTTAAGAAAGTTAAGAGATTTGTAATTAAAGTACTCAAAAGCTACGTGTGGCCAACTTTCATAACAAAAGAGATATAAATCATTCATTATCATGAAAAGCTTTAACCTCTTGACTCCTACAAATGGAGCAGATGATTGGAATTTCAAAGAAAAAGAGGTTGGCTTTTTGTTTTAACAGATGTCAGCTGCAGCACGAGGCACTAGGAACAAACGTTACTCGGATTTTTTTAACAAAGTTTTTACCAAATTTGTAAGAAGTGGCAGTGTAAAATTCTCAAGTCCTTTTAAAGCTAACAAATGAAAGGCACACAGTATCACCAGGTGTTCAGATAACAGGAAATGAGCAGAGGTAAACTTCTCAACAGTGTCAGAAGTTAGAGATGCAAGAAGAAATCTGGTATGAGAAGAACCAGAGTTGTAGTTCAGCCCTTAGTTATCAGCTAGTTCCTGTGAGACTGTATTAGCAGGAGAACTGGACAGTCAAAGCTTTGCCCTGAAATTTAGAAAGATTGACTCAGGCAACTGAGGAATTACTGGAATGACAAAAATTAGTTCCAAGAATTTGAGACAGTTCACATGGACTCAATGGAAAGATAAATGGATGGATTTGCTGTACAAGGATTTTGTCTTTTTAATACCAAATGATTCCAGGGAGTAGTTTTCAAAACTGAGAAGACATTAAGTCAAAAAAATCTGAAAAGTAAGTGACAGTACACAAATTCTGCATAAAAATGGCTAACGTGTGTCACCAGGATGCAGTTGTAGCTCAGAAAAAGTTAGCGTCAGCTTCCAAGTGATGTTTGCACATAGTTATAAATCCAGAACCCAACTATTTTAGTCACAGAAATATTAGTCACAAGAGTGCAAAAGGAGTCCCTGCAGAGGAGTATTCCCTTTTAGCAGGTACAAATAAGGAAACACCTGCAAAGATTTGTTACTTCAAGGAGACAGACCTGCTATTCTTTGCACAAACTCTGCACAAGAGAGATACTGCAGGAGACAGCTGTGAATACAGTGCATTGCTGGGATGTAAGTATTCATTGTCTGGTTCCAGTGTCACCAGGATGGTACATAAATACTTAGTACAGAGGTTTTCCTTAGTGGAAGAAGCCCAGTTTCTCACGCAGCCACTCTTCAGTGAGGTCTTCTGTATTTCTGATTTCGAATACCTAAACGAAAGGGCACGGCATCAATTCCTGAGGGAGTGGCACTGGGAAGGGATAACAACACAATGCAAGCAGCACCTTCCACACACGTTGTCTGAGCTGCAATAAACCAGTAACAAACCCAAAATGTTCAGGTGCTTTCTTGGAAGGATCAGATATGTGGAAAATACACAAGAGTACGTGGCGATGAACAAAAGTAACCTGCACAAGAATCTCCTAATTTCTATTCCTAGGCTTCATTCTTCTCCTTAGAGAGCAGCACACACACTACATTCTAAAATGACCCTGGAATGGCACCATCTCACATGCATTATCTCAGCAGGATTGTGTACTTGAAGAACACAATTTCATCTCTGGGCTTTATTCAAACCCAAAGTTCAGGAATTTTGCTCAGCCCAAACCACAATTACTCTTTCTTTGAACTGAAATAAATCCAAAATATCCAGTTTTTACCTGTAAGAAACAAGCCGGGGGTACCTCAAAATAGAACACTTGTACAAAAAACAAACCCAAAAATCACAGAATCCCAGAATGGTTTGAATGGTTTGGGTTGGAAGGGACCTTAAAGACCACCTCATTCCACCTCCTGCCATGGGCAGGGACACCTTCCACTATCCCAGGTTGCTCCAAGCTCCCATCCAACCTGGCCTTGGACACTTCCAGGGACAGGGCAGCCACAGCTTCTCTGGGCAACCCCTCAAAACAACCTAAAAACCACCAACCCAAAGCTTTGCGAAGTCTTAAACAAACCTTGAACACAGCCTTGAAGCAGAAAATAGGACCAAAGGCACCAATATACTCTTTTTACATTCCATGTGGGCAAGTAACTGGTTGTGGTTTGGGTTTTTAATACCCTTGAAGAGAAGCCACGTTAATTGTGCAGCGCTCACTGGAGCCCATGAGATGCCCACAGATGGATCATCTCGTCCAAAGAGTCAGGGAAGTAAATTGTACAAATTCACAGACCTTCAAATTGGAGGAACCCCAACATTCAGCATTATCAGAACAGAACAGCTTAACAGAAGCCAAGCTAATATGCAAGTCACTGAAAAAATGAGAGGACTCAGTTGAGTCACATGCAGAAATCACACCAGGAGGAAGTCACAGCATGAGCCAAAATGAAACACAGCTCAGCAAGTGGCAAGAATAAAGCACATTTAAAGAGCAAGCAAGCAACCCCAACTGGAGACAGGCTGTCTTCTCCAGCTTCAGAAGGACGATGATCGTGGACCTCTCTATCCGCTCCTGGGCTTGCACTCAAAAGACTTTCAGACTGAATTTCTCCTATTTCAGAGGTGAAAGAACCTCCAACTGAGCTACTCCCCAGGCTTTCACCTTCTTCCTACCAGCCCTTCTCTCTCACTTACTTGAAACTGTCTTCTCTTCCTCCTTTCTATCACAGTTCTCAGGCCTCCAAGATGCAGCTTCTACAGGGCTAAAAAAAGATTTCTTGGGGCTGAGCTGATTGTTTCCACCATCTTATCTTCTGCTTCCTTCCCATTTACTCCTGTCAACTTGAGGTCTACTTTAAAACAGAGAGGTCTCTTCTTACAAGGTACAGCTGGAGGAGGTAGAAGTTCAAGGCCAGGTTGGACGGGGTTTGGAGCAACCTGGGCTAGTGGAAGGTGTCCCTGCCCATGGCAGGGGGTGGAATGAGATGGGCTTTAGGGTCCCCTCCATCCAAACCAGTCTGTGATTCATAGTTCTCTCTCTGGCCCAGCAGACATTTTTACTGGGATGTTAAAGGACTCAGCAGGATAAGGAACACCTAAAGGGAATGCTGTTGTTGGGGACTGGTGAAGTCATTTCACATGCTATGAAGTGACTACTGACTCTATTAAGCTTTCCTGCTTGAAGCTAAAAATGTAAGGATTCTAGGTGCCAATTAAGCAGAGATTTCAAAGATCTCCAAAATGAAAAACAGGTGACATTTCTTTTCTAGGATATACATACACCTGGGCCTGGTGAATGCAGTGATTTCTTCTGGTCTCAGTACTGGAGGAACCAAGCACAGGAAGAAATTGTTCAGCACTTGGCACGTGTTCCTTGTTCTGCAGGCTGTGCTGCAAGCACACAGCTCCAGCAAGCAGCTAAAGTGATCTGCTTCACACCACACTAAGCCTTCAGTCTATTCTTCCCATCAATAAATTCATTCCCAAAAGTACAGCCAGCCAGTCCACCAGTAGGTATATTCATTTTTGAGAACACTGTTCTTCCTGTACCCTAAACCACCAGAAATCCCCCCCCACTCCTCCTCCACTCTTCCTAAACCAGATTCTGTTTGCTGTAACCACAAAGTCTCACAAAACTCTTTTTGCCATGGGTTCAAGCAAGACTCAAAACATCCTCTGCAACCTGGACAGTTATTTCAGCAGTCATTTATACCTTAGTGAGTTCAGCTGTCTGTACAAGCTTATTCTTGCTGCCAGCATACATCATCTGCTGCTCAGGCTTACATCCTGTAGTTAGGGGGGAAAAAAGAGGGTTGGATTAGTTATTTTGACTGTCAACACTTCAAAAATAAGATTTTTTTTTAAATTATAAACTGAAAACTGAAGACATTCATAGGAAGATTCTCAGGTAACTACAGAAGAATATGCTCATTAGTTGCTAAAGTGTTTTACATATCTAGTTACTCCAGCTCTGAGTCATGAGGGGTAAAACATGCAATCAGTTTATCTTCTTCCAGAGGATAACAAGGATAATCCAGTAATACCAGCAAGCTACACTATCACAATACAGAACACAGATGGAAGTCCCAGGAGCAACTCAGCTCTGCGAGCCCAGACCAAGTCACAGTTATTTGGTTTGTATTAAAATCCCACGTTTCCCTGCCCAGGTAAGTTCATGTTGCAGGTTGCTGTGACACAAGCAGAGGATGCAACTGCTCAGTATAAACTTGGGATGATCCAGGATTACAGCCTGTTTCTCCTGGAACTTTCTCCAGCACTTTCACCTGCCCAGATGTGGGTTAGGGAGCCCTCCTTTCCTCCTTTTCACCCACAGCTGTGACAGCCCTTCAGCCCATCACGTCACAGCCCTGCTTGGAGGCATCCTCTGCTGCTGCCCATTGCATCCAGGCCCCAGGAAACCCTCCTCTCAAATCCCATCCTCACCCTCTTACAGAGTCCTGTTCCTTTCGTGGACAGAATGAAAGAATAGGACTCTAAGGTCCTCAGAAATAAATGGGTTCCCATGTCCTTCTGAGATGAGGAATTTCTTCCCCTCCCAGTCACTGATATCCATGGATAGCAAGACAGGTGAACAGAATCCCTTAGGAACAGAGGTGGTACCTTCCAGCCTGCTCTTCACTCATTTCCTGAGCCTTATATGGTCATATTTTGAGGATTCCCCAAGATTTGAGGAGAGTGTGACAGGAAACAGGTTAAATTAGGTTAAAGCCTACATGAGCAGATGCAGAGTGCTCCAGGCCTGTCCTTTACAGGAGGGTGTTGCTGAGCACAAGCTCATTTAGGAAGACACACCTTTTGGCCCTCTAAGCAGGAAACCAACACTCCTGGCTCAGCCTTTGGAAACGGAAAAGAGAGAATCTCTTCTATCATCCAGCCCAAGTGCCCCAAATGTGAACCACAAAGGCAGGAAAACCTCCTTGAGAGCATTAAGCACTCAATTTTATCTTCCATAGCAAATAATATTCCCAAATTTATATCACACAGTAGCTACCAATCACAGTGTTCACTCACCAACTGGACTGGAGAAGATAAAGCACAATGGATAAGAAACTCTTCCATCTTCATGCTGGTACTTGTAACTATACACAATAAATGTTTTTTCTGAGGTTAAAGAAACTAAGAAACTGATTATTAGGATATAATTCTTGATCTTGATGCAGGTACAAGTCACTGTTGCATTTCAGATGATGTTTTAATTTGATAATAAAAGTCTCACTGTTCTGTTTTCACTTCCACATGTGACTTTCAGAACTGACCCTGCCTTGGTGTGAGGGCTTAGTAATGTTTCACATCAGGGCTAAAAAACACCCTCACATTGCAAATATTCCTCTCCCAGCTTGGTAAAAAGACTTCCCACACACCCATCAGTGTGGTTTTGGCTTAATGAAAGCCCAATTCTTTCTTTGCTGACCAAGCAGTTTGTTGTTTCAGGTGTTTTCCTGAATTTCAACTGCAGTTTTAGCCAGGACTTCTGTTTTACAGCCTCCCACTGCACTGTGGGCATGAAAGGAAAGATTCAGCACAGCACATGGAGTAGTGCCAGCCAGCTCTGGAGGCTGATGGAGGCAGGTACTTTCTTCACTTACAACTTCAGTACCCCTTTTATTTCATTAGTTAAAGAACAATTTACTCATCCCTCTGTTGTTCCTTATTTTTTTTCCAAAACAAGGATTCCCCCCCAGCTCACGTGCCCACAGCAATCCCAGAATCAGTAACTGCAGCAAAACAACAACCACATCCTAAGAAAGAACCAAAACACATCCTGACTTACACAGACACACTTCTATATTTAGAAGTAGCCACAAACTGGTACATTTTACTCACTTCTTTACATTACCAGCAGTGTGGCTTGGCTTTACTTCCCCAAACATTATATAGTCTAAAAGGGAATAAAATCTCAGGAAAGGCTTAAATGAGTCATTGTTCCAACGAGTGGGACAACAGTTCAGTGCACCCTGAGAATGGATCCCTGGATTATCTCACAAATAAAGCATCAGTACAACAAGTACTGGCCTAAAAAGGTGAAGTCCAACGTTTTGAACAGCTTCCAGCAGTGAGTAAGACCAAATGGCAGCAGCATGAGAAGGATATCGAGGTTGTCTCTCAGGCAGCTCATCTTTTAGCTCATCAGGAGAAATACCCTGGTGACATTAAACACAAGCAATATTTGAGCAAATGGTCCTGCACTGGAAGGTTAAAGCAGAGCAATGGACAGTGAAACACCTGGGAGACAGGGAGAGGTGCATCCACAGGTGAACTGGTAACGACCTCCCG
Organism: Manacus vitellinus; assembly: GCF_001715985.3. Lineage (NCBI taxonomy): Eukaryota > Metazoa > Chordata > Aves > Passeriformes > Pipridae > Manacus > Manacus vitellinus. Next base: position 40,471,500 of record NW_021940750.1, on the reverse strand, counting down.
AATTACTAGAGCAGTTTGGGAAGACTTGTGTGCCAACAGAGTCCTGTGACTAAACACAGAATTAACGTTAGCATGAATAATCACCCCTATTTTAGGCATAATGAGTTTAGCAAACACTTTTGGCTCTAGTTGGCTATGTTGGCAGCTACACTTTGCTAACTCTAGTGCTAAACAGAAGTGAGCAAGCACACACCAAAAAGTATGTTAAAATCAGCTACATAAATGAAAAATTTGAGAAATTCAGTCCTTCCTCTTTCAGCAGTCAAAAAGGAGTCCCCATTCTATTTAAATTTTATGTTAACTTCTACATTCTAGGGAACAAGAGCTATGGTTAATGCTCAAATCCCTGGGAAGGATTTAATTTTGCCCTATGGACCATTAAGAAACACCACACACTGGGCTGACCTTATTATGCCACCCATCAAATTTAGAGTCTGCAGGGGATTAGCAATCCTGCTTCTAATTGATGGCAGACCAGCTCAGAGGCAAATGTGCAGATCTACGTGGAAACACAGCAGAAAACTCTTCAAAAAGACAGCAGGTGCCAAAGATGCTTTTTACATAGTTAAAACAGCTTTAAAAATAACTTTTTTTTTTTTTTGGTGTGCAGTTAATTAGTCAACTCAATTGCTTCTGCATAGTTTCACTATTAATGGTGCTGTGCTTTACATGCAGAGTGACCATGCATTTAAATAAGCTCATGACCCAAATTAGATTAAGAGTTTGATAACAATTTGAAACTAAGGCAGTACCTTAGAGACAACAATATATTGCAGGCTGAAGATACTCTTATTTACAATTCATTTAACAAACCTCATGCTCCTCATCCAGCACCACCAACTGCTTATCCTTGTCGATTTTCACTATAAATCAAAATAAAACACAGATCAATGTTGTTTTCAATCGACTTATACAATGGATGCAGAAGCTTTTTAGCATTCAACAATTACAGCCCTTGTGATTCTGCTTTGCTTCTTCAGCACATCCCATGACTTCCCAAAATCATTTCACAAACAGTGGTAGACTCTGAGCCATAATTACATATAAATACTCTGCTAAGAGCAGATGGAGTCTCGTCTCATAAGAACAGCCCTGTTTTAGTGTTAAAATTACAGGCAGAATTGGAAGTACTGCGGCTCCTACAACAAACATCCTCTTGGCTCACATTTACCTGTCACAGCAGCAACAGTGCAGGGGGAGGAAAAGAGGAGACAGGACTTTGTGGCAATTTTTGTCAGGCATGTTTGGAACTTACTTATAATGGCAGCATTGTTGGTCTCCTTGCGAAACCGGAATTTTCTCAGTTTCTCCACCAGGTCTTCGGCAACATCACAAACCACCAGAGATTCACTCTGCAAAAAGGAAATGGCACAGGGCAGGGAGAGATAAATCTCTCTGGAAAGTAAAACAGAAAAGAAATCCCTGTGTCACACAGATGTGTGCACAAACCCTGCTGAAGGGGGCCTGCGTGCACCTTACAAAGTTTCAGAACATCACATAAGCCAGTTCAAAAAAACCAAACAAACACATTAACAGAACATTTATCTTTTTAAATATCCCTCCTCAAAGCCATGCAGTTACCTACGAATATTTTATTAACTCTTTCTGAAGTGGGATTATTCTCATAGCTCTCAGAAGGAAACTTTACATTTCAGAAGCAGATTTTATACTTCTACACTTAGAAGTAAGTTTTACACTTCATTTGACAAATCCTGAAAATAAGGGAGCCCCTTGGAGGGTCAGTAAATGGGGTAAAGTAATTTAAGCATTTAAAATAATAGAAGCCACCATTAGTATTTCAGAAGAAGATAGTGATTAAGGGTCACTGCTTACTAACTGAACTTTTGAGATTTACACACAAAGCATTTGAGACATTTTAACCAAAAAACATGCAGCCTTTTTTTCCCCCTTGTGCACACCAAGTTCTCAGCAGAGATGCCCAGATAACATATTAGTCATCACACTGAAGATGAGGAAGGAAATCATTATTTCACAAGCAGCCATGCAGGTTATCTTGCCTTGCACATGCAATTTCTGAACAGCACCAAGCCAACCATGGCCACTTCCTGAGCCACATTTTATACACACAACCTCTGTATCCAAGAGGTTCGTGCCAGCCAGATAAAGAAGTTATTTAGTATCTGCAGCTTGTATTGTATTTGTAAACTCCTAAGGCATCAAGGCTTTTGGGCCAAAAGGACTGTATTTCAAGGCTTTCCTAAAACAAATTCTTCAGAGAAAAAAAACAGTGCAATTAAATCACCTATTAAATGCTCTAATAAATTAAATGCTCTTTCATTGAGACAAATCACTGCTCATAAATCGGAATAAAGTCACTAGTTAAGCTCTCAGTTCTCTCTCCTTGTGTTCACCATTATTTGTGAGATTTCCCTCAAAAAGCAGAGGGGTGGCTCTGCTTCCCCACCTCCCATATCCCTGTTTGCTGTCACTCCTGAAAAGATTTCCACCTTGACCAAATTCTGGCACAAATTCTCTGCTTCCTTTGGACAGCTGGAGAGGAAACCAGGCTCTGCTGTGACAGCACAGCTCAGGCACAGCATGTTCAGCCTCCCTTATTTCGCCTCTTTTCCCTAAAGATTGTTCTTGGCTCCCTCTGTTCCAAACAGGTTGGACTCGATGATCTCGGAGGTCTTTTCCAACCTAACTCAGTGGGAAATGTCACTAATATCCACTCTAATTCAGGAAAAAAAATTATTAAAAATTATTTAAAACCCAGCAGAATTCAGGGCTGCATTTCACAGCCCTGTTACATTTTGCATGACATGTCACTAACACCAGCTCGGGAGGTCTCTATCAAAAAACCCAACAGGATTCAGAGCTGGATTTCAAAGCTGGAGTTATACTTTGTATGAAATGCTCTTTCCTGAAGAAAGCCTTTCTCCCTTTCCTCTGGGCTCAGCAGTTTCTCCCAGCAGACAAGCCTTGCCCTTGCTCCACCTGTGCAGCCGCACAAAAACAACTCCCCGAGGGAATTCGAAGGAAAAACACTTGGTACCATCAGACTCAGGGTGTTTATCAGGGCTGAGCCGGCTGCCCAGCGCTTGGCTTAATAAAACCCGGAGGAAGCCAAGCCAGGATTGCTGCACAGACACGGGCACAGCTGCCAACACCACAGGGGGGATGATGCTGCTCCCTGCGTCCCCCCGGCTGGATCCCCCCCGGGACATCGCTCCCCTCCCCATCTGACAAGGAAACACGAATTTCCCATTTGTTAAAGGACTCTCTCCTTTCAGCAGAAACGCGCACAGCAGAACAACCCAATATTTCATCCAATTTGCCTTGCAAATGCTCCTTCCACAGGGGGGTTTACCCAAACCTTCACCTCCCCAAACCTTCACTACAACCACTTCTTCCTTCTTCCATAACCAATCCTTTACCCATTAACCAGCACTAAGGCAAACTACCCCACATTTAGCCATCAGCCCTTGTTCCAACCACATCCACAGCTCCAAACCCAGCACTCGGGCGAACCACTTCCATGAGCAACAATCAGATGTTCTTTAGCGAATTAGCTCAAAACACTACCAGGACGCGCAGCGACCAGCTCCGAACAAGCTACCAATCGCTTC
>NW_021940750.1:40465371-40467325 GCF_001715985.3 Manacus vitellinus | reverse complement strand
GAGCGGGTCGGGGCAGCGGGGGCTCGGCTTCGCAGTCTTCAGTGTGCTTTTAAAAAGGTAAGAACGCACTGTTTAAAACCCTGAAATTGAAGTATATGAGGCAAATCAGAAGTTGTGCTGTTTGTGGAGAATAATTCTGGAAGTGAAGCGGGCAAGTGGCAAATAGGAGCAGCCCCTACTTGGCAGACACTGCTCTTCCATAATAGCGTCTTCATGTGGGGCTGTCTTGGTGCTGGAGTGAATATCTGGACTTTTTCGTGCTGCTGGGAATTTAAAGTGGTGTAACAGCAGAGAAAATACCTTTTCAGTGATTCCATAATACTGAGAATTGAGAATATTGCTTTGCTCACTCAGAGAGAGTGAAAGTACAGGTGAAGGGTTTGCATCTCAATACAGCCTCTTGTGACCTATGTTAATGGCAAACACCAGATTTATAAGATAAATGTAGATTTTCGCCAAGAGCTTCAGCAAACACCACAGAAATGTGGGAATGCCAAACACATGTCAAAACTGAAGTTGTTGATTCCACAGAATCACGGAATATCCTGAACTGGAAGGGACCCACAGGGGATCATCAAGTCCAACTGCTGGCCCTGCACAAGAAAACTCCAAGAACCTCACTATGTGCCCCAGAGCCTTGTCCAAACACTTTGAACTCTGTCAGGTGTCACTGTGGTTAAGTTGGCCCCACACTCTGCGTCAAAACTGCTCCATGAAGGAAAAACCAGAGGGGTCATTGTCACGGGAGGTCCCTTCTGAGGGAAAGTTGTTCTTTATTCCTGCACGTGGGGTGTCCCATCCAACTTGGGGCACCCTGAGTGCAGTTTTACACGAGATTCTTACACCTTGCTCTGGGGTTCAGGTGTAACAGAAGCTGACCAATCACTACTGACACACAGGTACTACGAATTTGCAAAGCAGCTCAAATTCTGTGCCGGAACCACCCATCTGCTTCTTTCTTGATCTAAGGGAGCCTGGAGTTGGTGTTGCCACAGTTCCTTATTTATAATGCCACATAATGGGAGTGTTTCACAGAGGTCTTAGACAGGTTGGGATGCAGACATGGTAGTGTGGGATTGGAGAATTCAGAGGACATGAGGAACAGACATGATACAGGAAAAGTCACGTAGGCAAAGCTGAGCCATGTCCGCCCGCTGTGGAGGTGAAGGTGGCTGTGCTTGTGGGGCTCACACCTGAGGACAGACACAGTATCTATTAACACTGTCATTAGTGCATTTATCCCCAGCCATCCTAATCCTTCTTGCCTGTTGCTTCAATAAAACATCCTATTCCAGAATCTGGATGGGGCTGTGAAACTCCCTGGCGGCTCTTGCTGTGCTGGGACGAAGCAAGAGGCACTGCCTCACCCAGTACCCGCAGTTGGTTGGGGATGAGCTGGATGAGGCCACATGGGAGCACATGGAGCAGTGTGCAGAGTGTCTGGAGTGGGAGATGGCTGCTGCAGGAGCTGGAGCAGGGCCCCCTGGAGCACAGTGTCAGGGCCCGGGGAGCCCTGCTCGGGGCTTCCCTGCAGCAATGGCACTTCTGGGCTCTTGCTGCCGTCCTGGGCCTGCTCCTGGGGCTCTGGTGTAGCCTCAGGCAAACAAAGGAGGGATTTCCTGCAGCAGCAGCTGGATCTCTTGGGGAACCCGTGCTGCTCCCTTGAGAAAAAGTGCCTTGACCACTTCCTTGTGCACAGTGAAAGGGTTTCCAGTGGAGATCAACTTGCCACCAGACTTCTGAAGATTTGAAACACCCAACCTCTTCCAGCACCTGGTGCACGATATGGCTGCCCACACAGAGGCCCTGCAGGAGAACATCTCTCTGTTGATATCAGCTCTAAGGACTCCTGCTCACTGCCCCTGAAAGAGGTGCTCGTGCACAGGGCTGTGTTTGTGGCCCCTGTGTATATATAACTGTCTGCTGCTTGTTCTAGAACAGATGTATTGGTCAC
>NW_021940750.1:40441429-40460878 GCF_001715985.3 Manacus vitellinus | reverse complement strand
TCAGGGGGGACCTTCTGGCTCTGCAACCCCCTGACAGGAGCGGGGAGCCAGGTGGGATGTGCTCCCAGGGAACAAGGGACAGGTTGAGAGGAAACTGCCTCAAGGGGTGCTTCAGGTTGGACATCAGGAGGAATTTCTTCACAGAAGGGGTTGTTAAACATTGGAATGGGCTGCCCAGGGAGGTAGTGGAGTCCCCATCCATGGAGGTGTCCAAGGAACGACGGGATGTGGCACTCAGTGCCAGGTTCTACTTGCCATGGTGGTGTTCAGTCACAGGTTGGACTCGATGATCTCGGAGATCTTTTCCAACCTCCATGATTCTGTGATTCTGTAGCTGATCTGCTGAAGTGTCTTGAGGGGTAGTGAGTGAAGGACCTGCTGCTTGTCCTTGGGAGGATCCAGCAAAGGTGTCACTGTTGCCCTTTTTCAGAAACGTTTCTCAGGTCCCTGAGCATTCATGACTCTCAGGAGTGTCTGTAATTGTGAATACAAGTGGAAGGCATTGATTAGCAATCAAAACATTTCATGTAGGAATTATGGATACACCTCAGAATCACAGAGAGAATGAAACTGAGTTATTGAACTTCCCCTCATTAATATCTTATTAATATCTGCAGGGCTGTGCTTCAGTGTTTTCCTCCCTGTGAATTGCAGGTGTTTGAGCTGTAGCTCTTTGTTCTCTTGGCAGCTTCCTGATTGGCTTTTTCTTCCATGCAGAGGCTTTTCCCTTGTTTACAGCACTTTTTTGGCTGCCACTGGCTCACACACATAGCTCTGTTGGTCTCAGGGTGAACAGAGCACATCTTTTGATCTTTCAGGTATATTTTGTGAGAAGTTTGATTCTTGTCTGGCAGTTCCTCCCCAAGTGTTGTGTGAGTGGCAGTGAAGGGGACTGCTCTTTTTGGTTTTGTTTCTTTGTGCTGGATGAAGCTCCACCTCATTATTTGCTTGGTGACAGAGGTGGTAGAAATCCTGTTTATAAGTCTCTCTGTCCCACTGCACTGATGGTGTTAAGTTGCCATCCAGTTCTCTCCACTTCTTCACTTCATCAGTTCTTTAAAAAAAAAAGATACCTTTATCAGCAGTATCATTTAATTTTAAAGATATCTTTAGAGAAAGGTGAGACTGGGCTGTGATTCAGATAAATCTCCAGCACATCTATCCCCAAACCAGTGATCCTTTTGTAATTTAATCATTATTTATCTGCTTATAATAACTGCTGCCCATCCCCTGGTGGAAAATGTCTGGCAGTAGGAGTGCCACAAGATCCTTTTGTGTGTGCACGTGTCTGTTGTTGCCTTTTGGCTACAGGGTGTTCAAGAGCAGTGTCCAGAGGCATTTTTATTTCGGGATCAGAGATTCCAGGTGCACCTGCACTTGGTGTTATTGCAGTTTATGGAAATACATGCAAATTCTCTTCAAACAAGACTGTTGAGGGACTGTTAATCAAGGCAAGGAGTAGCCAGGAGCTCAGCACTTGAAAGTGAATGTGTGGGGAGGTGTTCAGAGGTACTGGCTGCTCCCTTTGAGCTCTGCCATTCCAAGGCCATGTCCAGGAGCATCTTCTAAGGAACTTCCCTGTGCCTGGAGCTGCAGTTGCAGCTCAAGTGCTCCTGAACTTGCTCATGAAAACAACTCAGCCCTTCATTTGCCACACGGAGCACTGTAAATGCAAACGGTGTCACAGGAGCACAGGACACCTGAGCTATTGCTGGAGTGGCATTTGGTCTCCCCCATATCAGTTTTGGCATGAATTTGCTCTGTAGATGTGTTTGGGGTGGTGCCAGCCAGCCTGAAACACAGCAGCTGCTCAGGAATGTCCCTGCTCTCCTTTGTAAGCCCTCGCTCTGGTTGGAGGAGCGTCTGTTTTTACGGCCAGCCCTGGATGCCTGTGGCTCTGCTCAGAGCCCAAGTAGGTTATTACTTCCAGAGCCAGCCCAACAGGTGCCCTGGGCACAGGGATGGAGTGGAATTTAGATCACCTGACTGCCTGTGCACTGTATTTTTAGCTGCAGGTAAATGCTCCTGCTGGGAGGAGCTGAAGGCTCAGCACCTACTGGGAGTGCAGCTCTTTGGAGAAATCAACTCATGAACAAACCCACTGGAAACTCCTGCCTTTTCTAAACCAGCACTGCTCTGAAGAAATTAATTTTCCCCTTTAGCAGCTCATCATATGGATTGTTAGATCATAAAATAAAAGCTGCATCTTTATTCATCCCTCTACACTGAATGCTACCTTAAAATTTACTGCTGAACAGAAAGGCCTCTCTGCCTTCAGCTGCTGCTACAGCTGTACCAGGTTCTCTTTTCTCTTGCTGCTTTTCATGGGGATTGTCCTGTTGCTTTTGACCAGCCAAGAAAGTTTCCAAAGGACGGGGTTTTTCCTTAGGAATCAGCCAGATGGTGTGAAACAGGGAGGCATCTGTGTGCACGGCTGGAGAGATGAGCTCTGTGGAGTTTTGGGTGCTGAATAAGTGAAGCAGCTGCTGCACCTGGTTCCTCTGGGAGATGTTTCCCTGGGTTATTTCTTTTCAGCCCCACTCAGGTCAGGGTGGGTGTTTTACTTGCAGCAGAGAGATTTGACCCCCCATGTGCGCAAACCAGGTGTGGCCAAGAGCCCTGTATGATGACACTGGTGAAATGCAAATGTTTCCACCAAAGGAATGGTTTGAAACTGAAAGAGAGAAGCTTTAGATGGGATATTGAGAAGGAATTCTTGGCTGTGAGGGTGGTGAGGCCCTGGCACAGGTTGCCCAGAGAAGCTGTGGCTGCCCCATCCCTGGAAGTGTCCAAGGCCAGGTTGGATGGGGCTTGGAGCAACCTGGGCTAGTGGAAGGTGTCCCTGCCCATGGCAGGGGAGTGGAATGAGATGGGCTTTGAAGTCTCTTTAACCCAAACCATTCTGGGATTCTGTGGAGTAATGAGTACAGAATATTTTCCACCAGCTCAGTCTCTTTCCCCTTTGGTGTGTCTGTGACACTCAGGCACAGATGATATTAAATGGCAAAGGCAAATATTTATTGGACTGCCAGGAGCAGGTTGTTGCTGTTGAGAATGGCTTTGAGGGGTTTTTTCCCCCCCTGAAGTAATTTCCTCAACTTGAATGTCACTTTTGACTGGTGTTTTTCCCTGATAATCCTATAAAGGGCACTCCTCCAACACAGATCAATGGACCCAGTGTCAGTAAAAACTCTGCTTTTCTTCTTCATTTGACACACAAGACTTTGAAAAGATTTTAAAAACCAGGAAAAAGTAGCAGTTAAGCTACAAAATTGTCTGTCTGGCTCAGAGCTGTATTGTACACAAAATTACTTGAGCAATTTCCAAACCAAGTGCCCTTTTCAGCTTGAGCTACTGCTATGAGACCCACCTTACTGTAACAGCCCCTGTCTCAGGATGCTGAATTCAGGGAAGAGCAGTGCTTTGAGCCATTTGGATTTCTCCAGCACCCAACGTTCTGAGGATTGCATAAATCAAAATTCAAAGCCATGAAACAGGCCATCACTTCAGCAGTACAGGTGGCAGCAACCAAACCCCAGATTCGGGAAGGAACAGCCTGGGATAATTCATAAATGTTTCCTAAAATGCATTAACAAAGACTCCCACGGTCTGCATATTTGGGACTTCTCTAAAAAGCTTCTCTAATCAGCTTTTGGTTATTGAAAGTTATGGCTGACACCTTAAAAAGTGAAATATTTTTTTCCCAATACCCAACTGAACCTCTCCTGGCACAGCTTGAGGCCATTTCCTCTCCTCCTATCCCTTTTTCCCTGGGAGCAGAGCCCGACCCTCCCACCTCTGCTCCACCCTCCTGTCAGGGAGTTGCAGAGCCAGAAGGTCCCCCCTGAGCCTCCTTTCCTCGAATTATTCTTCCTTCCTTTCTTTGATTTTTATTTTGATTCATGGGGGTTTTAAACTTTTAATCCTTTACTTCCTTATCTTTTTAGTATCAGAATATCACTTAGTCTGATGTTCTAGTTATGGCTTTGAAGGGGTCTCAGTGTCTCAGCTTTGATTCAGAGTCTTGACTGTTTTGCACTTGGTTTCTGGCTCAAAGCAGAGGCTTTACAGCCCCTGGTTTAATATCAGCATTTGGTTGTAACTGAGGTTTAAATGGGAAATGGGGATCTCAGTCTCTGTAGATACACCTAAAAATATCCCAGGGCTGAATGATTTCCTCCAAGGTTTTCCTTTGGAGCACCCAGGCCATTAAGGCTGTTCCTTCTCTGCAAATAGTGATTTTTTTTCCAGATCTCATCCAGGGATGGGATGTGCAACACTCAAGTGGGAGGAAGCTCTGGCCTAACCCTTTACCACTAGAGGGCATTGACCACTTCATTAATTGTATTCCCTTTCTGGAATTGCAGGAGTGAAGTATCCCTCCTTTAAAGGTTCCTTGTGTCCTGTCTTCTGCCACGAAAAGCTGGAGTCAGATTGGCAGGATATATCATCCATGCATCCAAGCAGATATTCTGGAAAGCCAAGCCAGCTCTTATTTGTTGTGCTATTTAGAGCTGGAAAAAAAAATGTAAAATGTGTCAACATTAACACTGAACCCACTTGTTGTTGTTTTTTCGTGTCCCACAGGTTTGGGTTGGGTGTTCCTGTTATCCTGAGGAACTCAGAGGAAACAGAATCCAGCACAAGGGTATTGAAAAAGCGGATGAGACAAGTGAAGAATCCCTTTGGGTTGGAAATCCCTCGTCCTGCTGCAGCTTCACTAACAAGTCAGTGGGTCTCTGATGTGATTTTTGTCATGTTGGGTTCCTGAACTTGGTGCTTTCTGTTTTCTTCACAGAATCATAGAATGGTTTGGGTTGGAAGGGACCTTAAAGATCATCCTCAGTCTTGCTCTCACCCTTTTTCTTGATCACAATTCCTCCCATCCTTCCAGCAGAAATCATTTTTTTCACAGCTTACAAACGCGCCGTTTTCAGAAGTGAAATGTTTGGATATGTAAGTACAGCTTAATTCTCATTAATGAAACCCTTCCTGCTATTACAGATCTTTAAGTCACTAAAACATTTGCAAATTACCAGCTCCTGTGGGCGTTCCTGTAAATTTAACAGAATCTATAGAATTCATTATGGAACATGTGCCGCCCACTGAAGTCTAAGCCCAGATCTCCAGCAGTGTTTGCAAGTGCCCTATTTTTAAATAATAAATAGATAAATAGAAATCTCCCTCTTTTTCTGTTTGTACTTCAGTAGAAGCTGAATTTAAGTATCTGTTTGGATCAGAGTTCAATTCATTCCTAATATCCTTGAAATCACCCACATAAGGAAATGAGATTCCTGCCTTTCTGTGTCACTGGGGAGCAGGAACCAAAGCTGAGCATCTTCCACCCACAGAGATGTGGGGCCTCCCAGCACACCAGGGAGGGCTGCTGCACTTTTACCCCCTCCCTCAACACAAAAACCACCCAACACAACAAACCCAACAGCTTAATCTTCAGGCAATTTGGTTTTTTTTCAGGAGCTTTGGGTACTTCTGCTCCTGTTTGTGCAGCAAGTGTTCAGAAGTTGTCTTGGAGGTACTCGATTTTTGGTAAAGAAATGGAGCACGTGGATCTTTTTCTCCTCCCTTTGCATGATCAAGAGCCTCATTCTTTGAGACCACAGAGAGTTTTGTAGGCCAGTGATCCAGTTAATACCATTATCTGGGGAGGGAATGGACTTTGGGCCAGAGCTGGTGCTCTTGGATCTGCCTGTGAGTGTGTAAAGTGTTACCGGAAGTTAAAATTTACCCTTCATAAAACGCATGTGCTACTTTTTTGAGCTTAATGAGCCATTTTATCTCCTCACACTGTCTTCCCCCTCTCCATTGACTTCCATAAACACTAAGCTGAGTCGAAAATTGTTAGAAGGTTTGTTTATAATGATAAATAATTTCTTTTATAGTAATTTTTATAATTTTAGGGGTGACCTAATTGCAGCCTTCCACTGCCTGAAAGGAGCCTACAAGAAAAGTGGAGAGGAGCATCTTACAAGGGCATGGAGTGCCAGGACAAGGGGGAATGGCTTCAAACTGCCAGAGGGCAGGGTTAGATGGGATATTGGGATGAAATTCTTCCCTGTGAGGGTGGTGAGGCCCTGGCACAGCTTGTCCAGAGAAGCTGTGGCTACCCCATCCTTGGAAGTGTTCGAGGCCAGGTTGGATGATGCTTGGAGCAACCTGGGCTAGTGGAAGGTGTCCCTGCCCATGGCAGAGGGTGGAACAGGATGGTCTTTAATGTCCCTTCCAACCCAAACCATTCTGGGATTCTATGAAGTTGTTTTCCTTGAAGAAGCTACACTTAGCAATTCCAGAATTCCCACGTGTGGGTGAGTTCCTGAAATCCTTCTCTTCTGTCTCCTAGAGGGTGTAACCCTGACACCTGACTGTCTGGAGGACTGTGTCCTCACCTGCTACTGGGGCTGCAGCGTCCAGAAACTCCACGAAGCCCTGCAGAAACACGTCTACTGCTTCAGGATAAAGACTCCTCAGGCATTAGAGGATGCTCTGTACAACGAGTACCTCTACAGACAACAGTACTTGTATCCTTTTTTTTTAAAGCTGTTTTGACAAAGTACGTTGATTTTTTTGGCACGGGGGGTTGTTGAGACTTCACGAACACTCGGCAGCTTTTGGCACGATGTGTTTTATGAACAAACATGATGGCAAATGTTCTGTGTGCAGACGTCAGGTTTGACTGCAATTGCAGCCACGCTGATTGTTTTCCTTGACACAGACAAAGCATTAAAAAAAATGACAAGGAAGAGAAATATTGCCAGTTACCAGAAGATGCTCAAGTTGTGGATTTTGGCCCCGTGCCCAGATCTCGCTATCCCTTGGTAGCACTGCTGACGTTGGCAGATGAGGAAGACAGAGAAATTTATGATATTGTAAGTAATATCAGGATATGTTTTAGGGTCACACTGTATTTAAGGTCTGAATGTTTCAGGAGAGAGGCTTGAATAAAGCAGCTTCCCTTCCCCGTCCCCTAAAATGTGGTCCCTCGCTTGTCACCGGTGTCTCCAGAGCAGCATGGAGGAAGAACAAGGATGGTTTTAATGTAAAAAAGATGTGTGGCATTTAAAAGATGCTTATTTCCCAAAGCTCCTGTGAGCCAAGGTCTCTGTGGCCAGAGGAAGGAGGGTTGTGGCAGGTTGGTAGCCTGTTACTCTGACTTTTCAGATCACACAGACCCGTGGTGGAGCTCTTGCGCCGAGATGGAATTTCGGATTCTGTTGGCGAGGCAGGAGGGGTTTTTTTTTTAGTGTCTGGCACAGATACTGAGCTGATTGCTGACTTGGCTGTTAGAAACACAGAAATTCCCTTTCTGCCACAGGTCTGTGTCGTGCAGTTCTGTCTCACAGGAGCTCCAGGTGAGTTGCAGGAAGAGGTGAAGGTAGAGATGGATAGGAGATACTCAACTCCCCAAAAAAGGGTCTCCTCCTAATCTCTTACTGTTAAAGCAGCTTCAGCCTTGTCACATGCAGCTCAATATGCTTTATATACCCTAAATTAATTATTTTTTGAGTTATTTGACATATATTTTTCTATGTTAGCACCAACTGCTGGAACAATAACACAAGTGCCTAAATCCACTTGAACACTTTTCCATGCATTCATCTGGAAGTTGTGATCACACCAGTGCCTAGGAAATCTGTCCTCTTTCCAGGTGATTCCTGTCCTTGGCTTCTTGTCACCTGACCTTGGCACTGCCCTGCTCCCTCCTGTGCCCACTCGAGGTGTTTCCCCCAGATTAATAGATTTTTATATGTTTATATATACATTTTTAAACTTTAATCTAGAGACTGTAAATTTAATATTTGAATGTGTTTGACACTAGCATGGACATGACTTTGTAACACCTCTCTTTTGTTCCTTAGCATAGCAGAAAGGGGTGGAAAGAGAGTGGGGGGGGGAGTATTTTTCCTCTGGTTTTGGAGGAAAGGAACTCATCTAGAATCTATAAATCTGGCCAAGGAGTAACTCCACCATGTCCTTGCCAGACAAATGTCAGAATTGCATCTGGTTTGTTGAAACAAACTTGTAAAATACAAATATACTGTGGAAAAGGATATTTGCCAGTATGATATAACCATTTTGAATTATTTTGTGTGTGTGTGTGTCCATCACTACTGATGGTACTCCAGTATCTCTTTCTTGGGGGGTCTGATTTTCCAGTATATCTTTCCTGGGGTGTTTGATTTTCATCCTAACTGGTTTTGTCACCAGATCATCCCTATTTGGTTTTGTGCCATGATTTTCCTCTAGCTCCAGAAAATTAGGAAGGCCATATATAAGAGTTACAGAAATTATTTGGAGACTGGCAGGGCTAAGTTGAAAGAAGCTTAGACCTCAGGTATTGTGGTTTAGGAAAAAAAAAAAGACCTCTTCCCCACAGAACAGTGAATTCAGTATAAATCCATATGTGTAAGTACAGACACATTTAAACTCTCTACTTAATTAGCCATATGTGGATTTTGAAGTGCAAGTCTGCTTTGCTTTTAATTTTCTTTTTTTTTTAAACAAAACAGCTTCTATATTTCATTTCACTTTTGACAGCTTCTGGGAACTACAATAATACTGAATTTCACTTTCTTTTTTCCCTGCTTTTTAGAGGCTGTTACGTAATTTGGGCAGGCTGGGGGGGTTTAGGCACAGCAGGCAAGCTTAGAGGGCTTGTACTTCCAGAGAAATTCCTCCAAAGGCAACCTGTGGGGTTCCAGAATCCTTTCCATCGAAATTTGTCTTTTCCCTGCTCTGTTTACAAGCCAGCAAGTGACATTTCTAAAGGCTTTTCAGAGCCTAAAAACTGTGTGTTTGTGAGGGAAGTGGGAGAAAGTGGAGAAGACTTTTGGGAAGTCCTTGCAGTTTGTCAGCTCCTCGTGACTCAGGGGAGTGGGAAGGGGAGTGTAGGAGCTGCTGCTCCTGCTTGAAGTTCAGTATCCACTTGGCCTCTCCAAGGCTGTGTGAGGAAGCCCTGCCTCAGCTGCACAAACCTTTACCTTCAGGGGAACTGCAATTGCTCACGTGCCTTCTGCAGTTTGGGGCTTAATTCCATGAGGTGGGAGCAGCCAGGACAAGTCTGCACCCTAAACTGGTCCCAGAAGGGCTTCGTGGAGGAGCATCACCAGGGGATCTCTTGTGCCACATCCTGGTTTTGCCTTGTCCAGCATATTTTTTTTTTGATCCGTGCTTGAAGTCAATGTTGTTGAATTCCTGGTTGTCCTGAATTAAGCAGGTCAGAGGCTGTGCCAGAGCAAATCATGGCATCCCAGAATGGTTTAGGTTGGAAGGCATCTTAAAGCCCATCCCATTCCAACCCCTCTGCCATGGGCACCTTCCACTATCCCAGTGGGATGGTGGAAGCATCATCCAATCTGGCCTTGGACACTTCCAGGGATTCAGGGGTAGCCACAGCTTCTCTGGGCAACCTGTGCCAGGGCCTCATCACCCTCACAGCCAAGAATTCCTTCCCAATATCCCATCTAACCCTGCCCTCTGGCAGTGGGAAGCCATTCCCCCTTGTCCTGTCCCTCTATCCCTTGTCCCCAGTCCCTCTCCAGCTCTCCTGGAGCCCCTTTAGGCACTGAGAGGGGCTCTAAGATCTCCCTGGAGCCTTCTCTTCTCCAGGCTGAACACCCCCAGCTCTCCCAGCCTGGCTCCACAAGGTGATGTAACCAGAGGGAAAGTCACTAAACTTGGCTTTTTTTTCTGTCTGTAGATTGCAATGGTGGCTGTAATTCACATTCCTGACGAAAGCTACAGACTTTCCTGCAGAATATTGTATCAGTATCTCCTCCTAGCTCAAGGTCAATACCACGACCTGAAGGTAAGACAGGCACAGAGTCTTGTTTCGCTGGTGTGACAGTGTTAAGTTTAGTTCGTGTGGGCTTTCAGGAGCCTAAATTAGTTACAAGGCTTTTATTGTCATGCAAAGAACTGGATGGTGGTTAAAAATATTTTATCAGCTAAGTAGTTCCTGAGGAACTTACTGTACAGAAATATTTTCTATGAAAATATTCAAGATTTCCTGGAGAAATTACTTGGTTCTAGTCTAGGAATCCTGGGTCGTGACCACTTTATAAAGCAGTAGAAGAAATGAGTTGTAAAACGGTTCTTCTCTCCAGAATAATTATTTCCTTGCTAGTCACTCAAACCACCTCTTTGTCCCAAATTCCCCTTTCAATCAAGAAAGTTTCAGAAGAAGCTTTCTTTAAAAAATCCCTTTCTCCTGCAGTATGTGCTCCGAGGTCGGGAGTCATACCCAGAAGAATTTATGCTTCACGTAAAATAAGACAGAAAAAAAAACAGAGTAGGGGATTGGAATATGAGCAAGAGCAGAATTGGTTGAGTGAAGTGGACTTGACAGCTTGGTGGAGATAACTTTGGTAGGAATGGATAGAAGATCCCTCTGGGCACGGAGACTGATAGACCAGAAGCAAACCCGAGCTGCTCAAAACCTCCCGGTAAAGTTCATGCATGACGTTCACTTGATGCAGCCAGGATCTGATGACTTACCCTTAATATTTTCCCAGTGTTTTATGTGATTTTTATGCCTCTGAAATGCCTTTTACTGAAGGCCAGGCAGCTGTCAGGACCCACACAGAGTCTGTCACTGTTTATCCCAGAGAAGTGACCCAGCGGAACTTCCACTGCGTGTGTGTGTGTGTGTGTGTGTGTGTGTGTGCACAGGGATTGGGGGAGAGTTTGCTGGCTTCTAAATATTCCTGTTTATGTGTATTTTAGCAACTCTTCATGTCTGCAAATAGCCCTGCACCGTCCTCAAGCAATACATTCCCTGGGAAGAGCAGCACTGACAGGACCTTGCTGGACAAGGGTGGGCTGGCTGGGGATGAACCGGAATTGCAGGAAGAAAACAGCAAAGACTGTGTTGTTTGCCAGAATGGCCCCGTGAACTGGGTCCTCCTGCCCTGCAGGCACACGTGTCTGTGTGATGGCTGTGTCAGGTATTTCCAGCAGTGTCCCATGTGCAGGCAGTTTGTCCAAGAGTCTTTCCCACTCTGCAGCAAAAAGGAGCAAGACGAAGACGAATCGACCCATGGCTTGCAAGATGTTCTTCCTGGAAGAGTTTTTTAAGTGGGAGACAAAAATAGAAGACCTGGGCTGTGTGCACGGAGATTAAATGTGGAAGCCAGACTGTTTATGGGAGGATATGTAGCAGTAACTTGTAGGGTTTTTGCTTTTTACTGTCAGGTAATTTTCAGCTTCCTTATTTTTCCTCGCTCCATATGCTCGCAGGAGCACTGTGCTTGTGTGCAATGTGGACAGGAGAAGTGCGTAGGATGTCTCTGAAGGATGTGATTTTATTTATAACTGCTTCCTAGTTTTTCTTGGAGCACCATTGGAGGCTATTTCGACTACTAAATTTAGTGTGTCTACTAAAAAAAGAATAAAAACTTGCAAGTGCAGTTGAACACAGCTCATTCTATATTTATTGCATTTAAAATACTAGAGCCATGTGTCATCTTAACTTGGTATAATTTAGGAACTTAGCACTTTACAGAATGTACCATATGAAGGAAAGTAAATATTATTCATTGTTAACCCCCTTGTGTATTTATTTTGTAGCTGAAGGCTGGACTGTGGCAGGAGCTGGGAGTTGGAGGGATTCAGGACACTGTTTCTGGCTGGTTTGAAGGATCTGTGTGTGTGTGTGTGAGGGACTTCAGCCAAAGCCCTTTGGAAAGATTTCTGTTGATTATTCTTGAGCTACACATTGGTGACCCTTTCAAGTCTGAGCCCCTGCTATGACATCTTGAGACACAGACTTTCAGTCTTGTTGGCAATGCCTGTAAGAACTTATTCTCCATGGAAGTGTTGGTTAATCACTCCCCAGAGTGGTGACTTGGGCAGTTTTGTGGTGCTTTGGGGGATTTCCAACTCTTTTCACTTGCCTGGTCAGCTTGGATGCAAAGTTAACCAGTTACCTTTATCAGTGGTCCCAGGGAATTTATTTGCTCTAACAAAGAAAGAAGCTAAAGAATAGCAGAAAATTATTTCTTTTCTTTCAATGGTGTATTGGCAAAAGCAATAAAAATGGCTGTTGAGAAGAGAAAGTGGTCTTTTTCTTAAGAGAGGCACAAATTCTCCTCAGGACAGACCAGCTGACTTTGACATCTGCTCATGTGAGACAAAATGCTCCTCAGAACCTGTAAAAATGGGGAGTAGCTGCTCTGTGTCATCCCTCTTGTTCCCTTGCAGCTTCTTCCCACATCCAATTCCAGGAGAGCTGCTCAGGCTCAGGCAGGGAAAGCCGTGCTCCACGTGCTGCAGCCGCCCTCTCCTGCAGCTCCAAGGTCTACACAAGGTGCTACACACCTCAAACCAGGGAAGGAGCTTCCCCTACTCAAAGGTATTCCATCTTCACCTCCCTATCCTTCTTTTTTTTATTGTTTGCCCTGACCCTGCTTCCAAACTCCTGGCAATTACCTCTGAGGGAAAGATTCAGGTGGTGGGAAGAGTTGGTTGTAAGGACAGGTGGAGGTGGGGAATTGATGGATGTAGCCACAGATTTCCAGAGAAATCTGGATCAGCAGCTGGTTGTCAGACAGTTTATCTGGTGTGCCTAAAGTGACCTTCCTGGCCAGGGACAGCTCTGGAACAAACTGCTGGACAAACCAGGCTTTTGTTTGCACCGTGTGTCAAACGGGACTGACCCCCCGAGGTGTCTGTGGGGACCGGGCAGCGTTTGATCCATGGCAGCAGCTGTTTCCATAAGAACAGCTCCCACAGCGTGTGGGACAGCAGCTGGACAGCTTGTTATTCCAGAGGAGCAGGTTAAGGCTGCACTGGTTCCAGCCTGGAGCTGGGCACTGATAATTAGCAGGGACTTGTTTGCCCACTTCGAGGATGAGAGGGGTGCTGTTTGCTGCTGGACCGAGGTAGGCACCGATATCAAATCAATCAACTGAAATTTCCCAATGAGGCAGTGTGATCCAAACCCGTGGGCTTGTTTAATCTCAGAGTGAAATGGTATTCAAGCAACCCCACAGAGAGTTGCCTGGTCTGTCTCATCCTTCAATCGATGCCAGAATTAAATAATAATGGCAAACAGGATGTAGCTGTGCTGAGCTGCCAGGCCATGTATTTACCATTAAGTCTGTCCCAGCTTTTCATTTGTTTCATCTTCTTTTAATAGCATTTTC
Source organism: Manacus vitellinus (assembly GCF_001715985.3). Taxonomy (NCBI): domain Eukaryota; kingdom Metazoa; phylum Chordata; class Aves; order Passeriformes; family Pipridae; genus Manacus; species Manacus vitellinus. Next base: position 40,447,718 of record NW_021940750.1, on the reverse strand, counting down.
CAGAGATGCTTAGTTGCTTTCTCAGCTCTAACAAGCTTCCTTGCTGGCCCAAATGAAAGACCTGATGGAGAGTTATAAAAAGTACAGTAGCTGGCTCATTACATTTGCCCTTCTTCTGAGGAGCCATCCCAAAATATAGATCAGGTAAGGAGGAAAAGGAGCAGCTCTAAAGCTGCCTTGTGTGTCCCTTGATTGTCTTAAAACAGGGATTCAAGGCTCTAAGAGAGAAGTAAAACCTTCCTGTGACCCACAAAAACACAGTGTATTGACAGAGGCTGTTCTGCTCTGTCACCCTGTTGTAATAGAGGTAACATAATGTTCCTTTTCTGCTCATTATAGATGATGTTTATGGATTTGGTGACATCAAGGAGCACTTCTGGCAACAAGACTTGCCTCTTTTCAGCAGCATTGGGGTGTTACAGATTTGTGCTGGTTTTTGCTGCAGGAGAGGTTGGTTTGGTTTGGTTCATTAACTTATCAGAGCTGAGGCTTTGGAATGGTCTGATCAGACTAAGTGGTGCTGCTTTAGGGATGTCCCAGGGTGTCTTTCCAAGTGCCAATTGAGTATGACTGGGACATCTTCCTTTTGTAGGGAAAGTTGCTGTGTTAGGATCTTCCTTCCTCCTTCCCTGCCTCCTTCAAGTAGAGGGAAAATGGTCGGAGGGCAAATCCAGGTCGGTTCAGGTGGTTGCTGTACAACTCCCTGACAGGTGGGGAGAGACCCACCTGAGACCCAGGTGGGGGTCTGTCTCTTTTCCCAAGAAACAAGCAATAGGACAAGAGGAAACAGCATCAAGTTGGCCAGAGGAGGTTTAGATTGGATATTAGGGAAAATTTCTCTACTAAAAGGGTGGTCATGCTGCCCAGGTACAGGTTTTGTTCAGCTTTAAGATGAGCTTCCACGTGGCTCTGATTTAGGTGCTTCATTTACGTTCTAACATTGTTTATAAGTAGGGTAAAAGGAGCCAGGAACCTGGATCTGAGTTTCTCCTGCTAATTTGCCCGTTGCTGGGTCCCCTCATACCCTGAGGAAGCTCTGCCAGGTGACGTGTGCCAGGTGAAGGGAGTCTGGGGCTGACGTCTGTGCTGGGAGGTCTCTGTGGTAACCGGGCACCAGTCACCACTTGCTCAGTTGTCCTCATTCCCAGAACAAACAAGGGCTGGCCTCTGTCACTGCAGTGGACGTGCAGCCCCTGCAGAGGCTGTCCCTGGTGTCCTGTGTGTGTGGAGCTGATGTAATTAATGCCAGGGACAGCTGAATTTCATCTGATACAGCAGAAGTCCTCTGAACTGAGCTGTTAGAAGGGCTTGGTGTTGCCTTGCTGGAGGATGCTGGGCATGAAAAAAAGAGGAAAGAAGGATTAGGGGGTTATTTCTGGGTAACTTTAGTATTACTGCCATTTTCGATGGCACACAATGATGGAGATGCAAACCTGAGTACAGCTACAAGGCCACAACCAGGCACTGCAGGGTCCCATGCTTTGCAGGGTCCCCCAAAAGCAGCCCCCAAAAACCACTGAGGGGCTCAGAAAGTCTCTGCAGAGTCACTGGGGCAGCTCTACATGTTTCTGTGTTGCTTTCTCTCCCTCATGTCCACGAGCAACATGGGCAGAGAGGGATGAGACTGTTAGTGCAGCGATGGTTATACCTGTAAAAAGGGGTTTCCACTGGTTTGGTTCCATGAATTTGTGGGAATGTGCAATGCCTACAAAAAGGCACCTTTGAGTGGGTGCTGCTGCAGCTGAACTGGGAGAGTCCTGCTTCAATTATCTGGACAATTAGTCGCTACCTGTGTTTGATATCCTCAGTCTGGAGCAACCTTTTATCAGCAGATTTGTGCTTAGAAAGCTTTCCGAGGTTTTAAATGCCTCCTCCAGCTTTTTGTCTTTATCAGCTGAGAGATTCTGGCAGCTCCTAATAATTTTTCCTTTCCCACTGCATCTCCACTTCACATCTAACATTTCCTGGCAGATTTCTCCATAGTAGCTGCAGTCAGGGGACTGGTGAGAAGCCTAATGCATCACTTCTCTCTCTCCTCCTGCTATTTATTCCTGTGTCTATCAGCTCCTCGTGAGCAATATTTTAACAAACAGGCTGGAGGGAGGATTGCTAACTTGTGAATTATTTTGATAGCTATCCTCTTCATTTTTTTTCCTGCAATTCTGTAGATGCTGTTGAGTTTGGAGGCAGTGGGACCCCGGAGATCTACCAGGGGTTGTCCTGCATCAGCCTCCTGCCACCAGAACTGTGAGATGCAGATGTTGTGTCCTCGCTGGGGAGCAGCACAGACACCGTGCTCAGAGCTGTTTGATTTTTGGCTCCAGTTCCTGAGGGTTCCTCGCTTTCAAGGGTTTTCCCTGCAGGGGAAGAGCATGGACTGTGAGCAGCTTGCAGGGAGCCCAGGGTGGGATGTTGCTGGCAGTGAGGCTGAGGATAATTACGGGCAGGGGCGAGCCCCGAGGGAGTCAGGCACGGCTGTGTCTCCTGTGGCTGCTCCAGGGTTAACAGAGCCCTGGATGGCAGCACCTGTCATTGATCAAAGTGAGACCAGGGCAGCGATTTATGGCCCAAGGAAAGCTTGGAAAGGGATGATTTTCATTCACCAGCCACTGCCATACACGGAGACAAAATTGGCAGCCCAGCTGCTGCCTTTCCTTTCAAAGCTGGTTTTCTCCTAAGTGGTCAGTACCAAACCCTGGCTGAAGCGGCTGCAGCACCACCCAAACCCTCCTCTGCCTGAAGGACACAAGAACTCACCTTTACATTTTGCTGTAGGGCCAAAAGTAAGGTGTTTGCCAAGAGCTGGTGGATTCACATTTAAGAATGACTACGGTTTTTCCAGTCTTTTGATCTTTAAGTATCTTCCCAGAGGCATGAAAATGTGTAAATAAGTCTGACAGTTCCAGTTTTCCCCTTCAGCACCAACTTCTTAACAAAAAGTCTTCATCAAGTTCTGCAGCATTTAATGCTCTGTTATTAGTGCTGGAGTTCTGTGTCCAGCTCTGGGGCCCCCAACACCAAGAGGATAGTGGAGCAAGTCCAGAGGAGGCCATGAAGATACTCCAAGGGCTGGAGCACCTCTGCTATGGAGAAAGTCTGAGAGAGCTGGGGTTGCTCAGCCTGCAGAAGCTCTGGTGACATCTTAGAGGCCCTTCCAGTGCCTAAAGGGGCTCCAAGAGGGCTGGAGAGGGACTCTGGACAAGGGATGGAGGGACAGGACAAAGGGAATGGCTTCCCACTGCCAGAGGACAGGGTTAGATGGGATATTGGGAAGAAATTCTTGGTTGTGAGGGTGGTGAGGCCCTGGCACAGGTTGCCCAGAGAAAGTCCGGTACTTCTCCATCCCTGGAAGTGTCCAAGGCCAGGTTAGACAGGGCTTGGAGCAACCTGGTCTAGTGGAAGGTGTCCCTGCCCATGGTAGGGGGTTGGAAGGAAATGGTCTTTAACCCAGATAATTCTGTGATTCTGTAATTAACAAACTGTTTCCTTTTCTTCTGTCCTGAAACAGGTATTTGATAATACAAAGGACTGTTGATCCTATGACATGTTTTGATGGGGTCCTCTGCATCCTTTATTTTAGCTTTATTTTAGCAACCTCTACCTTGGTGTACCCAACTGCTGGATCTACTTGCAGCAGCCCATGAGACACCTATTTCACAGCACCTCCTGGACTCAGAAGTCTCCAGGCTTTGCAGAGCTGTACCCTCAGCAGTAATTTGATGGACTTTATTGCTGGGTTTGACAGGCAGGTTGGCAATGGGCAGATTTCTCTGCAATTCCTCCTCCTTCTGCTTCCAATGATCAGGCTCCACTGTCCCCCTCTGGATACATCTGGCATAGCCAGCTGGAACAGGTGGACCTCCCCTGGGCCACATTTTTAATGGTGTCCTTAAATATTCCTGGTTGCTCCTGGTGTTAATTCTCCAAGGAAGCCCCATAAAAGCCATGTCCTCCAGCACAGCCAATGTTTACGTGTCCCGTGTGGTCTGAAGGCTCCTGAAAGAGCTGGTGGGGACAGAGGGGTGGCTGGAAGCTGGTGAAGTTGGGGACAGTCACAGTAAAGCTTTGCCCTGGAGCCAGCAACCAGTTTTAACCACAACCATCCACCCTGGAACACGATCCGTGACCTCGTGTGGTAACTCTGTGGAGTTCTGTGCTGCAGGGAATGGGACCAATCCATACAAGGGCGAGGCAAACCCAGAGGTGTTTCCACTGACTTGGGATCAAGAGCCTTGTTTCTCCAAAAGAGCCCCTTAAAGCACAAGAGTGGGAATGCTTTTCAGTCTTTTGTGTGTCTCTTATTTGGAGCAACATAACCCTTTGTAGCAGGATTTGGAGGCAGACCTTGGTTCAGCTGAGTGGAACACAGAACCCCCACAAGTCTGACCTAATAAGGTGGGTTTATCCCCTGTTTCTGTCCCCTCATTTCCATGAGAATCTTCTCCTTTTCTTGTCTTCTTTTCCCACCTCTTGCAGAGAAACTTGTCGATACCCATGAAGGCAGGAGTGGTGGTTTTGGGGCATTTTGGCAGAGCTTCCAGTGTTTCTTGTTTGGAGCCAAGAGCAGGAGGATCAATGAGAGGTGTTTCCACCTGTGTTTGCCTTCTGTGCTTGGATCCCCTTCCAGTTCATCAGGTGGGAGTGTGGAGGTTTTTCTCCACCCCGGCATCCCCCCTACATCTAAACCCTCACCCAGCCTGGCAACTCTTGCAACTCTCCTTTAAGGAAATTCTTAGATTACCATCACTTTGTCAGCTGCTCCATTATTAATCACCAAGCAGGAAAACTGCCATAGTGTCAGTGCTGCTGACACGTGTCTTGGGCTGGAACCAGGCTTCCAAAGAGAATTGCTTGAGAGGGGTGGTTAGGAAAGCAATTTCCTCCATGGTGCTGCTAATGCACATCTCCAAGCCTGTCTTGGAGCTGCTGGAGCCGGGGAGTCGAGCGGCTCCGTTGAGTGGTGCCTCCTTGGGGATCAGTGTCTTGTTTCATCAGGGCCATCTGCTTGCAACACAACCTCAGTCGGCTCCAAGTCCTACAACAAGCTGCTTTCAGTGCCTGGCTGGAAGTGGTTGGAAAAATTGGAGTGTTGTAGGTAAACATGAGGCAGACTATGGGATACAGACATCCAGGGATTGATCTCGCCAGCAGGGCTGTTAGTGTGCATGGAGAGGGACCCAGAGCTGCTCAGGGGTGCAGACCTATCCCAGGTGTGAGTGGAGCTGTGCCAGCTGGAGAAGGTGGGATGGGACATCTCTGGTGTGCCCCACAAACCAGCACTGCTGCCCTGAAGGCCCAGCAGGGCTTGGGTCGGGCTTAGCCCTCAACACACACACACAGATCTCAATCCTGCAAAGTCAAATTCTGCAAATACTCACTTTGCTGTCAGTCAGGTTTTGCAGTGTTTGTATTCAAGGGGTTGTTTGAAACTGGAGCAGCCCAGTGGAACTTCCTGGCTGCCAGGTTAAATAAATCCTTCACGTCCCTTTTCGCATCCCCTTCTTCCCCGGCTCTTCTTCATCACCGGTTCTGTCAGGATCACCGCAGTGAGAGCAGCCTGGGATGCACTTGCCAGTGGTGTTTTTTTGAGAACCATTAGTTAGGATGATTTATTTTGTTGGCTCTGAGTCCCTGGGGTCCCTGTGAGCCAACTCATCAAGCGTGCAGGGCAGAGCTGACACTGCAGGAGAGGCGGATTCCCCCGCGCTCCCGGCTCAGCATGATGGTGTTTTTGGAGATGACACGGGGTCTTCTCACAGCAACCCCTTGACAATGGCTAAACAAACATATGAGCAACGTTTCCCATGCTATAACCAGTATTTCCCAGTGCTTCTTTCACCAGATATTGGCACTCAGATGCTGCCACTTGTTCTCTTTCCCCTTCAGATCCGCTGTCGCAGCTCAAGCCAGAGGGCTAAAGGTGCTTTTCCTCCCAGCCATCATCCCCCACTGCCTCTGGCATCAGGGGAGTCAGCCCATGCTGCTTTCATGAGGATTTGGGTTGCAACACCTAATTTTCCACTAACAGGGCTTAAGAAACACAGGTTGTACATCCAGACTGGGAGCTGATCCACAAGGAAGATTATGCATTACGGCTGGAAGATGAGCAGTGCATGCCCCAAAATGATGCCAGAAAAACACAGTGTGATAGAGTTAGATTGGGTATTCCAGGCCTGGGATTGTCATTTCCTCTAATTTCTTTAGTGCAGGAGATCTGTGTCCTGCTTCCCCAGCCCCAGGCAGGACAGACCCTGGAGAATCACTGCTGCTCTCATGGTGAATTCAGACC
>NW_021940750.1:40438214-40440254 GCF_001715985.3 Manacus vitellinus | reverse complement strand
TGATGGTCCTTTTGGGTCCTTTCCAACACAGGATATTCTGTGATTCCATGACCCATCCTGGTACAACATCAGCTCTGCCCCAGCCAACAGACAGCCTCCACTTTTTACCCCAAAACTTGCAGCCCTGCAGAAATGCTCCAGCTGGATCCACAAAGATCCCGAGGTCCCACAGGAATTACCATATAAAACAGAGTTATCCTGCTTTCCCACTCGCTCTGCCTCGTGTTTGTGCATGGGGTGTCTTTGCTCCCAGGGCACAGTGTCTGCACATTGGATGCTCCACCTGCAGGGAAGAGAGTTGGCCATGGGGGTGTTGGTGAGTCCCCCCACTGCAGTCAGGAAAGGAGATTTTCCTCCAGCTAGGAAGGAGGATCCTTCTGTCACACTGATCTGTAAGGGCACACACCCTGCAAAGCAAGGAATGCAGCAAGGAATTTCTTCCACGGGTCACAGATCTATTTTTTAATTACCATAGAAACCTCCAAACATCCCGGCGTGTGCTGTGACGTCAGAGTCTCTGCTCCTCCACATCTGCTTCCCGGGGACACTCTGGGGAATAGGAGCCGTGGGGGCTTGAGTGGAGGGTGATTATTTTGGGGTTAATTAGCAGGCAGGCTCTTGGTGTCTCCTGGAGCACGGGACAGACTCTGGCTTCGGTCTGTTACTCTTGTTCATCCACCCCTTGCTGTTGTGGGGGGGATCCGTCTCTTGCCGACCTTCCCAGCCTTGCAGGGGGATGTATTTGATGTTTCATCCCTAAATATCCTTCTGATCGCTGCCCTTATCACTTTAGATGTGCAAAATGCAGAACCTGGGAGGCGTTTTTTGGCAAAGCCAGCTTGGCAACCCTTAAATTAGCAGCGTTTGAGCGCGTGGAGCTCTGCCTGGAGCCCCTTGTGCCTCCCTCCTCATTCCCATACAGAGGGTGTATCCTCATGGCTCCATGGGCCATCCCACAGCACACCCGGACAGCAGGAGGACTGTCAGCACTTAGGTGAGGGGAAAGGGGCTCTTTGATGGAGCTTTTGTTAGGATGGAGCCGGAGGATGAGACAGATGGCCGGGGTGTGTTGGCAGGGAACTCCGCTCCTGTTTGTTTAATTAGTCACCAGACAGACTGAGAGCTAAAGGCAAACTCAGAACTGTGGTGAGATGGACCATTTATGCTTGATGATCCCACTTGGTGATCCTCATCTCGTCAGCCTGCTGTGGGATTGATGCTCCAGCACACAGGACTGAGTGTTCCCGGTGGATTTGGGCCTTTGTCTCCCTGCTAATATTTTCCCCCCAAAAGGGACAGATTCAGACAGGTGTGTTGCTTTTTCAGCCAAAGGGAGCACAAACACAGAGTTTTCCTTTCTCCAGCACCCGCCAGAGCACACAGCCCCTTTTGGGAAACAAATTCCTAAAGGGGCTCCAAGAGAGCTGGAAAGGGAATTTGGACAAGGGCATGGAGGAACAGGACAAGAGGGAGTGGCTTTGAAATGACAGATATTCCCCACAAACCATTTTTATTCCAAATAAAAAGCTCACAGATAAAAGCACTTCATACCTTTATTTATGCTTTAAAAAGTGTTCATTTCCGCTCAGCATTTTGGTGTGTTCTTCCAAACACTTGTGCACAGGGATTTCTCTTTCTCCATTTGCCTTCTTGGATATACCTGTATCCTTCATCCTTTCTAATGAGATGAAAATAAATGAAAAAATGAAAAAAATAATAATAAATAAATGGAAATAAATGAGAAACGGGAAAGGGAAATAAAGTATGTGTGGGAAATGGATAACCCCAAACACAAATCCTGTCCCTCTCCGGGGAAATGGATAACCCCAAACACAAATCTCATCCTTCTCTACACACGCAGTGCTTAGAGGTGTATATTTAAAACGTATATTTAAAAAACGCCGCAAAAAAAATAATAATAATTTTAAAATTTAAAAATATAACCATTTTAAAATTTGCCATTTTTGCCCGGTGCCACATTTCACCAGAGCCCAAAGCGGAGGGTTTTTTCCCCCTCCCGAAAAAATCACCCCCTGCCAT
>NW_021940750.1:40375343-40436944 GCF_001715985.3 Manacus vitellinus | reverse complement strand
GCACGGTGGCGGCGGCGGCGCCGGGGGCAGGGAGGCTGTCCCGGTTATTTATTCTCTCCCCGCAGAGCTGTCCCTCCGGCTCACCATGATGTTCCGAGACCAGGTCGGCGTGTTGGCCGGGTGGTTCAAGGGCTGGAACGAGTGCGAGCAGACTGTTGCGCTGCTCTCCCTGCTCAAACGCGTCAGCCGGACCCAGGCTCGCTTCCTCCAGCTCTGCCTCGAGCATTCCCTGGCAGACTGCACCGAGCTCCACATCCTCGAAGGGGAGGCCAACAACCCCGGTGAGTGGCGTTTCGCCGAGACCCTCCCCGAGCCGCGCTCTAAACGCCGTCAAAATTCATAGAAAAATGTTAAAAATACACCCAGGAAACGAGCGCGGTGTGGGAGAGGGGGCTCCCCGGCTCGATTGCGGGAACAGCTTCTCTCCTTCTCTCCTCACGTTTTATTTTCCAAACGGGGTTCGGCTTGTTTCAGTTTGGTTTTTTCACAGCCAACTACTCCGCTCCATGGCGTGGTGTAACTACGGTAGCATGAATGATTGGTGGGTTTTTGTTGTTTTTTTTTTTTTTTCCTCTCCCCCCCGCGTTCCCCCCCTTCCTCCTTCCATGCAGTTTCCTGTGAAATAAGTAAGTCAGGTCACGTAGAGTCTGGATTTTCTGGGCTTCTTTTGGACAACGTGGCTTGATTTGCTCTCTGCAACATGCAAAAGCAGCCCATCGCTACCTCAGACGAACTGTTGTTGTATAAAGGTCTGGGTAACTGGGTTATCCTATTTTTTTTTTAATTTTTTTTTCCCCAAATGTGGCAATTCCTATTTCATCATTCAGATCCTGTTTGGACGCATTTTTTTTTTTCCTGCAGCTCTGAATACCCCTCTTGTGTTTCAGCAGAGCTCTGAGAAAATACGGGTGGACTGTTTTAGGTTTCTGGGGGTGCAGGACAGAAAATGTGCGTGGCTACGGAAAGTGTATTTTGCTTTTATTTATTCACCATTACAAGTTGCTCAACTCCTGGGAAGTAAATGGAGTTAGAGCAGGATGGAAATGGCACAGGCGCCGGGCGAATCGTGCCGTGTGCTCCTCTATTTATTTATGGGGGGGGTGGTTGTTACAGATGTGTGTGTTCCCGAGGGGGGGATGTAAACAGGGATGCAAGTCGCTTAAAGTAGAGTTTTTGCAACGCAGAGACAGAGCCGGGAAGGCAAAACGTATTTTAGTGTCTTTTAGTTGCGTGGTTCTGTTCCTCCAAGCCCTTAAAAAAAATCCCAAATCGTAAAAAAAACCCACCCAACCCCAAAAAAAAAAAAAAAGCGAAGCAGCCCCCGCGCGTTGCAAAGCATGCCTTTGATTTAAAATCCCCGGGGGGGAGAATTGGGATTTGGGGTTTGGGCTGTGCACGGGGAAGCGGCCGCGTTCCGTGATGGGTGGAAATCTTGCGGCCGGATCCCGAACAGAGCCCCCGGTGTGGACGGGGCGGGAGGAATGCAGGGTCCTTCTCCAGCTGTTCCCTATTAGAGCACCGAGCCGGCAGGGTTTGGCAGCTGCCTGTGCTGCCATTTGATGACAAGGTCCAGCGCAGCGCCGTGTTCCACCGAGGAGGACGGATTTAAGTCCTTCTGCAGGAAACCGAGCCCGGGGCTGCTCCGGCGCAGAGGGATCGGGGCTGGCTACGGGGGAGCCAGGCTGGAATTGGCCGTTCCCTTATATAGCTTGTAGGAATGAGAGGGAGGAATGCTGCGTCTGGGCGCAATACTGCTGCTTTTATAAACAGCTGAAGGGATGAACCTCATCCATCCCTTTGGGTGGGGAGGCCCCGGGGGGGGGCCTGGCGGGAACACGCTCTCCAGGCTGGGCTGCTCCAGGATACATTTGCAGCCTCCCATGCCAGCCTCAGCACAGCCTTGCCGTGATTCCCTCTGCGAGTCGGTGCGAGCCGTGTATTTTTAATGTTATGTTTTTGTCAGCATTGCAGCTTTTCATTCATAGCGTGGTTTTGGTGGTAGCCCAGTCCCCTCGGTCGGTCAGGGGATCGGAGGGGGGTCATTTGCACCCTGACGTCAGGAAAGGCGAATTACGAAGGAAAACGGGGGTTTGAAGTGTTCCTGGACACGGAGTCACGTAGGGCCGCCTGTGCGGTGGCGTTTCCTCGGGGTAAGCCGGGGTGCAGAGCAGGGGTTGGGCCGTTCCCATCTCTGCTCGTGCGAGCGATCCCTGCTTGCCCCTGTAATCCCGTTGACCTTGCTTGGCGCGAGGATTTCTCCTGCGCGTGGAGCTTGGCATCCCGCCTCCTGCCTGTCCCTCAGTGCGTTGGTGGAGCTGCCTGAGCGTTCCCTGACGTTCCTTCCAAAAACGAGCTGCTCCTCCAGGGCGTTTGTAACTCCCGTGCCAAAACCTGAGTCTGTTGAGTGCCTCTGTCTCACCAAACACCCCCCTCCCCCCTTAGGCTTTCCCATGGGATGGACATATCCATGCATCCCGTGGAGCAGGACGTGCGCTTTACCAGGCACTCCTCTTGCAGCGGAGGGAAGGTTAGCTGAGATTTGCAGGCAAGATCTGTTAAGAAATGGCTTTATAGTCTCCAGTGTTAGCACTGCCTTCTTCGTGAAACCACCTGTATTCCTTAAGTCGCTCCTGTTCCGTGGCTGTTTTGCAGCCTGGCGCTTGTCACTCGCCTGGCAGTGGAATCACACCAGGTCCTGAGCGGCAGCGTCATCATCGAACCTTGTGCTACTCGTTACTCTTTGAATCCTGGTGTTTGCATAACTAATTTGGGCTCGATTCTCTCCCGGGCTGGGGCCTGAGGTGGCTCCTGGTATGTTTTCCTGGTGTTTGCTGGCTTGGAAATGGTGGCTCCCTGCTTGTAGGTGCCCCACCGGTCTCCCTGTTGATGTTGGGATCGCGGTGGTGCTGGTGCACAAGGGACTGTGGGGTGGTGCTGGTGCACAAGGGACCGTGGGGTGATGGGGTTGCACAGCCCTAATGGGCTGTAGGAGTTGGCTGTAAGGTGTGGGATGTTCCCATTCCATGGGGCACAGGTGAAATCCATTGTCTGGGAAGGGGTGTCACCATGACTTCGGCAGCGCCAGGCTGAATGTAACGTGCTGGGCTGATGTGCTGGAGCAAGTGTTGGAATTACGCTGGGTCCTCGTGGGAAGGGAGTTGTTTTGTACATGCAGGACCTGTTGCTTGTCCCAGCCCTGTGGGGAGGTGGGAAAACTGGAATATTACTCCTAGTTTATGGTCATTCAGAAGAGGTGGCAGCCCTGCTGTTGTAATCTGTGGTGGATGAACACCGTCCTTGGCAATATCATCACCAACAGTGTTGGTCCCAAAGGGAGAGCAGAGCTTTGATATCCTCACTGGCTGGTGGGGCTGGGGCTCGTGAGCTTTCAGATGTGTGGAGCAGGCAGAGAGGAAAACTCCTCTCAGTGAAGGTGTCCAGCTTGTTTCTTGCCTGGTGACAGGTCTGCCATATGGCAGATGAGATGGGAAAACCTCAAGGAAGAAAAAATCACTCTTTTTAACTAGTTAATTGCTGTGGAGAAGCAGGTACATTTTGAAGGAGTTTTGAAGTACATTTTGAAGCAGGTACAGTTTGAAGGAGTTCTATCTTGGTTTTTCTCCAATTGCGAAGGTGTTTTCATAATCACAGCCGAGCTCTCCTTGTTAGGGCTGCAAACCCAGCGTGGTTCTGCTGTGTACGACCCTCAGAAAGCCCTGAGGAGCCTCCTGCTTCTGTGGTTCTTTGGATTCCTGCTCAACAGGAATAGAACCATGGATAGAACCACGGATAGAACCACGTTGCCCACCTCAGATGAGAGATGCCTGCAAGACATCCTGCAGAAAACTACACCGGTGTCTGGGAGCAGACCGGTGTGGTGACTGCGTGTGGTGTGGGGGCTGCCCAGGTGGCTGTGAGACCACCTTCCACCTGTGGTCTTTCTAAAATTTAAAGGCATTGCTTGATTATAAAAGGAAAACAGAAGTGGGAAGCCAACACAGAAGGAAATCTGTACTTTTCTTCATTGGTGAACTGCACATCTTGGGGTTGTCCTACACAGAGGCCTCAACGAGCTTTAATGGTTTAACTGGTGAAGAATGTGGGTTATTGCTGATTCAGTTTGAGCCTGAATGGCTTGGCCTGCTGGGCACGGGGGAGAATATGGAAACCATATTATCTGTGCACAGAAATAGAAGTTTCAGGTATTGCATAGCACTATTTAAAAGCCTGCTATAACTTCCTTCCTTCCTTCCAGCCTGGCCTTGCTGGGCAGCTTCAGCCCCAGCTGCTCGGAGCCGTCAGGACGCGGCGACCTCCTTGGAGCCGCCGGTAAAGGTCAGGCAGGAGCATTCTGTGCCTTGTGGGAAAGGGACCTGTGCTCTTCCTGAGGCACTGAGAGATGCTTGGTATGGGATACAGACCCAGTGAGCAGATAGGGAAGGCTGTATCCAGGAAAAGTGGTCTGTAGGCTTTGGGCGTGGAATGCAGGATGTGCTTCTGCTTTCCTCTACTTGGGTATCCCCTCTCTGGGATGGCCAGAGGTGTGACTGGTTTGTTTTTTTTTTCCAAAGTAGTCCCACATCCCATCCCACCAGCCCTGCTTTCCTCACTCCTGTGCTCTCTGCTGGTCAACAGAGGTGCCCAAAGGCTCCTGAGGGTCATCCAGGCATCCAGACACCCACCTGCACCAAAGGAAGAGCGGCACCTTTAAACTCCTGACCTTGAAGGACAGCAAGTTTTCCCTGCCCTGTGCACGGGACATTAACTGCTCCTCCACGTGTTAGGGCCAAAATCTTTATTTCACTTCAGCAGGCTGTCAGGTGTCACAATGGGAGCATTGGGATGACCCAGATTCCTCATCCTGGGAAGGGAGGACTGGCCTGAGGAAGAGATGAGGGTTGCAGGGAGCCGTAATGTCTTTTAATAGAGCAAGTGATGCAGCTGGAAAAAATGGCCAGGCACGAAGGTGCAGCAGCTCAAAGGAAGGCTTGTGTGGTTGTGGAGGTTTTTTTTTCCCCAACTGTACGAGCTGGTCTATTAAAAGGTATTACATGTTCCTGCAGACCTTGCTTCTTATATCCTTAGGTCCCTGTGGCTCCAGCCATAGAGCTGTTGCTGCTACCCTGGTCACAGACAGTCTCCCAGCCCATCAGAAGCTGCTACCCTTCTACCTTGCAAATTTTGCAGTTTACCCCCAGTGACCCCCCCCACTGATGGAAAATTATCCCAGTGCCCAGTTTGAGGGTGTTTTCCTTTTTTTTTTTTCTTCATTTTTCTTGGCTTGTAGTTGCATTGCAGTGCTGAGCTCTGGTTTAAGTGCCCTTGGGCTGTGTGAGGGCGTCGCTGGGCTGTCCCAAGGAGGGACTGGAAGAGCCAAGGAGGTGTCCCAGGAGGAGGATGGGGCTGGGAGCTAAGCCCATGTTCAGTGGGGGTGAAAGGAAGTTCTAAGTGCAAGGCATTGTGTGGTCCTTCCACACAGTTGTCTCTGCCCAGAGAGGGGTGTGAGCAGCTCTGCCTGTTAAAAACCAGGAGCTGGAACTCCTAAATGAAGAGAATATAGAATCTCACAACAGTTTTGGTTGGAAGGGACCTTAAAGTTCATCCAGTTCCAACTCCCTGCCATGGGCAGGGACACCTTCCACCAGACCAGGTTGCTCCAAGCCCCGTCCAGCCTGGCCTTGAACGCTTCCAGGGATGGGGCAGCCACAGCTTCTCTGGGCAACCTGGGCTGCTGAGCTCTGCAACCTCAGATCTGCTGAGCTGTTGGACACACTTCTTTTAATCTGTGTGCTGGTGCTTGAGCTGCTGCCAGGTTTTGTTTGCAAACTTGGGGGTAAAACCTGTCTGTGCTGGGCTTTTTGGAGAGGTGCAAGGGGAGGGGTACAGAGGTACAGAGCAGTGTTAGCCAGCACTGCACACTCAGTATTCTCTTGCAGTTCAAAGATATTTTTATTTTTAAGGATATTTTTCAGAGTGGCTCTGGGAAGCACCACAGGCCAACATTTGGCTTGTGTCAGTCCTTGCTTAGAAGTAGGTCTGTGGCATGGCATGACAAAGGCTTCCCTTTGCTGTCCCCCTCACCCTGATGCTGGGACCTAGAGGAGACTCTTTTGGGCTTGCACTTCACTCTTTGGTATTTTCTCCTATTTGCTTAAATACTCCTTCCCTCGTGGTTCCTGGCACGTGTCCCTTGCAGTCAGAGCAGGAGGAAGATGCTCCCTGTGGCTCGCTTCCAAAGCACTGGGAGCACAAATGGCAAGGTCTCTTCCATGAGCAGGGCTAACAAGGGCCAGGTTGTTTGGGTGGGGGGTGGCAGCACTTGCCTGGGGGAACATTTTTGGGTAGTAATGCTTAAAATGGGAAGGAAAAAATTAACGAATGGGAACAGCCTGGTTTGCTGTCTGGTGCATCACTGGTGCAAGAGACTTGGCCACAGATGGGCTGCTTTCTCCCAGAGAGACTTTTCCATACTTTGCAGTGTCCATTTAACCATTTTGTCAGATAATTCATGGCTCAGTGAGGGGCCTGATGTCAGGCTTAATTTCCCTACTGACTTCATTTGGGAAATATCCCACTGTTGAAGTGCACGTGGAAGATGCAGAGAAGCATTTCATGCATCGTCACAGACCTGAGCTGGCTTGTTCTCCCTTGACTCCTACCCAAGTGCCTCCCTTCTGTGTAGGTGTCTCATATTTGTGCTTGGAAAAGCAGTGGATCTGAAATTCTGTCCCACCACGGCGGGTGCAGGGAGGAGGAACTGCCCCGAAGGGGAGGAACTGCACGAGGCATCACCGTCCTCAACCCATGATGGGAGAGGTTGAGGACAGCTTTAGCTCTAGAGCTGAACAGGAACCAGCTGTAGAGCCATCAATTAAAATAATCTAGTTTGTGAATACACTTATCTGCAAACGAGATTAAATGGATGAGTGTGGAAAGCGCTCCGCTCGTAGCCTGGGCCGCTGCCGGTGGATGATCCCCTGCACAGTTGCATCCTTTGGCGTGTCAGACCTCAGCATCTGAGCAGAGCTGTGTGCCTGTCCCACCATTTTGTATTTTACATCTACATTTGGGCCAGTTGATGCTACAGTCAGCCAAATTTTCCTGCCGTTGCCCTGAAGGAGTTGATGAAGGTTTCTGTGGGTCACGGTGCGAATTCCCGCCTCCTTACAATTTCTCAAGCTCTGCCCTTTCTTTTTCTCATGTTCCATCAAAAAAACGCCTGTATTTAATTTGTGGCCCAGGAAAGCCATTCTTTGCCAAGCTGGGAGTTGTGTTTGCAGTCAGGGTAACTGAAATAGTAATCGATGTGAACACTGGCTTTATTTTAAGGTGCACCCGTCAGTGCTTTAGCGCTCCAGCATCGTG
Organism: Manacus vitellinus; assembly: GCF_001715985.3. Taxonomy (NCBI): domain Eukaryota; kingdom Metazoa; phylum Chordata; class Aves; order Passeriformes; family Pipridae; genus Manacus; species Manacus vitellinus. The sequence goes on along the minus strand of NW_021940750.1, from coordinate 40,429,579 downwards.
CTCGTGTCTAGTGTTACCACAGATAACTGCTGGGAGAAAGGGCACCCCTTGCACTGCCACTGCATCCAGACCCCGAGATGGGAGCCCGCAGCTCCTCGGGGTTGGATCCCTCAGAGGAAGGAGGAGCTGCTGTATTGTGCTGCTGTACTGTTTTGGGGGTCCCACCTGGTCGCCCCGGTCTCCTCCCCACTCCTCGCGCAGTGCCGAGCGCGTGCAGGGCCCACCCAAAGCACAGGTCGTGGTGTTTGAAATCCTTTTTGTCTGCAGAAACCCCCCAGGGGTGGTGGGATGAACCCTCACGTGAACTGTGCGTGTGCACGTGCCCTTTGTATTTTGTGTTTTCACTGAGTAAACAAGACCATTACTTTTTTACTAACTCTGGGTTACGCAAGAGCTTCTGAGGGATCTAAAAGAGGTTGCAGGTCTGATGCAAGGGATCCACAGGCTTGCATGCTCATCCTTTTTCCTTAAAAAAACAATATGTGTAACTCTCCAGCGCTCTGGTCCTAAGAAGGAGACCCAGAGATTTACAGAGGTCGTGTCTGAGCGTGAGTTTGGCGGTGGCAAACAGCCAAACCAGTGGCTTTCCATCTTGGCCCGGGAATCACAAATGAAGTTGAGGTTGGAGCGAGCAGATCCGTTCCCGACTTCCTCTTCCGCAGCAGATGCGTTAAGTGGAAGGGCAGGATCTCCTCAAAACAAGGTTGGAATTGTTTCTCTGTTGGAGAAGGTGTTGCTGGCTTTTCTGTGGAAGGGGGTTTTGCAGGCAGAGGGAGTTGTGTTTCTGGCATGGGGGGTATTCCAAGCTGAATTTTCTCTCACAGAGCAGAGGGCTTGGGATGGTCTCACCCAAGGCACGAGGGCCGTGCAACTCAGAGTGTGAGTAAGGAGCAGAAAATGAGCCTGGTCAGGGTGAGGAGGCAGAAACCCAGTTTGCTTTGTACTGACAGGTGCCTTGTCTCCTTCTACCTTCTTCTAGTGATCTTTCCATGCCAGAGACAAACACGTCTGGCTAAGGCCAGAGGAGGTGGAATGCAGTGATTTCCCAGCGCAGGCTCATGTGTCTGGTGCCTGGCTCACAGTGTGTGGTTTTATTTGAGTGTTTGCATGAGGTGACTCCATGGCAGGGCCATGTCAGGGGTTTTGGTGAAGGTGCCTGAATTTTAGCACCTTTTTTTCTGAAGGGTTCTGTGCATGCAGGGCTGTGCAGGTGTGTGGTGCAGCACCTCACCTGAGGCTTCCTGCTCCTGTCTGGAGGAGTGATGACTCTGTAGACTTCTGATCTTCTTGAAGCCAAGGTGTAAACCATATATTTCTCTGCTATTAATCGTGGCTGCCCTTCTCAGGGCCTTTGCAGTGCTAAAGCTTTCTTGTATCCTGTGAAAATAATCCCTGGGTGTTGTCCTTGAACAAACTCGTGGTCATTCCACGTTGTGAGCCTGGGACTGTCTGTGATGGGAGACATGGATGGCTGGTACTGACGGCTCTGCTGCACCAGGGGCTGAGCCAGCTTCCCCCACGGCCCCTGCAAGCCTTCCCTGTTATTTGCAGGAGCTGGATGTGGCCCAGCTGGTTGAGCTATCATGCCTGAAGATGTTATTTTACTTAAAATAATGTTAATATTGTGACTGTCATCTGCAGGATTCAGCAGCTCCGCTCCGTTCTTTGCTCTTGAGCGAGGCAGCCCTGGAGTAGAAGCACAGAGTGCTTTAAAAAGCTTCTCCTCTGTTACTGATCCTCACAAGTAATTAATTCCAGATTGCTCTTTTTTCTTTTTTTTTTTTTTTGATAAAACTCATTTCAGACAAGCTACAAACCTGCCTTTTAAGCAGTTAGTTCTCCTGCTCCTTGCCTGGTGGGGAGTGGGCACATGTTGTGTTTGGAGTTTTAATTGTAGTTATAAGAAGAAATTCAGTGGGTGGATAAAACAGGGTTTGACCAGGTTTAGCTGGAAGCGTTTTAAAACCCACTTTCCATGCCACTGCATTTTCTTCTTGTTTACTGTGTTTTTAACCCTGAACATCACAGATCAGTTCTTGTCATTGATTTTCTTGTGTCAACCCCTTCTCTCTGTCCTCCAGCTGCAATGGGAAGTGAGGGAAGAAAATGGGGAAAGAAATGTGGAGGAAAAAACCCACAATTTTTGTCATGGAGAAACTTGCCTGATCTGACGTTTGCAAGCAGGACATGGTGTTTCTGCAGCAGCTGTGGTCTGCATCCATGCATTTCCCTGCTTTTCACAGCTTTCCTGTCGGGATATTCCTCCTGTTTCTGATGCAGCAAACATCAATGTGATTTTTCTGCCTTTTTTCTGTCTGTTCCCTGGTGTGCTCAAATTGCCACAGGGTCAGCTTGGTTCTGGGTAGGTTTTTTTTTTTTTTTCCTGAATCTCACCGTTCCAAAGAAGTGGATTATTAAAATAAAAATACAAAGTCTCCAGGCTGTTTCCCTCCAGATAATGCAAACATAGATGAAATGTTGAGTTATAACTACCTGAGTGACCTTTTAAGATAAGAATTGTTATTGACTGGTGGTATTATGTTAAACTGATAAGAGTTCTTTTTAAAAGAGGAGGGGAAGAAAGCCCAGCAAACCCTTCAGTAACCATAACAACTTACTCAGCAGCACACGGACACAGCTCCTTCCTGATGCTGCTGCTGGAGGCTTCAGGGTGGCCTGTGGGGATCTCATCTGGCAGCCCCTCAAGGGAAACTGGGAAACCTCCCTGGAGCTTCAGGTTGTGCTGTGAGGGCTGCCCGAGGTCCCTTGGCTGCTCCTGTTGCTCTCAGCCCCCAGATTTTCATCATCTGTAGGGAATTCTAGCTGGAGAGTTGTGCTGGGGCTCAGTCCTGTGCTGTTTCATCCAGCACCACAGGTTTGGGTGTGGTGGCAGGGGTGGGTGCTATGGGAGAGGGTGCTGGGAGCGGGAAGGATCATAGACTCCCAGAACAGTTTGAGTTGGAAGGGACCTTAAACCTCACCTTGTTCCAAACCCTCTGCCATGGCCAGGGACACCTTCCACTATCCCAGGTTGCTCCAAGCCCTGTCCAGTCTGGCCTTGAACACTTCCAGGGATGGGGCAGCCCCAGCTTCTCTGGGCAATGCCAGGGTCTCACCACCCTCACAGTGAAGGATTTCTCCCTGATATCCAATCTAACCCTGCTCTCTGACAGCGTGAAGCCATTCCTCCTTTTTCTGTCACTCCAAGCCCTTACTCAAAGTTCTTCTCCAGCTCTCTTGGAGCCCTTTTATGTACTGAAAGGGGTTCCAAGGTCTCCTCAGAGCCTTTTCTTCTCCAGGCTGAACAGGGCTGCTTTTGAAAGTCAGAGGAGGATGCTTTTGACGGTCCTTGCTTAAGAAATGAGGAACCAGGCAAGGAAGTCCCTTCTTTACTGTCACCGTGCTGGCAGACTCCGTTGGAGCCCCATGGGGAGCTGGGTCCCAGCTCTGTGCCCAGCAGAGGTGCCAGCTCCTGTTTCAGGTTATTATAACAGAGTAAGGAGTGTGATGTGAGCCCACAGGTAATCCCAGCCTCCTTTGGCCCAGCTGAGCCCTGCAGGCTGTGTTTGCACGTGCTGCTCCTGGGAATTCTGTCCATTTAAAGCGGAATTCACACTTCTGCCATGCACTTGGTCACCTTTTGTTAGGAGGGGTTGCCACTGAGACTGTTGGAGCTGCAGAAAACCAACTGTGAGCAACTGATTTTTCTTACCACCTTCTTCCTCCCCATCCCCTTGCACTTGTATTAACTGTGAGTCGTGGGTTTTCCTAAGTTTCATGGAAAGTGAGTGTCCAGGTTCACGGCTCTCAGGTCAGGGCGAGCCTAAAGGTTGACAAGCAAGAAAGTGAAGACCCAGGAAGTCTAAAATGAGAGGGAATAGGCCTGATGAAACATAAAATACTCCAGATATTCCATTAGAACACATATGAAATATGTGAACATATATGAAACATAAAATACTCTAAATATTCTGTTAGAATTAGGGATAGTGGGAAAACAATCCACTTGAACCTGTAGCAGAAGAGGCAAAGGTGTGCAACTCTGTGTGTCTGCTCAGGAATTCAGTTACTTAAACCTGCTCTATTCCAAGTCATGGCAGCAGCAGGGAATCTGTGTAAAGGTGTCAGCTTGGCCTGTGCTCACCAACCTCTCCTCACATTCTTCTGGAGCAGCCAGTTGGATGCTGAGTGCTTTTTGTAGCCGGTGTCAAATCCCGGTCAGCCAGAGAGCCTTTATAAATAAAGGTGTCTGCTGGAATTCAGGCATACGTGGATAATAGCTGCTGTAACTCAGCTGTCCAGCCTGGCTTCCTGGCTTTTATAGATGACTGATCAGAGATTCCACTGAGAATGAGGATTTAAGGGGATGGAGCTGCTGGAAGTGGTCTCTGTGCCGATAAGTATAGCGAGGCTCTATCCCCGGGACAGGTGGCCGGCGTTGCCCTCCCTCCACTGCTGCCCCGGGTTTGTATTTCACACAAGGCAAATGTTGCATTAGTAAAAGGTGTGTTGTGGTTACATGGCAGGGGCTCTGCAGGCTTTTTTTTTTTTTTTTTTTTTGCAAGCTGCACTCGAATCTTTCGGTTTGTCTTTTTTTTTTTTTTCCCCTTTTTATTTATGGGAGCGGGTAAACACTCGGAGATCTCTCTGGACAAGCCACAGCAGCTGGAGGATACTGGTTTCTCTATGGAGTGGAGGAATTTCATCAGAGGAGCTATTGTTTGACTGTGTTCCCAGCATTTTGGCAACTGTTCTTTAGATTAACCCTACAGAAAGGGGAGGGTGCTCTCTGCCGGGTCTGGAATAATTGCAAAAATGTGGGCAGATGCTTTTGCATTGTTAGAAGTGGATCCTGGCTGGTAGTAGGGAAGCATGGTGTGGGATTAGAGAACGAAGAAGCACAAGTTCTTTAAATCCCTCCCGAAGCCAAACTGGATGTCAGCGTTGATGTTCAGTTGTTTTCTGTTTTTAAAATGGAAATAGTTGGTATTTTTCCCCCCCTGCCCTGAGCAGTCAGTAATCTCAATGTGTGATAACCAGGGCTCCTGCCACAGGAGAGGCTGGGAGCCCAGGCCTGTGGAGGCTTAGGACTTGCCCTGCTGTCCCACAGACCCCTGAGATCCGAGTCCTTGCTGCTGTAAAGCCCCTGATTTTGGCAGATTTACGGGTTTGATGCTGTTTGCACATCTTGGAAATTGGCCTTTTGGTCAACAGCTGGTTCTGTGGCACAGAACTCGCTCCTGAGCTTCCAGGGGCATAACCTGTCCTCTTACAGCCAGTGGCCTGGACCAGGTGTCTCCAGCCCTGTCCCAGGCCACTTCTGTACTGTCCCTTGGAGGGGGATGCTGAGAGCCACCTCAGAGAATGTTTCTTGCTGTCGAGGTTCCTCTGTGGGGCTGCTGGGGCCGTTCCTCGCTCCGAGGGCTGTGGTGGGTCACAGCTGGCACACCCAGCCCAGAGAAGCTGTGGCTGGCCCCATCCCTGCAAGTGTCAAGGCCAGGTTGGTTGTGCTTGGAAGCAACCTTGTATAATGAAGAGGCTTCCCTGCCCATGGCAGGGGGTGGAACTGGATGATCTTTAAGGTCCCTTCCAACCCAGACTATCCTGTGATTGCTCATCCAAGGGCTGGTGTGGTGCCTTGTGGGGGACTTGGAGGAGGAATGGGAGCCTGTGACTTGTGGCTGAAGGGTGATGAAGCTCCTCACTCACTGTGCAGCAGCTTCTTCCTCTGGCAGTGCCTGCAGAGCTGAATTCAGCCCCCAGCTCCGTTCCTTGCCAGATCTTCAAAACACCACCAAATTCGGCTTTTTTTTTTTAATCTGATGTGCGTATTTTGGTTCGGTTTGCCCATACAATTACGCTAATTTGCTTTATTACACACAAAAAGATTAAAAATACATCTGGCAGAGAGGATTAAAAGCTGGTAATCTGGCTGCTAAGAAGCACGCGATGCTTTAGGATTTCCTTTCGAGGTGTGTGGAGCTCTGGAACACGAGCAAATGTGATCCTTTGTAGTTGGGAGTTTTCACAGGGAGAGCTCATTAAAGACGCTGTGATTGTTCAGATGAACAAAAAAAAAAGAATGAATTTAAAATATAAGGCTAAATCCCACCACATTAAAGCCCTAGTTGTGATTTAAGAGCTCGTTTTTGGTTTGGGTTTGGTGTTTCTTTTTGTATGGGAACTTGGAGCAATAGGGTTGTTTTACCTTTTAAAGGATTTAACAAGTCACTCTAATTTTCTTTTAATGTTGCAGAGCTTCAAAATAATGCAAGGTCAGGCTGAGCGTAACTAATTCCAGTGTGAAAGCAGAGGGAAGCCTGTTTCTCCATAGACTTACAATTAGTGCAGCAGTACTCCTGCCTTGGAGAGGAGTGTAGTGGGAAATGAGACTGCTGGAACCTTGGTAAATAAAAATGCGTGCTTGGGGATTTTTTTTTCCCATTTTTTGTACAAATAAGAGGGGGAGCCCTATAAAAGCCAAGGTTCAATTCAGTTTAGCTTGCTTTCACATGTGCCCCAGGAGGGCAGGTGATGGCGTGATGAGGGTGCCCTTGGATCCTTCAGGGGCTGGCAAACCCCTCTGAGGGTGCTGGGGTTTGGGTCCTCATCACGTGGTTCTGTTTAAAACACATCCATGTTTACCTGTGGCAGGGTTCCAAGGGGGCTGAGAGCTTTTCTCCTGGGGTCTGAGTTGGTCTGTGTGAGTCCTGCCACTCCACCCTGGACTTTGGGACCCCCAGGTGCTGGGCTTTCGGGGGTGATCCCTTTGCTGTTTTCAAAACCTTTTTGTTGCACTGTTATTGTGGTGAGTGTTGTCTTCATCATCTTGATGTGAAAAAACCCCCAGACCGGGCTGTTTTCACACTGCTCTGGGTGTGCTGCCTGTTCTGGCACCTGGATGATGCCCAGGGCATCATCCTGCTTCTCCTGCAGCCACCCCACAGCATTCCTGTGGCCAGAACACACCTTGCTTTGGTCCTGCCACCCCTGGGGATCCCCCAGCCTGTCCTGTGCTGCTGTGACAACAGCAGATCGCTGTCACCATGTCACCTCAGTGCTGCAGGGGATGCCCAGGGCCCTCATTACAGAACCATTTCACTCCTTGTCCCTTCCCTCAGGTGTTAGTTTTGCTTTCCAGGTCTGGCCTGCTGCCACAGCCCGAGTGTGTCCCTTCTTTCCGTGCATTGTGGTCTCCTGCTGCTGGGGGTGGCCGGGAGCTTGGGTGGGGAAAGGGGAGTTCCCATGACCTCGCTCCTGTTTACCTTCCCTTTCCTTGGCCTCAGGGACTATTTTCACATGTGGAGGTTGCTGGTGATCACAGTGAGTGTTTTATGCCCTGTGCCCAAGGGGAGATGCTGAGGACACATCCCATTTCCCACCAGTCTTCCAGCTCTGGTGCCCTGTCACCCCCAGGGTGCGGGTGCTGGTCCCTGGACTGCTCCGCCTCTTCCCTGTGTGGGATGCAGCCATCAAACCTCCCATCCCCCCGGTGCCAGCTGGAGCCCTGCCCGCAGCACCAGACCTCCCTGGGCATCACCTTCCTGCTGCCAGAGCCACGGCCAAATAAAAAGCATTTTCCTTTCTCCATCTCCTACCTGCTGCCCGACTGCCTGGCCTTGGGGAGGGAGATGGGGCTGTGGGAATCCCTCCAGAGCCAGGATTCGGGCTGCTTCCCTCTCCCTCCAAATGTCTGCACACCCTGGTTTGCAAACACAGTCAGCTCTGCCTCACTCCATTGAGGTTTGGGGTTTTTTTTCTTAACTCCTTATGTGCCCCTGGCTGATAGAATTTGGCCTGTTGTAGCAGAAATCCCAGCATTTCCTTGCTTTTTTTCCCCCCCCTGCAAAATCCGTATGTTGCAGCTTTCAGGAGAGAGGAAAACAGCATTAACTTTTCATGTCTGTCGTTGCTAATTTAAGGGGTGAGAAGTTGGCCTGGGTCTGTTTTTTTAAAGTACTGAGCATAAACTGGTAGTACCAGTGTCGGTGCTGAATAACTCAGTAAGCTGAAGAATGCAGTGATATCTAAAATTAAATCTGTTCTTAATTGCTGGGTTATAAATGGCAGCGTTTTCTCCAAATGGAATTAATTTATTATTTTTCAATTGCCGACACGAGTCTCGGCAGCACAAACCCCACATTTTGCATTAATACAATAATAAGGCTCTTCCAAAAAGGTGTGTTTGGCATTTGCAGCACACAGCACAATCTAACAAACCATAAACTATGTCAAAATACCCTTAAAGTATTAATTAAAACTTTTTAAAAAATGTAGAATAGATGAATACATTCCAAATTGTGACTTTTCAATGAAGCTCTTTCATAAAAAACATTGTTTCTTGCCAAAACAAATTCAAAGGCATTTTTGTAATTTCTGCTGGGGGAAGGAGGAGTGTTTATCCAGCCTTTCATGTTGGTTGGGCTTTTTGACTTTTATTTAAAATTTTTTTTAAAAAGAGGGGTTTTTGCCTGAATGTGCATTAAAAAATCCTGATCCCGTCCTCTCCGGAGGGCTGTGTAAAGGGGGATGAAGGCTGGAGCAGCGTGTGCCTTGAGGGGCAAGCCTGTCTTTAGCATCATAGCTGAAATTCGGTGGTGATGGGATCCCCTGGCATGTTGTGTTTGGGGCAGACACAGATCCCAGAGTGATTCCTGGGGTCAGGGGTCCTGCTTTTGGAGGAGGGAACCCCCCACAGGTGCTCGGGATAGGGACGGAGTTCCCCAGTTTGCTTCACAGAGCAACATCTGCAGCCACAGGCATCCACCCAGGGCACGAAGCAAAACTGCTCGAGGTATTTATAGCTTTTCCTTATGATTTTTTTCCCTACCCTTTCAATTTTGGACACGTTTTTGACAGCTCTTACCTGCTGAGTCACCGTTCGTCCTCTTGCACGGGAGCTCCTCCCGACACACCGATTCCCTGAGCAGGCTTGAGCAACCATCACCTAAAAATAAATCCTGTCAGGGAAGTGGGGGTTCCCCCCCCCTCCTTTTTTCCTCATATCACCAACTGCTTTTCCCTCTGTGTGTTTGCTCTCTTACACAAGGCCAGTGTTCTATAGATGCAATACCTTCATGTTTCTAAGGAGGGTTTGACCATTTATCACGTCCCACCACCTCCTATCCTGTGGAGGAACCGTGTGTTGGAACCAGATAAGGGTGCAGCTTCTGGAGATAACTGTATCTGATGCTGCACCAGCGCTCTGGTTTCACTAAGATGAATTTTTTCGGTGGTGAACCACAACTTGAGCACAAACTGTGTGATTCTCGTAGTTCCACGTGATAAATTTAAATCCTGGCTTGCTCCGCAGCAAGGAGCCACTGCTGTTACTTCTGATGGATAGGGAGGAAAGGTTGGGCTTTCCGAGGGTAATCCCAATATCCAGGTCAGTTTTCTTTCCCATTCACCAGGTTCAGATGGCAGGAGTGTTCAGAGCTGGTTTTGCAGCGTTGCTCAGTCCTTAATCTGCACCACTTGCTTGCAGACAGCCAGACTGCAAAACCTGCCTCTCCTGAAAACTCTTACAAAGACTTCAGATATGTGCAATGACGCTCATTTAGGGTATCAAAGCACCTTCCTTCCGGTCCCTTAAGGTGCTTTCTGCCCCAAAAATGCATCTCAGATTTATTTGCTTTGCTTTATTAATCTCTAATTTTGTGCTTTGGGTGGTAAGTGACAAGAATATCGTTATTTCCTTCCTGTTTCCGTATCCTCACACGTGCTGATGCTGCACATGGAGAATGACAGGATGGTTGGGTTGGAAGGAACCTTAAAGATCATCTTGTTCCAACCCCCTGCCACGGGCAGGGACACCTTCCACTATCCTAGGATGCCCCAAGCCCCGTCCAACCTGGCCTTGGGCACTTCCAGGGATGAGGCAGCCACAGCTTCTCTGGGCAGCCTATACCAGGGCCTCACCACCCTCACAGCCAAGAATTTCTTCCTGATGCACAGCTGTTGTGCCTGGGTGGTGTATTCCTTGTTTTGTGGGTGCTCCCACCTTCCTCCTTTCCGGGGAATACGCTGCAGAAAAGAAATGTTCAGTCTATTTATGAATTTCAGCCTCTACATTAATCCATGCCTACATTAACCCCCCAGGTGGTTGCATTTCACTGTGTCACAGCTGCTAGCAGGGTGTTCATCTTGGTGAAAGTCTATTTTAGCTTCCTGCTGGTGGTGCAGCCCACTGTCACCCCGTGGGGCACTGTCACTCCTTCCCGAGGAAGGAGGAAGGGAGGCTATTTAAGGAGGAGCAATTAGTGAGGGAACAACTGGAGCTGAAACCAAAGCCAGGTTTGGGAGGAGGAGGAGGCTGAGAAGGAGCTATTTCAGGGGATGGCTTGTCTGGCCACGTTGGTCTTGGACATGGAGGTGTCCACCCACCTCCTGTGTGTTTGATCAGCACGAGTTTCAGCACGAGCTGTTTAATGTGTGGCTGTTTCTTGCCACGCTTGTGTGGAGGGACACAGAGATGCAGCGTGCCACTGCTGGTGGAGGTCTCTTGCCCAGCTGCTCGGAAGTTTTGGGGTGCCTGGTAGGTTTTGTGGCATCTTTTGGGGTTCTGCTTGTGTGCAGGTACGTTTTGCATGTAGGTATTGCATGTGTTTTGTTGTGGGCCTGCTCCTTCCTGAAGCATTTCTGTATTTCATCCTGTCTTCTGAGAGGGTCAGATCACCAGCAACCTCTTATCCAAAGGGGATTCTGTTTGGATAAACATATGAAGAACATAACACCTTGTTTTCTCCCTTCTGATTCTACTGAGTGGCCTATTTTTTCCATAATTAAACTCCTCATGCCCTGGGGATACGCTGCGTTGATCGGACGGTAAATCCTTGACCTCGGATCCAGCGGGGCAGCCCAGGTCCCTGTGGGACTCATCCCTGGAGGTGTTCACCGTCCCTGGAGGTGTCCAGAGAATGACTGGACATGGCTCTCAGTGCTCTGGGTCTATTTGACGAGGTGGTGATCGGTCAAAGGTTGGGCTTGATGATCTTAGAGGTCTTTTCCAACCCCTCTGTGATTCTGGGAGTGAGGTTTACATGTGAATCCCACGGGATGTATTTGCCATCCTGGATGTGACACTCTCGCCCTTGGCCCTGCGGTTTGTCAGGGCGACACAGAAGATGAGAAGCTTTGTGCTCGTGCTGCTGTTAAATCTGAATGAGTAATTCAATAATGAGTAGCTATCAGTTCATTGCTTTCATGTTAAGGAGAAATCCTGTGCTTTTAAAGCCTTTTTGCAAGGATTGGATTGTGAGCTAATTTCTAATCTTGCACAACTAACGGGTACTTGAACATAAGGCTTCTCTTTATCATCTCAGTCTCTTTTGTTGGAGCAATCTCCAGCATATGGTTTTGGAGGATTTAACATCTATCCCAGACACGTGGTGACACACTCTTAGTCCTCTCCACGCGTTTAAGTCTAAAAATGTCTGTTCTTTCTTTTTTTTTTTAAGTCTCCAGGATGCTTGTGAGTACTTGGAGCTAGAAAGGAAAACAAAAGGCACACCAACACCAACAGGTTTTGCAAAAGAAGGTTTCTAAGAATGCATCTTACTGAGGAGAACATGTGTGTCTGGGCTGTAGCACAGAACTTGTTGACATGTTTTGCTAAATTTGCTCAGGGTTTTTCTATTTTAGCAGTTGAAAAAAGCTTGTAAAACTGGGGGACGTGTGCAGTGGTTTTCCCTCCTCTCAGCCCTGCTGCTTCTTGACAGGCTCTCCCAAGGCTGACTGGCTCGTGTGGGGGATCCTAAATCATCTTGGCATCTTCGGGGGTCCTTGTGCACCCAGCCTGGGCACAGCTTCCTTCTCCTGTCCTGCATCTCTCTGCTTGTTTAGGGTGGAGGTTTCGTAACTGTGGATTTTCCTTCCCTCCTTATCAACCTCCTCAGGGACTTGAGGGCAAGTGGTTCATCATGTCCTTCATCCCATGGAGGGAGCTGGAATGCTGCAGTCCCTCTCCTCTCAGGCATTAGGTGCTTTCTGCAGGGTGGAAACACTAAATCACATTGGGGATGTGTTTGGGGAAAAGGGAGCCATTGTGGCACGGGCTGAGCAAAAACGGTTTGTGGTTGTAGGAAGTACCTTCAGGGTTGTGGGATGGAACTGGACAGTTGGGGCTGAAGCTGGGGCTGCTGCAGTTCTCCTCCCTGTGTCCATAGGATTTTGGCTTCCCCTTGTCTATCAAATGGAGGGTGAATTTGTCCGTGCAGTATTCCAATTGTTTTTGAAAAACCAGGGGGTTTTTTTACGGTTACTGTTCATCCTTCCTCTCAGATGTCCCTTTGGCTGGTGATGTGTGGTAATGAGGAGAAAAAAGGGGGGAAATCCTGCTCAGGAAAGAGAAAAGTGTTGTGTCCCTGGTACCAGAGCCAGGCAGGGGAGCCTGAGAAGGGCTCACACGGGATTCTTTGCGGCTCCACGTGTCTCGGCTCCAGCCCTTTTCCCGTCAAAGCAGAAGCCACAGAAATATCTCAGTTTTCCTTATTGCCACGATAGAGGAAGCATTTTCTGCCTGAAATAACAGCTGGAGCTGGGGCTTGGAGCAACCTGGTCTAGTGGAAGGTGTCCCTGCCCATGACAGGGAGTCGGAATGAGATGGTCTTTAAGGTCCCTTCCAACCCAAACCATTCTAGGAGTCTTCGGTTCATTTTCCTTTTTTTCCAGTGTACCACTTGTTCTATACATTTCTTTCTTCTAGCCCACATTAGTCTGTGTGCAAGCCAAGAGCCAGTTCCTGGGGAATGCTTCTCATTGGCATCCCAAGAGGAGCAGGACACAGCACCCTGAGTCAAGGGATTCCCGTGCGGACCCCACTTCTCCCTCCTTTTCCTCAGCAGAGGAGTCCCCTCTGGCTCTGCCTTGGAGTCCTTTGGAGACCCTCCAGGAGAACATCATTTGGGGAGACCTTGTGCAGCCAGGGGGGATGGTTGAATTCCAGCTTCCATCTCTGGAGGTATTCCAAAGACGCGTAGATGTGGCACTTGGGGACATGGTTTAGTGGTGGCCTTGGCAGTGCTGGGTTTACAGTTGGACTCGATGATCTTAAGTCTTTTCCAACCTAAACTGCTCTGTAATTCCACTCGGAGAGGTATGGATGGGAATTCGGGCTGTGCTAGGATGAGGAGGTGCCTGCCCACCCAGGCTTGCTGTGGGATGAGAGGAAAGGGACCCTTTGGCTCCAGGGAGGATCCCTCATATCCCATGACTCTGGGAGGTGATCCCCTAATCCAGACTCTCAGAGCTGCTGCTGCTCTGCCTTTGGCAAGGAAATGGGAATGAAGGCTTTGCCTGGTGGGTGCCAGAGCTGCTCCCCCCATCCAAGACTTCGAGATAAGCCAAAGGAAAGAGTGGGGATGTATTCCCTCCCTCCCCCAGCATGCACATATCCCCAGGCCTTGGCTGTTGTTTCAGAGCTTATCCCTGGCTGGTTTAAATTTAGGAGCCAGCACATGCAGGCACAGGATGAGCAGCTGTGCCGTGGGGCAGGAACAGGATGGGGCATCTGCAGTGATGGGAGCTCCTCCTGCTCCTCCTCCTGCTGGATCCACTGCCCTCTGTGGATCCACCTGCAACAAAGGAAATTTTGATATTGAGGGAAGAGAAGCAGCGGTGAGAGCGGCTCTTGCAGGATCTCAAGGTCTGTGACCCACATCCCTGCATCCCAGATATCCACCCTTGTCCTGTAATTGTGTCTGGGCTGTGAAACACGCTCTCTGGGCTCAGAAAGCCCTGCTGGCATGGACTCAGAGAGCACACAAGCACAGCTCCTGCCTGGGCAGGCATGAGCTGAAGTCAGAGCGTCAGCATCTGTGCTGATGCTTGACCTTTCGCGTGCTCCTTGTTGCAAACACACTTCTCTGCAGATCTGGGAGAAACAACTTCAAAACCACATAAGGTCTGTGCTGAAGGCAGTCCCGGTGGGATTGTTTATCACTAGACCACGTTTGTTTCTTGGTCCTCTCTTCCTTCTCTGAGAGGAAGGTGATCTACCTGGCAAGGGAGCTGAATGGATTCAGGCTGAGGTCTTTGGTCAGAAAATGCTGCAGTGAGCACAAAGTGTGGTGTGGGCACAGTGCTGGGCAGTGCTCAGAGGGTGCCTGTGAACCTGAACAGGCACAGGTGCTGGTATCTGTCAGTGTGGCTTTGAAAGTCCTCTGTACCGTTGGAAGTGTAAATATCTAGGGAGAATCATCAGTCTCCAGCTTCCAAAGCAAACCCTTGTGTTTCCCATCTTTCTGTGCCCGAGTCCTCATTGTGGATGAAACCATTCAGTGGTTATAAAGTGCCAGGGCAGGTTTAGAATACATGTGAGGAAGAAATTCTTGGCTGTGAGGGTGGGAAGGCCCTGGCACAGGTTGCTCAGAGAAGCTGTGGCTGCCCCATCCCTGGAAGTGTTCCAGGCCAGGCTGGACAGGGCTTGGAGCAACCTGGGCTAGTGGAAGCTGTCCCTGCCTATGGCAAGGGGGTTGGAATGAGATGGGTTTTAAGATCCCTTCCAACCAACCCAAACCATTCTGGAATTCTGTGATCATGTGCTGCTCAGGATATGCATTTGGAAGACTCCTTATTTTTCTCTATCTCATGGTCACAGAGGATTGCAGCTCTTCAACAAGAGCCCTGACTCCCCTCCTGTCATCAGACAGCAAGGTTTAAATGGAAGGAAAGTTTCTTTGGGTAGCAAAACATAAATAAAACTCCGCCTGAATTTCATGGGTTATTTTCTTTTTGATCAAGAGTAGCCTGGAATGCTCCTTCCTGGAAACAAATAAGAGCTGAGGTGTCTGAGCTGAGTGTAGGAATTTATTGGGACTGAGTATAATAATAATTCATTTTGAGCACACCGTGGAAGCAGGAGGCTGCAGTGGCTTTGCCATCCTTCATGTGGGTGCAGGAGGGAGAGATGGGGATTGGGATTTCTGCTTTTGGGGGGTGCCTGGATGTGGCCATCTTGGCCAAAAAATCTGAGTCCTCCCACTCATCCTGCATGCAAGGAGCCTTTGCCTCACCCGTGCAGATGGTGGGTAAAGGAGGAATTGTTCCACAGACCCCTCTGCCCTGAGCTTCCCTTGCAAAAAAAGCTTGGAGCAACTTCTCGGCAGAGGTGGGAGTTTGTCCCTGTAGGAACAGGGCTCTCCTTAATAGGAGATCTTTGAAAATAAATGAGTATGTTTTTGGTCTGGAAAATACTTTCACATCCTTAGATCCTGCAGCCAGGAGGGAGCATGCTGATCCTCCGGTCTGGCCAGACGACTGCGCTCCCTCATTCCTGGAGCCGAGCTCCCGCTTTCTGGGCGAGCTGGATTTGATTTCAGCATTTTCCAGCGACTCTGTGAAATGGGGTCAGCTCTTGCCTGCTGCTCTCTCCGGTGGGTGATGTGCTCCTCGGGCAGGAAATCCTCTCTCCCATGCCTGTCCTCGCCGGTGGGACGTGTCAGGGACTTTATCCGGAGATAAGGCAGGTGCTCAGCACTGAGGGGGAAGGTGGTTCTGGCATGTTTTGCTCTCACCACCCCTTCTCCTGCCCCCATGAAGGGACAGTGTTGGGTAGCAGCATCCCTTTTCCTTGCCTGTTTCCAGTGGGTCCCATCTGCATCCCAAGAGGGGAAAATAAATGAGTGCAGCCAGGGGTATCCCGGTCGGAGCTGATGGAACACACCAGTTGCAGGGACTTCAGCCGGGGCCAGTGGGTTTCCCTCTGCCAGGTTGGGTGATAAAGGCCCCCTTGTTAGCACACATTGCCTTAAGCTGTGTTTCCACAGCTTTCCCTCTGTTTACCGAGGGTATTCAGACATGTAATTCCACCGGATCTGGCTGCTTACGGAGAAGGCTGGATTATTTGTGTTTCGTAAATAAGGCCAGAAAACACAAGGGCTGGAGCACTGAAAGCCAGCTCTGCATCACTCCTGGTGGGGTTTCTTTTTATGTCCCACTTTCCTGCCTTTTGCTTTTTTTTTATTTGTTTTTAACCATGGCTCCCTTTTCTCTCCCACATGTGCCTTGTTATCCATGTTCTCTCCTGTTTGTGGCTCCATAGTCAGCTTATTTCCCTCTGGAGGAGAGTCTTATATGGGCTCCCTGATCCCTTTTCACCTGGGGAGTCCTTTTCCTAGTGGTTGCTTCTTCCTTTCATATGATAAAACCCTATCTTGAGAGGAGCTGGGATTATGTATAATGAGACCTGGGTGCCCTTGAGGAAAGGAGGAGCAATTCGTGGCAAACCTGAGATCCAGAAGCATCCCTTGGCAAACCCCTTCCTGCTGTGTTTGGGGTGGTTGGTGGAGCTGCTTCTGCCTCAGTGAGCTTTTGTGTTCCCGACTCTCCCTTTTGTCCCCCTGTCCATGAAGCCATTGGAGAGGCTGGTTTGCACTGGCACCTGTGTGAGCTGACAGCTCTGCATCCATCTGCCCCCACAGGGCACAGCATCCCTCCCTCATCTCCGGTGGAGCCCTTGAGAAAAGCGGCTCTGGGAAGGTAAACGAGCAGTTTGGTTAATTAGAGCTCTCTGGACCTTTTCCAGCTGGATACCCAGGGAAGCAGGGCATGGCTTGTGTCCTCAAGCCAGGCACCTGGACCACGGCTCCAGGGCTCTTAACCAGCCACTGCAGGGATGGGCAGGCTCTGCAGGGGGAAAAATAAACCCCGAAGGCAATTTTTTTTCCATAAAAAGGCCTGTAATGGTCCTTCTGTGGTGCAGCCTGTCCTTAGAGCACCTGTGGGGCCGATGAAAGCAGCACTGGTACAAGCACAGCCATATGTTCATCTGGACGGGGAGGTGTCGGCTCAGTTAGCAGTCCTGTTCGGAGGAACAGCTGTGGAGGGGTAGGAGGGGTTTCCCAAACCATGGGCACAGCAAGTCCTGTTCTTGTTGGGTCTCCAGAGCCGAGCCAGACCCCTCCTATGAGACCATCTCAGTGAGATGCTGATCAAAAGGGGAAAAAAAAAAATCAGCATTTTTGCCGTTTGCTCGGGGCAGTTTGCAGGATTGCAGGACGTGCAGAGCAACAGCATGGACTGTCCTTCAGCCAGGAGAGCCTTGGTTTTCCTGAGCTGGAAAGAATTGCTTTGGATAAACTCTGTAAAGTCTGGGTTTGTGTCGTGTCGGAGCCGGTGAACAGATGCCCGTTGTTTTATGGAGCTGTGGATGAAAACCTGAGAGCTTTGCTTTGGTTGTACTGAAGGGGGCTGATGGCTGGGGATGCCCCAGGGATGTGAGGAGCACGGAGTCAGGGATGTTCTAGGGCAGTGAAGATGGTAAAAGGGCTGGAGCACATCTCCTGAGGAAAGGCTGAGAGAATTGGGACTGTTCAGCCTGGAGAAGAGAAGGCTCCAGGGAGACCTTAGAGCCCCTTCCAGTGCCTAAAGGGGCTCCAGGAGAGCTGGAGAGGCACTTTGGATAAGGGCCTGGAGGGACAGGACAAAGGGAAACGGCTTCCCACTGCCAGAGGGTAGGGTTAGATGGGATATTGAGAAGGAATTCTTGGCTGTGAGGATGCTGAGGCCCTGGCACAGGTTGCCCAGAGAAGCTGTGGCTGCCCCATCCCTGGAAGTGTTCCAGGCCAGGTTGGACAGGGCTTGGAGCAACCTGGTCTAGTAGAAGGTGTCCCTGCCCATGGTAAGGGGTTGGAAGGAGATGGTCTTTAAGGTCCCTTCCAACCCAAACCGTCCTGGTTTCTGAATCTCTCATTCTATTTACCTGCTCTGTCATCCATGCTCCTGGGACTCTTGTTGCTGAAGTTGGGAAGGTTAAGGATAATCAGTGTGTGCATTGTCAAAACTCCTGCCATTCCCATTTGGTTGCTGTGTCCCTTAATCTGTGACCTACATGGTACCTTATCCTCAGCCTGACAGGGGATTTGTGCTGGGATAATTCAGACGGGATGTGTGGGAAATCCTCTCGGTTGCAAGGCCTATAAAGTGATGCTTTCCATGTATAAACTCTGATTTTCCAAAAGCCCAGCAGTTCTGGGGACTTCCTTGGGTTCCATCCAGACCCACTGGGCTTGAGATGCAAGTTTGGGAAGCTGACGCCCAGAAGCAGGAGAACAATGGGAATCTCTTTGGGCTACTTCTTTTCTGATGGATAACAGATTGCAGGAGTTGGTGTCTTGTTCTGGGGGAAGTAAGTGAATCTTGAAGCTCTGCTCGCTCTCTGTCTGAGTTTTCAGCAGAGCAATTAATATCACCCCCCATTTTAAATGTATCATTGGAGAAGAGCATCCATGTGGTTGGACTGTGGGTTTAGGGGTGATGGATCATCACAGCCACGGTGGCTTGAGTTGATGTCAACTGCACTTGGCAGTTCTGTGTTTGCTGCTCAGGGCTGAGGGGATGGGATTAATCCCACAAAATAACAACGTGCACAGACTCCACACTTTGTGTTGTCAGCAGTAGGGGAGTGACCCAGACCTGGAGTTTTGCCCCATCTCGCCCTTCCCCTGGCTGGATGTGCAGCTGGATGTCACATCACATCCCAGGTGCAAGGAAACCTTCAAGTCCATAAAATGTTTAATACCAGAGATGTGTTTAGGAACTTGTGACCCCCCCAGGTGAAGGTTTGGTGCTGGTTTCAGTTGTGAAGAGCAGCACGTGAGCTGCATAACCAGGATAATCTTCAAGCTGGCTGCACCTAAAAACCTCCAGATGCTGATAATAAAGCAAATTAGGCTCTTACACTGGATTTTTTTTATGCCCCATGTGATGTTTCCAATGGCATTTTATGTTTCAGACTTCCTTGGTAGGACAGTGGTAGGATCTAGAAATATCCGAGGCATTAACAACGTCTCTGTCTCTCTCTCCCTCTTCCCATCCAAAGATAATAAGAGCTGCAGGGCTGGCCCTTCCCCCAAAGCTGCAGGGCTTGTGTTGCTTTTCCTTGCATACTTTGGCAGGGAAAAAATAGCCTTGAAGTGTGGTAAAAGACAGAAATATGCTGGAGCATCAGGAATCAAACCAGCCTCTTTGAGAATGGAGTAAGAGAACAGAAAGATGTTTTTTTTTTTCCTTTCTTTCTAAAGGCGTTACGAGCAAAGCTGTCGGGTTTGGGGATGGAGGATCAGAAAGCACTTTCCTGATCCGGAGAAATGATTCAAACTGACAGATTTCACAAGGAAAACAAAACTGGGGAAAAGCTGAATTTTGAAGAACTGCTGCTCGCACGGTTTAAAAACAAAAATCGGCGTTTGCTTTGCAGTTTTGCTGACATTGTTTCTCGGGCTGCGCATTAGTGATTTGAAGGGAGTGGTAACTTCTTGCCTATTCCATTGGTTTTTAAACCAGTTTTTGCTGGATGGGGCAGGTGGTTTTTCTTCTCTTTTGTGGCCGTTTACATCAGAGTGGTCGCTGTGCTGATGGGGGGAACTGGCCATCCCCTAGTGAAGGGGGACCAGGAGCCTGGTTTTGGCTCATGCAATGCCCATGGTCTACCAGGGGTTGCAAAGCCTTTGGGGGCAGGAAATGTAGGATTTCAGTCCTCTGGGGCATGTGCTGGTGCCAGGAATCTTTCAGCTCCTTGTACTGCAGGTACATGCAATTCAAAACTATGCAGAAGTGATTTTAGACCCGATAGTGTCACTCAACTGTGCACACAAAAAACAAGCCCCAAAAAACCCCCAACACAACGTGCATCTTTGCTCCTTTGTTGATTTAAATGAGACCTCATAGTCTGGCAGCCCTTGTCCCTGCTGTAGCCATGCAGGGGGATGGCAGTGGGCTGTGACAGGGTCCCTGTCCCCTCCCAAACTGAACCCCCCGCGTGGGTGTCAGCCCAGGGAGCACACCTAGGATGTTTGGGAGCTGGCAGCTTTTCCGTTCCCTTTCCCCAGCGCCCTGAGCACCACACAAGGCTGTGTCCTGCCTCCTGAGGTTCCTGTGTCACCCCTGGGGCCGTGGTGCTCTGCTCCAGGCTGGTGTGTCTGGAAAGAGCTGCCAGGCACAACACTGTCATGTGGCATCGAGGACATCCGAGCGCCGGCTGCGGAGTCACCACTCCCCGAGGTCGGAGCTCCTGCTGTGCCCATCTTGGGCTCGGTGGGGATGTTTTATTTGCTGTCATCAGCCACCAGTCCCCCTGTGTGCTCCTGGGTAAGTCACTGATGATCTGGCACGGCCACAGCTCCTGCTGCTCCCTGCGATCCTGGCTCAGCTCCATCGGGAGCCGGTCACATCGCCCGGGGCTCCAGCCTGGTGCGGCAGCACGGAGCTTATCCTGGGAAAACATGTAATGGACTGGCACAGGGAAGTCACTTTACTGAGTTGTTTATTGGATATTCAGTTTTCTCTGCAACTGCATCTGTCACCGTGACCCCGGAGTGGCTGCACTCGAGCAGTAAGTGCAGGGATGAACGTCAGATCCTACGGAAGGAGAGATCTTGGAGTGACCAGGAACTCCCTGTTCAGAACAGAAGCAGCTCTGATCTAAACCAGTGCTTGTTGGGGTTTTTTGTGGGGGAGGAAAGAGGCAAAGAAGACATACTTGGCATGTCAGCAGTGCCTTCAGGAAAAAACCTATTCCCCATTGCAAAGTGCAAGGAATCTGGTGCAGAGCTTCCTGGGGCACTTCTTGCTCCCTCTCTGCTGTCACATCCTCTGTTTTACTTTCCCTGCAAACATCCCTGCTGCAGGTTTACTCCTGAGCAGCACTGAATCATGTCTGTCTGCAGTTTGTCTTTCTGCAGAAGGATGTTTTTGCCAATTTTAAACCAGATCTTCAGTCTCTCAAAGCTGAGGTGGCTTCAGACGCCCACAGGTTCTCTTGGATTCTTTTTTCACCACCCCCCCCAGCATGCATGCTTCCAAAAACGAGTGGGAATGCTTCCAGAGATGAGCACTGTAACTCCAACTTCTGGAAAGCTTTTTTTTTTTTTTTTCCCCTGCTTCTATACATATTTTCACTCATTAGTGATGGCAGAGAGCCTCCAGGTATTTATCACAGCATCAGCCATCCGGCTTCTCCGCAGCAGCTCCCAGCCTTTGTATAATGCTGGGGAATTCAGGCTAAGTGTGGGATGTAAACACAGAAAAAGGCAGATAAACAAACAGGGCTTTCTTAATTTTTATTTAAGGCATATTTTTTTTTTGTAGGGAAAGAATGAAAATTAGACTCCACATGATGACAACCTTCTTTAATGTAAAAACATAACCGGGATGAGTTGCTGTGCTTCACATTAAATATTCAGGTGCTGCTTGTTTGCTGCCAGAGTTTTCAAGTCAGACTGCTGGGGGTGAGGAGTTTATAGGAAAGTATCTGTAAAGAGGTTGTCGAAGTGCTAAATTTTCCTCCTTTTGGCTGAATTGACCAGTTCTGTTCCATGGCTGGTCCCTTCAGAGCAAAGAAAATCATCAGGGCTGAGACGAGGCCGAGAATGTTTCCCTCTTCAACCCCCAGGTTAAGGAAAGATCTGTTGCTTCTAAACTCTTGAGACTGACCAGAAAAGAAAAATAATAAGAAAAAATAACTTAAAAAAAAATTGCAAAGCACAATACAAGCAAAATAAGCTTTGATCCCATTGTTTTCTCCCTCAGTATTCCCACAGCACCAAAGCCACCTTGTCATTCCCCTCTTCGGTTTCCACTTGAGTGAAGTTTAACACGTCACTGCAAAGAAAATAGTAGTAAATATAATGATTCATCATCCCCAAAGTAGTGAAAAAGGGAGGTGGGGAATGTCTGTCAAGTTCTCTTGAAGTCCTTGAATTAAATGTGTAGGGATTTTGAATAACCGCAGAGTTAGCAAATAAAAGCATCAATTTGAGTGTCAGGATGATATTTAATTGAAAAGCAACCAAAGGGGCAGACTTATTTTTAGGCAACTGACAAAAAAAAAAAAAGTATAAACACAAAATAAGTTTAAAATAAAGTAATTGGAAATTAATTGAAATTTAATTTTAATTAGGTGCCTGAAATTGGATCGTCTGGATCCCTGGGGTTCCTGTCTCTGTCTCTTCCCTTTTTTCCCCCCCTCTGTAAGGCAAATGTCAATTAATATTTTACAAGTGCTTTAAATAACTTCATGTCTGCAACCTGTTACAAGTCAGTGGGACTCAAATGTTCAAAGGTTTAGGAACCTGTGGGCAGTTGTAGTTACAGAATAGCTGCACAGGAGAAGCAGCACTCAGGCCTTTGTGTGCCTCAGGTGCCTGGTTTTCCTTGAAAGCAGAAGGAAAAAAAGCCAGTTTTGCTGTTCTGCTTTGAAATATCACCTGTGCTGGTTTTCCCCTGGAGAGAAGAGGATGTGGGTCAGACCTCTTGGAGAAGATCTTGTGTGTTTTTCTCTGAAGCTCTGGATGTCTGGAGATGGGATATCTCATTTTTCCTGACATCTCCGGCTGCAGTAGTGTCTTAAGGCCGGGCAATGGTGCAGAATCCATCCTTTGCTCTCAGGAGCTTGGTTTCATGGAATGCCAGAACGGTTTGGGTGGGAAGGGTCCTTAAAACTCATCTTGTTCCAGCCCCCTGCCATGGGCAGGGATACCTTCCACTAGACCAGGTTGCTCCAAGTCCCATCCAGTCTTGCCTTGAATATTTCCAGGGATGTTTCCACCCTAGCAAGTGTCCTCCTGGCCATCTAGACAGGCACTTGGTTATCCCAGGTGTCCAAGGTATCTTGCCAGATGTGACCTCTCCATGGAGAGCTCCTGGGGCTGGAGGAGACACCTGGGCATTCTCCTGCTCAACCCTCTGTGGTCCAGGTAATGCAGGTGCCAAAACATTTTCTTGAGGCATCCTTGACTTTTCTGGGAGGATTAGGATTCTTCCCTGTGGGATTTCACCTTGGATCCTGCCCTTGGCAAGTGAGGACATGGCTCATACCAGCCACTGGGCTGATGGAGGGCGAGGAATGTCCTCTGTCTAGACGGATGGCTGTGCCTCAGGAAACAGGAGGTTTTGGGAGCAGCCTCGTGGCTCCCTCAGGGCAGGGCTCAGGCACACCTGACCACTGCTGTTCCATACCCATGGCAGTGGGAAGGCTCATGGCTCCTCCAGGCAGCCCAGCAACAACATGAACCGAGATGCTCCAAAGACAAGAGGATCCAAGGAATACCTGCACCTTTCCCAGCTCCGTCTCCTGCCTGGCCTGGGTCCCTGTTGCGTCCCTGCTGCCTGGAGATGCTGGCAGCACCTTCTGGCTCCTCGCCAGGGATGAGTCTTGATGCTTTTTTGGCTCCAAGGTGCCTTTGCTGTGCTCGGCCAGAGAAGCGGTGCCAGAAAGGTGCCTCTTTAACGCCCGTGAGGAGCTGTCGCTTAAAGGCTTCCACTGCAAAGCTCGTTGTTGTGGCACGAAAAGAAGGAAAAAAGTCGGGAAAGAAGGAAAAACAAGGTTGTCTTTGTCCTTGAAGTGCACTGAGCTGCTCTGCAGGGCAGCTGGTGCGTGTCCCATGTGCGTGAGCCGGCTCTGAGGGGGGACGGGGACAGCGTGTGGGGGAGCCGGTCTGTGCTCCCCTCCCACGGGTGCTGGGGGGTTCCACGGCCTGCAAGGAGCTCCTCGAGCCGACGCCATTTCCTTCCACCACCTCTGGGAGCTCCAGAAAAGAAGGGTTTCGCTCAGGAAGTCGGAGCAGCCGTGTTATTTATAGAAGAATTATTTGTTTGGACGTGAATAACCTCGGCGTCCGTTGGCAGCCAGTCGGAGATCAGCTTCCCTGTCTTCCCTGTCTGCTGCCTTCCTGCACCTTCGCTGCCTGGGGAGACCCTGTTGGATCCAGGGGTGTTCTCCCAGGCTGGATCCCTTCTTCCCCATACCCCTGCCCATCCTGGGGTACCCCTACACCCTCCTGGGCTGTTTCCCCCACACCAGCTATCCCACTCCATCCCAGATGATCCCTTACAGTGGCGGATTAGCTGGAACACAGACCAGAAATCCCTGTGTGGTTTTGGTGTTTTGTCCCCCCCCCAAAAAGCTGATACACCCCCGTTCTCCAGCACAGGCTTATGACAAAGACCCCGGTGTATGTTGAGCTGCATCTTACTCATTTTACTGGTTTCCCCATTTCAGCTCTGAAGTGAAATCATCCCTCAGCCTTTCACTAATGGAAACTTGGTGTCGGTGCCAAGATAGAGGCAGCAGAACCTGAAACTATTTTTCCAAAGCGCTGGAAACATTGTGCAGCTCCAGCGGCCGTAGGGGAGGCGGGATGGAAACGGTCACATCAGGTTGGTTACCTCTGATCCCAGTTTTCCAGAGATAAGGGTCGAGTCCCCCGCATCGTCCTGTGACAGGAGTGGGTTTGGTTGTCGCTTCGCTGTGAGGATTTTTGGGTTTAAGCTGAATCATCTCATTTTGGCTGAGCCAAGGACCCTCAGAAGATGAATGGATTTCTCCTCCACGCTTCCCTGCACTCCTTTTCATTGTCAGAGCAATGAAAAGATTCCTTGGAGTAATGAGGAATCTAAACCTTCATTTTCATTTTCCTTTTTCCTTAAAATTAGGGGAGAGGCTCATTCCTCCTATTCAGCTGAGAGACCACGTGAAATAAACCCTCCCAGAGTGCAGTGTAGGGTTGGGTAGTGCCATTTGTAACCCTGACTTGAGCATCCCCTGACAGGCAAATAGAGAAAATATTTCTCTCTTTTTTTTTTTTTTTTTAGGAGATGTGTGGTTTGTTTGTGGAGGGTTTGGAAAATCCTCTGGAGCTCCTTTGCATGTGTATGCAGTCCTCAGGCATACTTGCCTTACTGTCCTCACTGCTCAGCTAAAGGTCAAACTCTTGGAGGTTTCCCAACGTATATCGTCTGCCGCGATTATTTTTTCCATATTAAAAAAAAAAAAAAAAAAAAAGAAAAAATTCTAGATTTCCCAGCGATGTTTAATTATTTTCCAGTTTGTGGAAGCTCTTGTGGAGGGACCTGTGCTTGCTCTGGTGAGCGAGAGCAGCCTGTCCCACTGGAGCCGCCTCCGGCACAGGGGAAGGGCTTTGCCTTTTTTTTTTTTTTTTGAAATTCCTTAAACACGATTCGAATCTCAAGTAGGACGGACAGTCTGAGGAGGGGAAATACTGCACCAGAACATTTGCTTGTGGTTTCTGCTCTGCTCTCCCTCCCCTTTCCCTGTGCGTGCCTGCGAGAGAGGGAGAGCGAGGGTTTTGTGTGCAGGGAGGGGGAGGCACCAGCCAAAATTTTCCAGCGGGGAGCTGCTGGGGCTTGGCACGCCCGATGCGCCAGCTCCGTGCTGGGATGTTTAGAGGGAGGTGGAATAGCTCAAACTGGGGTAATTGGGGTTTCTCAAGAGGAGCAGCTAGCTCTCTCTGCCCCACTTCTTGTGTCCCCTCCTTTTCCTCTCACCCCCATCACCCTCAGCTGATGTGGAGCTTTCCTTGGTCCCAAATCACTTTGTGTTTGGGACAGATGGAGAGGAAAAGGGGTGTCACCGTGGGATGGGGAAGGAGGTGTCTATTAGGAAGGAGGTCACCAGCCCCAAGGTGGATGGTGCCACACGCAGGTTAGCTCTGACAAAGTTTAGAGGGATGGCTGCTTATCTAATTACCCCAAAGATTAATTGCAGCAAGGAGCAGAAGTCGAGGGAATGAACTTTCTGGGTCTGACTCATCCACTCTGCTCCTCTCTGGCAGGGCAGAGTGGGTGGGGATGTCCCCAGAGATGCTTCCAAAGCGTGACGGTGTCCTTGGACATGGAGCAATGGCTTCACCCCAACTATTTGCCGGGTTTCCGGAGCTACGGGATCCGTAGTCGACCTTGTGGTCCTTTGGCTCCAGCAGACTTTGAGGGGCACAGGACCTGCTTGGGGTTGGAATCGATGATCTCAAAGGTCTTTTCCAACCTAAATAATTCTGTGGTTCTGTTGTACAGCCCTGGGAGAATCCAGGAAAGTTCTGTTCCTCTGTGAGGCGCCGGTTTGGGTTTGGTGTCCGAAGGGGGCAGAGGGTTTGCTGGTGGGACCCTTTGGGTAGTGCAGGGCCGGAGTTTCTCTGCTCAGCAGCTCCCAAGCCGTGCCCGCTGTCTGCTCGGGTTGGGCCATCTGCTCCTAATTAGGGCAAAGTTTTCTTCCAAGAAGCTCGTTCTTGAATGAACTGTTGGAAGGTGTGTTCCTTACATAAGTACTCCTTAGGTCCTCCCGGGACATCCCTGGGAAGAGCCTCCAGTGAGAGGCACCCCATCACCCGTCCCATTATTTAATCTCTGTTTCATTCCCTCACCCACTGGGCTACACACCAGCTTTCCCAGCCCCCTTCCTTAAACACCAAAACGTCCGATATCCCCCCCCTCCCCAGCCCCATTTCCGTTGCCGTGCCTTCTAACTGGATAGCAGTGATGTACCCACGAAGGAATGCCGGGAACCGCTGCCGTTCGGGATCTTCTCCCGGCCCACGGAAACTCCGCATTCTTCGGCCAGCTTGCGGCACGCCAGCGCATTCCTGCTCCATGAGGTGGAAGCAATCCTGGTAGTGTGAGCTGTGATTTCTGTGGCTGGGGTGGGGAAGCGCCGCTTTAAAAAGCCTCTTAATTATATTCCTTCTCGGCAACGCATCAGCACCGTTTTTAGCCCATTACGAACGCTGCGACTTCGCTCTTAAATCAGCCCGTTTGCTGATTGACCCAGTTCTGCTGCTTTAACTTTTTTTTTTTTTTTTTTTTTTTTGCCATTACAAAATGTTCTATTTTCAGGCACTTTTGCAGCCCTTGAAGAAGAAGGGAGGGGGGGTTAAGGAGCCCGGCCCTGTTTCATCCCCGTCTCCTCGCTCGCCTGCTGGTAGTTTGGCTTTTCACCTGGAAGCACAGACACAAAGCAGGTCCCTACAGAGCCTGATTGTAGCCTCTTTGGACTTTTCCCTAATTCCCTAATTTCTTTGGGCAGTGATGCACTGGCAGGACATGTCCCATCTCCTACTGGCACTCAGAGTCAGGGTTCTGCTGCAATCCAGCCCCTTTGCTCTTTAGGAGTCAGGAGCAGGAAAAAACAAGGGAGACCGGGATGAGGAGGAGATCTGGGAGTGCTCATGGAGGCAGCGAGGGGCTGTGCAAAACCCTCTGCCAAAGGAGAAGAGATCAGTTGAATTTGCCATGTGGGTGTGGAGGTGGGAGCAAGGTTTTCACCTCTCTGAGTTTCTCTGTGAATTGGAACAAGCTTCCCAGGACAGTGGTGGAGTCCCCGTTCCTGGAGGGATTTAAAAGCCATGTGGATGTGGCACTTGGGGACATGGGTTAGTGGTGGCATTGGCAGTACTGGGGGAACAGTTGGACTTGGTGATCTTAGAGGGCTTTTCCAACCTTCATGATTTTATGATTCTGAGCAAAGGTGAGGCTCTTCTGTGCTGTTGCACCTCACGTGCTGTGGGTCACTTCTCACCTGGAATGCTGAGTTCCAGAGTTGCACACAGACTGCATGCCTCCAGCAGGGAAGGATGGGAGTGTCCTTCCCTCCACATCTTGTAATAAATCCCCTTGTAGCAAACCCAGGCTTGGGGAAGGTGTGTTGACTGCAGGTTAGGAGAGGATCAGCTACTGGAGACACTGATCTGGAGAGTGATGGACCTGCTGAGTTTATGATCAATACCATGGGTGTTCATTTTTGTAATTCCTCCCCTTGTCCTTAGACTTCGAGTCCAACCCCTGCAGGGACTCTCACCCTCATTTAAATGCTGATGAACTTGAATGGAAAGTTGATTTGTCTGGTTTGCATATTAAGCAGAGGTGCACTGGAGGGAGATGTTAAATTCAGCCTTTGCCAGTGCGGGATCATCGGACAATGAAATCACGGTCAATAAAAGATGTGCTGCCTGAGGGATAAATCTCTGTTAGTCCCCTGTCAGGGGGTGGTGCACCTGGGAGAAGTCCCTGTGGCAGCCTGTGTTTGGGGGAATGATTGAGGAGACTCAGTCACTTAGTTTATCCACGAGGACACAAGGAGTTGGTGCATCCATCCATAAATACCGACACAGGTGGTTTCAGCGGAGGGCAGGAGCTGGTTTTAAGATCATGAAAGGTTGGGAGTGGATGTTGGAGACATTCAGGCTGGAGGTGGGGTTTGGGTTTTTATCTCGTGGTGTGTTTAACCTTTGCAGCAGCTTGCCAGGGGTTTGGGTGGACTTAGCATGGGGTTCAGCATGGGAATGTCAGCTTCCCAGAGGGTACCTGGTGGAGCTGCTGCTGGCCAGGGGGCTGGGCTCACCTCCTGTAAACTTACCTTTAGTCTCCTAATTCAGCCAATAAGAATAAATGACCCCAGTTCAACCCCTCCTGGCCCTCACATCAACTGATGGATCTGTGAATGGTCTCATAGAGGGGTTTTTTGTGGGTTGGTTTTTCTTAACTGGGTCTCTCCCCAGACCTGCTCCAGCCTTGTCTCAGAATGCATGTTGTGAATCCGTTTTCAGGGAGAAGGTGGGATATTCCAACCTCATGGCAGGCCCTTAGGATACCTGGCAGTGACTGTGATCTCTCTTTACTTCTTCCCTATGAAGTGCCCTTTATGCAGCACTGAAGGGACATTTCTTCACACTCAACCCTGCATATTTGAGACAGGTCTCACTCTTTTCCCTCTCCACACTGCAACAAGCAGATCAATAACTATGGGCTTTCAATAGGGTTTTTGATCCCTTCAGCCAGGGAAGACAGAGCCAAAGATGTCACAGGAATCATGGATTCATGGAATTGTGTAGTTTGAAAAAGACCTTTAAGATCATTGAGTCCAGCAGTTAGCCCAGCACTGCCAAGGCCACCACTAACCGTGTCCCCAAGTGCCACATCCACAGGGCTTTTAAATCTGTCTGGGGATGGGGACCCCACCAGTGCCCTGGGCAGCCTTTTCCAATGCCTGACCACCCTTTCTAAGAAGAGTTTTCCCTAATATCCAATCTAAACTTCCTCTGGTGCGACTTGAGGCCATTTCCTCTCGTCCTGTCCCTTGTTCCCTGGGAGCAGATCCCGACCCCCACCTGGCCCCACCCTCCTGTGGAGCAAGAAGGTCCCCCCAGGGCCAGGCACGTAGGCTCATCTCACAGGGTTAATCTTTCACAGTTGCAGCCTTGGGGAGGTGTGAAAAGATAAAACAAAGAAAATCCTGTCAGAACAGCTTTATCCATCCTCCCTTCCTGGTCTATTCCTGGCCTGCCGTGATACCAGGAGCGTATTTTTAGACCCGTGGTCATGGGTTTGCTGTATCTGATGTGCTGCTCTGCCTCCTGCCCAGCCAGCCCCAGGGCTGTGGGCTTCACCCACAGGGCGTCTGTCCTGGGGAATCCTGTCCCTGAACATGGATGGCTGGGCAAAAAAAAAATAAAAATAAAGCCCTAAATGGCTCTTAGCAACCTGTTGGGGTTTTTAATTCACCTATGAAGGCAGAGAAATCTTATCTGTGCATCCTGCACTCATGTAGTGTGAGCATACAGAACAATGCACATGCTCTGTCTTTAGGCCTTTAGAATGATCTTTTCTTGCAAAACCAGTGTATTTATCCAAGTGCACAAAAATCATAATTTAGTTTGGAAAAGGCCTTTAAGGTCATCAAGTCCAACCAGTGCCTTAGACAACTGACACACTGTGAAATATTCACCTTTGGGTCACAGGCTCTTACACACTGTCTGTGCATGTGTGGATTTGGAAAGTTTGATAAAAAGGTCGTGCAGCCATTGAGAGGAATCTAAACCCTCCAACTTTCCCACTTCAGAAGGAATCTTGGTACCCAAATTTGAACAGGCCAATTATCAAAATGGTTAAGATTATATACATATTATACATATATATTATATATATATATGTATTAGTTGAGGCTGCACAGATCATCCTTTAATCATGATGGTCTTGCATATTTGTTTGAGGATTCACAAGTAACTGCTTGCCTAAAAACTATTTATCTGGTAAAAATGAAATTGCCAGGTTGTTGGTATCCTTGTCCTCCTTGTGCTCTGGAAATGGGTGGGGTTTTTTTGAAGGATGCTGCCAGTGGGATCCCTGATTCTTTTCCTGTCAAATAACATGGAATCACTTGGATGGACACCCTGTTTTCTCCATGTGGAGTCTTACCTGTGCACACGTGGAGATCTTAAGGGCAAGGGCAGCTTGGCGCAACAAGTGTGTCAGTAGGATGGCTCTAAAACAGAATATATCTGCTCAGAGTGATGGAAAATCATTCAGAAATCACTGGGGGATCACACACTGCTGCCCTAGACAGGCTTCCTACATGCCAGACACGTGGGTGAGAGTAGGGCATTTGCTCAGCAATGAGAAATGGGAAAACCTCACCCCAACCTTTGAGCACTAACTCCTCTAAATCACACCCTTATTGACTTGTTTAAAATACAGCGCAGGCAAAATCTGTTTCTCAGGAGTGGCTTATGCTGGAGTTAAAAAGCAGAAAGCAAATTTTGTCTGCCAGCCAAGGAAAACTTGGATTGGCTATTAAACCCAGGATTTTGCTGGCTAGTGTTGTATCTGATTACATGGAAGTGTGGGAGCTAATGCTTTCTAAAGCTATTTTTCCAGCCTTTCAGATGTTTGGTCGTCTCACCTACTGTAGCTGTTCAGCAGGACTCCCCTCCCCGCCAGCCCTGCGCCTTCCAGCAGAACCCACGTGCCTCGGGAAGCTCAGGAAAAGCACTTTCTGTCCTGCGTGTTTGTTTTTAAGTAAACATTGCTGTCTGTGTTGTTCTAGACAAAAGGATCTTAAAAACAATTTCACTGAACTGCAGAGGGGGTGGAGAAACTTGTTGACTGTAAGCATCCAACTGGTTTATGTGGTTTCAGCTGCCAGAGGTGAGAAATTGTCCCAGCAGGTGTGAGTTATCCTGTTTCTGTTGAACAATACAGAGCCACAGTCCAGCTCAGCCAGGGAGGATCTGCATCTCTCTGGAGTGGCTTCAAATTCACAGGAGATCCATGGGAAGATGTACAAGGGTTGTTCAGCCTGGAGAAGGGAAGGCTTCAGGGAGACCTCAGAGCCCCTTGCAGTGTCTAAAGGTGCTCCAAGGGAGCTGAAGAGGGACTTTGGACAAGGGCCTGGAGTGACAGGACAAGGGGGAATGGCTTCCCACTGCCAGAGGGCAGCATTAGATGGGATATTGGGAAGAAATTTTTGACTGTGAGGGTGATGAGGCCCTGGCACAGGTTGCCCAGAGAAGCTGTGGCTGCCCCATCCCTGGAAGTGTCCAAGGCCAGGTTGGACAGGGCTTGGAGCAACCTGGGATAGTGGAAGCTGTCCCTGCCTATGGCAGGGGGATGGAATGAGGTGATCTTTAAGGTCCCTTCCAACCCAAACCAGTCTGTGATTCTGTGATACAGCCCTCCCTTGCTTTGTGGGGGGAGCATCAGTTGATGTGTGAGGGATCCTCAAGAAGAAGTGAAGCAGATGCCCCTTGAACTAGTTAACTTTGAATTTTCTGAATGAATGTTTTTATATTGTTTACAAAGTTACTCAAAATATTTCCTTATAGATCCCTGAAAAGATCATTGAGGTGAATTCTCTGTCTCTCTGCACTGGTCATGTTGGGCCAGTTTGGACACACTTCTCATCTCTCCTCTTAAACTCTTCCTGTCAAGATTATCCTGGCTCCTTGGTCCAATCCTTAGGTGCCCTTATTGCAAATGAATTTTCCCTAATCCATAAACCAGAACTCCTTCCACCACTTTGTCCTGAGCCCTCTTTTATTTTCCAGAAGCCACCCTGTCATTGCAAGAGGAGGGAAAGTCTCTGGGAGCCGTGGTTTCTGTGGGACACCTTGGGCTGTGGGTGTGAGACTGAGGGAGTCAGACTTCTCTGTCTTACTGGAAATAGTTCTGTGGGAACCATGAATTTCACTACCACAGGTGCTGATGGATGGAGATGGTGTTTTCCAGTGTTGCTCCTCAGGGTCATGAACTGCTCTTCCATGAAGTTTGTGTCTTTGGGGCTGGAGTTCCCTTCCTGTCCTGTGTAAACACACTTAGCAGGGGAGGTCTTGGCTGAAGCAGAGGTTTTGTTTTGCTGCAGTGATGCAGGGAGGGTGATGAAGATCCATGACACACTTTGCTGGAGGACACCAGTGTTTAGATGTCTGAGGTGGTGATAGCTGGGGAGGATGAGCAAGGATCGGGTTGGTACTCTGAGCATGCTGTTTATTTTGGGAAATTCAGCAGCAAACTGGGATGTTTGATTATTACCCTCTTCCTCCCCTGAGCTAGGATTTGTTTATGGAATACAGGTTTCATCAAAGAGATGCTACAGGCATAACCTGAGATCAAAAGCAAATTCCCAAATGCTGGTTGCTGAGGGTCTATGTGTTTTCATAAAGTGACAGAGGTATTTGCTGCCTCCTTCCCTGCCTGTTCCTGTTCCTCTGCCAGCACCAAGGGTTGTCTTCAGCTCTGAACGTGCAGGTGATATGATTTCCTGAGATGGAGTGAGAGGTTGGTGGTGGGTTTCTCTTGGTGTGACCAGTGTTGCACCAGAGTCTGGTTTTGGGCAGTGCAAGATGGTGTTGCCCAGCTCCAGATCTCCAGAGCTCTCCAGGGCTGTGACCAGGGTGGGGGTCCATGTGTTCTGCACTGAGAGAGGAACACTGACCTGGTGGGCTTGACTTGGACATTCCTGAAATTGTGGTCCATCAGATGGGTCCTGTCTCACTGCGTCAGCTCATTGGGCACAGCACTGTCACAAGGTAAATGTTTTTTGGGACCTTACAGCACCAGGGCTCTGCTTCAAATCTGCAGTGAGGTTGACTTTCCTGTCGTTGGCTCTTGGGTGAGGTCTTTGTGCTTGCTGGTGTTGAAGTTTCATGGGAGTTGGTGCCCACAGCTTTGATGTTCCCTGCAGTTGCCTGCCACCACCTCGCTAGAGAGCTTGTTTTTTTGCTTTCCCTTGAAGGCCTCACCCCTGTGAGGTGTGAAGGTGCCCAGGGCATGGCAGTAGCCACAAAGCTTGTGAAACAGGCCAGGAAGAAATGACAAACACGTCCTTACTCAGTGTCAGGCACTGGCTGATCAGATGCTGCTGCTCATGCAGGAGCCTTGGCTTCCCGTGGAACTTTGGGGAGATTTGCCTGGCAGGATGTCCAGAGAAACCCCAGCATCAGACTGTGGAAGAGGCTGCCCAGGGCAGTGCTGGAGTCACCATTCCTGGAGGGATTTAAAGATGTGCAGATGTGGCACTTGGGGACATGGGCCAGTGGTGGCCTCGTTAATGGTTGGACTCAGTCTTAAGGATCTTTTCCAACCTAAATGATTCTGAAGGTGCTGCAGGATCGAGAGCTCCCAAGGACAGCCCTGCTCTCCTGTCTCTTGAATGTCAAGAGCTGTTGTGGGTCTTTACTCTGTGAGGTGGGAGGTGTTTTGCAGTGGGAGGTACAAATCATTCAGGGCTTTCTGGGTCGCATCAACCCATGGTCAGAAGAGGACCAGCAGCCAACCTGAGTGGCAAGTGGTCAGGTTGCAGAGCTGGATTGCATCCATCAACTGTGTTTGTCATCATCAGCATTAGCTTGATGTTCCTCTTGGTTTTGCTCAGAAAATTCCTTCAGGAGGAAGCTGGGATATAAACTCCACTGTGAAAGGCTGGGGAGGAACAGTGTGTAGAGAAGTCCCAGTCCCATTCACCTGGAGGATCCCAGAGGACTTAAACTGCCCTGTTTGGGAGAAGGAGCTGGGTGTGGGTCTCCTCATCCCAGCTGGAACAGCCCACTGTGGAGGGCACTGCAATGAAACAGGCATTGCAGGAGTGCCCTGACATTGCTGATAAATAATGCAGGAACTCTGAGCAAGCAATACGTGCATGGGAAGGATTTGGAAAGAGGTTTTATCTTTAGAAGCAAGGAGGCTTCATTAATCTCCCTGAATAATGCCAAGCCATAAATTATGCTGATAATAGACATATCTACGTAATGAAAAGTAACTTCACTTGGTCTTTTACATGAAGAGAGATTGGAAGCAACTGTGTTTTCAGGCAGCCCCATCAGTCTGTTAGAAGTTGTGTACTGAGAGTCAGGGATGGGAGGACCCAGCTGTGTCCCAGAGCCACCTTTGTGCCTTCTCATGCTGGCTTGTATTTCTTCCACAGCATCGTGGAAAATATGCCTTCCAAAAAAAAAAAAAAAGGGGAGTTAAAGAAAATGGCTGGAACTTACAGGGAGCTTGCCTTGCTTTCAGCATCCAAAAATATTAAAACCAGCAGCCTGTGAAGTCCAGACCACAACAGAATTTAGAGGCTGGTGGTGCAAGTCTCCAGGAAACTGGGTTTGTATGGTCAGGCTGTGGATCTGTAACCTCGTAATCCCCGGTGCTGGGAGAGCTGGAAGTCGCTGCATTGCAGGGTGGTGGTTTAACCAGGCTGGAGAAACTGGCTTTTTATTTTAAGAGCTGGGGAGAAGAAAAACATCCTTTAATACAAATTTTGCACAGGACGCCGGACTGTTGGGTATCTCTGATTTCATGGGTTTACCCAGAAAATGCCTCAAACAAAAGGAGATGGTAGAACTGTTCTCAGAGGCTGGGTCTCTTTGGTTTCCCCCAGCATTTCAATGTTATTTTGCTCTCTCAAAGCCCAGACCTCCCATCTCCCCTTGCCACTTTTGCAGTTCCTCCCCTCGGGTGGGCAGTTTTAGCTCCCTGCCTGAAAGGGCTGAGTTGCCATGGGGAGGCTGCTTCCCACTCCCATCACCAGTGAATCCCTGTGGAACACCATGGCCAGCAATCCACGAGTCCTCCTGGACTTCACTGACCCAGAGGCAGATCTGAGTCACGGGGAGATGGTTCTCCATGGCCTCGTTGGGCTCTTACTTGCACCGGTGACTGGCATGGTTTGAGGATGGGGGGACTGGTTTTTTAACCCAGTTCTGATTTGTTTGGTGTAGTGGAAAACCATTGTGACGTGGAGCAGTGGGAGAGGTCAGCCTTGATGTCAGGGAGGACAGCAGGGCTTGAAGAGCTCTGACTTTCCCACTCATCTTCCACTGACAAGGTGTCCTGCCACATCTCCTGTGCCACCACTGGAGGTGCAGGAAGTTGTGAACTCCTGTCAAAGTGCTTGAAAGAGAGGAAAGGCTGGGCTGAGGATGAAGGAGATGAAGGTGAGCTCCAGCCTTGCAGCTCCATGGCTTTTGGAGGTATTTCTCTGAGTGCTAAGTGGGATCAGTCCATCCCTGTCAGCTCCTGTGAGCAGGAGTCCTCACTGCTTGTGCCTCAGAGTGGCAGAGGGGAAAGGATGTTAGGAAGTTATTCAGGAGGTGAAAGTCCTCTGGGATCCTGGCAGAAAATGAATAATATTCTATTCTGTTGTATTCTCCTCCACTCTGTCTTGTGTTCAGCATCCTGATCCCGTCCAGGTTGGCATCAGTGACACGGGCAGGCACTGAGTGACACAGAGGGGGTAGGAGGGGGGCAGCAGGTAGTGCCAGCACTGTGGATCAGGCAGGTCCTGGCAGCTGCATCCCAGGGAAAGCAGGGAGACACTTCTCCTGGCCTTTGTGCTGCTGAGCAGGTTTCACCCCAAAATAACTTCCTTCTGCACACAGTGGTGGCCACTATGAGGTCTGAAAGCTGAGCATGGCCTCACATTGGTGGCTTTATCAAACCAGGAATTTACTGCATCTAAGATCTCTCTCCAGAATCTGTTTTCCAGTATTTCCCAGTGGTATGTGGTGGGAGTGGGAAACTAGGGCTTCTCACCCTCTTCCCCACCTCCTTCCTGTGCTGCTGTGAGCTGGTCCTGGGGATTTGTACTCTGAACTGATTGTCATCATCTCATGGAGAGGCATCTCTGGGAATAACGTGCCCTCCTGCTGCATTTCCATATAAAACCTCTCAGTGCTTGTTTTGCAGCTTTTCTTGTCATGCTGCTTCACGTTGGGAATATGGCAGCTTGTTGTCCAGTGTCCACATGAGCATATTCCACGGCAGCAAAGGGACTGTGGAAAGTGGCAGGGCAGGGAATTTGTTCCTGGTGTCCAATTTTCTGCTTTTAACAAGTCTCTTGCTGTGTTGCTGCTTGTAAAGGATCCCAGAGGAGGAGCAGAGGCTTTGCCAGCATTACTCGTGTGAGTGCCTGTCTTTAAGGGATTGCTGGAGAGCTGCATCCTGCAATTCCCCTCTGGTTGTGACATTCTCTTCCTAATACCAGGAGGAGGCATGATGGGAAGCTGGAGGAGGCAGAGGGTAACTCAGAGTTGTGTAAAACCCATCCTGAAGTTTCCCTTCACGCCACACAAAGAGAGTTGGAAACCTGGAGTGTGTGAGGAGTTGCTGGAATCCCTTTGGACTGGGAGCTTCACTTTCCAGTG
The DNA here is from genome assembly GCF_001715985.3 of Manacus vitellinus. NCBI lineage: Eukaryota > Metazoa > Chordata > Aves > Passeriformes > Pipridae > Manacus > Manacus vitellinus. Next base: position 40,393,376 of record NW_021940750.1, on the reverse strand, counting down.
GGGAACTGGGACATAGACCAGATCTCCCCCAAGTTGGAGGCTGCAGATGTGGTGATGAGTGGGATGATGCTGTCGCTGTATCATGACACAGGAAAGCCTTTCTCTGGCTTTTCCAGGATGGTCAGGTGCAGTTTGCACCTCTCCAGACAGAGTCTGAATTGCTGGAGGTATTCAGGAATCAGGTCTTTCTCCAGGATAGACTTGCCCAGCTGTATGGAATTGCATGAGGATGGAATGGAATGCAATAGGATAGAACAGGGTAGAGCAGAAGAGATTATTTCCGTTGGAAGGACAAGGAGTAATGGCTTTAAATGAAACTTCTGTTCATCACTTCTGAGTAGTGAAGGTTGAATCTTTCCTTGTGGGTTATTGCAACACGTTGTTACTCTTCAGGGGAAAAAAGGTGCAGGGAAGGGGATTTTCCTTTGCAGAGAGGTCTGTTCCTGACACTCCCTCCACAAAAATATCAGGTTTTCGTTTCGTTGGAAGTCTCTTCCCAAAAATCACAGAATTCGGTCAAGAAAAAGAGGTCTTAAATTATTCTTGTGATTTTTTTAGTAGCTGGAAGTGGATATTTTAACCAGGTGTCATGGTTTGAGATAGCCCCCCCCAGGAGTCATCTGGGACAGGAGGAGGATTTTGGTTTCAGTGAAAACTTGCATTAGTGGTGAAAGCTTTTCAGGTTTCAGGCTCTAAGTGTCAAACTCATCATTGCTCAGAGCTGGGACAGGAGCTGGGCTCCTCAATGTAATTTTGGGGCCTGTGATGGGCATCATGAACCAGGCATGGCCAAACCATCCCTCCAGGCAGCAGGAATGTGCCATTGCAAGGACCGACGTTCTTCTTTGTCCTTTAACTTCAGTGTTCACGCTGACCCTGCGACGTGTTCTGGGTGGAAAGAGCATCATGGAGACCTTGCTGGTGAAATAACTGTGACTGCAGTGCTGTCACATTGTTTTAGGTCCCCCCCCTCAAAGAATCCTTGCAGCTCCTGGGGTGTTTTTGTGAGATATCAGTAAGATCCGGGCGAACAGCGGTGTCATTCTGAGGGAACAACGGCGCCCTTTGTTTCGAGGTCCTGCAGCATTTGGTGGGTACACGAGAAACAAAATGTGAGGCTGGTTATAAAGCAAAGAAAAGCCAACTGCTGCGGGCAGGACTGGAATGTAGCGAATTCCCCAGGGAAAGGTGAGTTTCCCGGGGAAAGGTGTGTTTTAACCCGGTGTTCCTGCCTTAGGAGTTCTTGTACAGCTGGGAAAGGTACAGGGAGTCAAATGAGTGCCTCTGCTCTGCTTGGGGAGAGCCAGCTCTTCCAAGTCGCTTTTTTTTGAGGGGGGGGGTGTTTCCCAAAGAAAGAGGAGTTTCACTTTGCTTTGAATGTCTGTGTTGTAGACGCACAGATTTTCAGTCCTCCCTGACTCAGCCCCGGCTCTCCCCTCTCTCCTCTTTGACGTTGGCACTTCAGGGCAGGATCAAAGAGGGTGAAATTAGAAAGTCTCCTCCTCGCGGTGACTCATCACTGGCTTTGGTCAAGTGCTTCCCTCTGGGTGATGTGAGCGGCAGGGAGGGGGAGGGAGGGATTTCTGCATCCCCCGAATCCTTCTGGGACTCCTGCATCCCAGTGTGGGGGCGTAGCTGCTTGTCCTCAATTCACAGCCAAGCTATTGTGGTTTTCTGTTCCCCATACCTTAGAGCCAAAGCAAAATGGGTCAGTTTTTACCCAGGGAGGAAATCTTGTCAAATCTGAGATCTGATCAGATCCACTAAATTACTTTTTCTTTTATTTACTGCAGAGAATTTGAAGCAATGAGCAACCAGGTGTTTCCCCAGACTCCTGCAGGGCAGAGTTGTGGCCAGCCAAAGCCAGGGCTTCAATTTAACACCTCAAATCCTGCACAGAAATTTTCTTTTTTTTTTTGAAGCCCTGGTTGTGATTTCCCTGTGAGGAGCTTGGCAGCATTAACAGGCTCTTGCTGCTCGGCATGTGGGGTGTGTGCAGCAAGGGGAGGCTCCTCCACGTGGGTGTTCTCTGGTGTCTAACACTGACTTCCAGCAATAGGCTCCATGTCCATGTAGCTCCTGAAGATCAATAAGATTGCTGAGAACTGGGCCAAACCTCAGACTGAACCACAACCTTTCTCATCTTAAAAAACCCCCACAGTTCTGGGAGAGCTGCACAAGGTTTGTGCAACCTGGACTTGTGCAAGAAGATTGGTCATGGAAGGGGTTACCTGTGGGGCAGGAATGCTCTTCCCACCTGCTCCAGATGCTTGTGAAAATCTTAAAAACAAGTAAAATTAGTGATTTCATGGCTGGCAGATGGACAGGTTCAGCCTGTTAGCTCGTGCTGCCTGCTGACCTCCCGAGCAGTCCTGGATGCCTTTGGCTGGGACATGGAGGGGGATCCACTGTTTATCCCAAGAGTTGAATCCAGCATTCATCCCAAGAGGTGGGCTGAGCCCCGGGCATGGTGGGGTCTCCCATGGCCTTGCTGTGATCCATGTGCAGCTGTGGCTGGGAGCATCCATAAGGTCACCCCAACCAGGAGTGTGTTGCTGCACACCCAGAGCCACCTAAGGAAGCCACCCTGGGACCAACAAGGAGGTTCTCCCTTCCCAGCTCCTTTCTGCTCCCGGGTAAAAGCTTTGCTGAGGGATCCAGGGAACTGCTGCAGGTCTGAGATGCTGAGTTTTGAGAGAGCAGTGCCAGCAGCCATGGACATGACATGGCACACGACCTTCTCCCTCCAACTCCCGTTTTCCTCTTTCCGCAGCGGCTCGGTGGTGCCTGGCAGGCCCGGAGACACCTCGGGCACGAGGGGGTTTGCAGCATTTTTATGCACTATTTTGCTAATTATTATTTACCATAATTGTGACAGTGACTTTCATTCACAGCACTTAGATGTGTGTAAAAGCAAAACTCCCCTTAAAACTTCTTTTCCCCCGGGCATCGCGTTTCCTCTCAATACGTGGGAATGACGTTACTGGCCGGTGCCATCCCAGCATTTATTTTTATTTTCACCATTTCCACGTCTGCTGGGGGACAGGAAGCAACGGTGGCAGCCCCCCAGCATCCCAAGATAGGAACCAGTTTGTTTAAGCTGTACTTTGGCCTTGTTAAATTTTGCTGAGCACGTCTTGGCCGAGCTCCAGGGTGCTGGACCAAGCCCACCGCGCTCAGGGAGAAGGGAATAATTACTACTTCGCGGTGAGGAAGGAAAAAACGTTTGCAAAATGCTTTGAAGGTAATGACACCCCCAGTCTGAGGAGTGACAGCAGTGCCAGAGCATCCTGCAGACAGCTCCTTAATTCCTGCTGATTAGAGGACCGGACAAGGAGCACAAGGAACACCGTTCCCGACAGCGCCTGCTTTGGGCTTCTCTTAAGGAGGGAGCGGTGAAAGGGGGGGCTTAGCCAAAAATAAACGAGCATCTCAAAGGCAGATGGGCCTATTCACAGACCTAAAATTACACCAGTGGAGGGCCAGGCAGGATGAAAGGAATTAGCATCTGGTGGCGAGGGGAGGGCAGTGTCACCGGGGGTGGGTGACCAGATGGCCCGGGCGCAGTCAGGTCCCACAGGCTGTCACAGCCTTTCCCCACTTGCAGACCTCCAGATATTATTTTTATAGGGTTTTTTTTTCCCCGGGAGGTGCAGATTCCTCTGGAGCAAATGTAGGCTCGCTGGCAGGAGGCTCCTGTCTCCCAGTTCCCTTTTATGGATCTGCTCACACCCTGCTCCTGCAGCCACTGCAGGCCGGAGAAAGGGAATGCTGAAGAGCCTTTGGCTTGGGCTGGAATCTTCTGAAAGCACAGCTCTGTGATTAATGCCAGGGACAGACACCTCAGCCCCCACTTTCCCAATAACTGTGCAGCTGGTCACCTGGTTTCTCCTTGTGTTATCCTAACTGAGGTGAGGGAGGGGTGGTGACCACTCTGGATGCTTGGAGTACTGTCCTCCTGCATCCTTGATGGATCACAGAATCACAGACTGGTTTGGATTGGAAGGGACCTTAAAGGCCATCTCATTCCAACCCTCTACCATGGGCAGAGACACCTTCCACTATCCCAGATGCTCCAAGCCCTGTCCAACCTGACCTGGAACACTTCCAGGGATGGGGCAGCCACAGCTTCTCTGGGCAGCCCATGCCAGGGCCTCACTACCCTCACAGCCAGGAATTCCTTGCCAGTATCCCATGTAACCCTGCCCTTTGGCAGTGAGAAGCCATTCCCCCTTGTCCTGTCCCTCCAGGCCCTTGTCCAGCGTCCCTCTCCAGCTCTCTTGGAACCCCTTTAGGTACTGGAAGGGGCTCTGAGATGTCCCCAGAGCCTTCTCCAGTCTGAGCAACCCCAGCTCTCTCAGACTTTCTCCATAGCAGAGGTGCTCCAGCCCTTGGAGCATCTCCATGGCCTCCTCTGGACTCACTCCACTGTCCTGATGTTGGGGGCCCCAGAGCTGGACACCAAACTCCAGGTGGGATCTCACCAGAGTAGAGCAGAGGGGAGATGCTCACCAGATGATCCCCAGAGCAGCATTTTTGGGTATGCAGAGAGGCCTGCACTTGTTTCCAGGTTTCTTTTCCCTTCTCAGGTGGAGCACCAAAAGCCTTTTGCAGAACCATGCTGTGATTCCTGACCCAGGTTAAAATGACCTTTTTGAGTTTATTCTTCCCCCTCATGACACTGTTTTTATCCTGGAGGAGGCCAGTGACCTGGTTCATGGCACAGCCCCATGGAAGGGCTGTGTTGAAGGGGTAGGATGCAGGCTTGGTGCTGGTGGTGGGATAAGGGGAACCCCTGGCACCCCATTCCCTGCCTCACCCCTGAGCTACAGATCACTCCAAGTGCATTTCTATGACGTGGCTTCAGAACTCCTAAGGTTTGAAGCACTGCTGCAATGCGAGAGAAAACCTGAGAACTGAGATTTAAATCTGTATGTGGGGGAGTTGAGGAGGGACTGGATTGGGTCCAGAATGTTAATTCTCCAGTATCTCAGGCCCATTCTGCAAAGAGCAGGACAGAAACCTCTGGAAGGAGCCGCTGGCTGGGGTGAGGGGGAGTTTACCTCGCTGCATAGCCACGATTAATTTTATTTTACTTTTGAGTGAGTATTCCAGGAAAGCCCATTAAAAGCTGACAGCGAGCGGCTCTGCCGGCTCCGTGTGATGCCGGAGGAGCCGCCCCGGCGTTCGGGAATGACTGATGGTGAGAGGTGTCGGTGGAAAGGAGGGGAAAAGGGGGATGTTCTCACTCCGCTGAACTTCCTTCCTTTGTGTTCCCTGTTAAGCCGGGGGAGCCGCGCTGATGCGGCCGCTTTTTGCAGCCTTCCAAGCTCCCATTTAATTGTGGATGATTTCATCCCGGCCCTTTCTCATGCCGAAGCCAGTGGCCTGCGTCATGCAGCAGTGAGTTTGGGCAGATTTTATTTGCATGTGAGTCACTGAGCTTTTCCAGCTGAATGTCACCAACTTGGAATTTTTGTCTGATTTTGTTGTTGTTTTTTTGTCTCTTGGTGTTTTTCCACCGGGCTTTTTTTTTTTTTTCCCTGCCCTTTTTGCTGCCTGCACCCCCTTTGTCCCTCCCTCCCCCCCCTCCCAAAAAAAATAGGAAAAGGCTGAAATGGGAGTTTGAGTTGGCAGTGGGAGAGGACGGGATTAGGAATGTTCGGGGAGAGAGCGCGGGGAAAAAGGATGCTTTATGTCGCTGGGAGGGAGGGACCGGAGCCAACTCAAATTGAGGGCTCTAATTTGGGAGCGGTGTTATTACAGGTCAGAGGGAGTCAGTTACTGGCTAAATTGGGAGAGCTGTCACATGCCAGGGCTGGAAATGCTGCTCACATGGCTGGGGCACACGGGCTCCTGGACAGCTCGGTTTGATTTTGTTGACAATGCTTAAAAAAAATAATAATAATACAAGACCCCTGTTGTGTTTTCCCTCAAATGTGGGCTCTGTAGCAGCGTCCCTCTTCCTCCTCTGCCGGCTCATCCCAGCCCTTGCTGCCCTTTGCACAGAGAAGTTTATAAATAGAGCAACTCCTCCATTATGTGCAGCTTCAGTCTCTTTATTTTTATACTGGAATCTGTTCAATGATTAACAGTTTAAACCATGTGCTGTATATCAATACCTTACATACCCTTCATAACTTATTTTTAGTATTATTTTCCTCCCTTCTAAATCCTTTATCCATTTTAGGCAACACCGTTATGACATTCAGATAATTTTTTATATATCTATGGGGGTTTTTTTAGCCTTTGAAGAAACTTATCTGCATTTCAATTCAGCTTTTGCTAAAAGGCTTTTTGCAATTGAAATCAAGAAGTCAGAGGAGTATTTCCTCCCTGCTTGTGGTAGTGCCTGTAGTCTCCTCGCTGAAAGATTGGGTTGTTTTTATGGATTAAGCTCAAAGAAGAGATACAGAAATTGTGTGGTTTATTCCTTTGGCTTCCTGCATCCTAGGAAATTCCACTGAAGGTCTGGATTCAAGAGCATGCTGAGGCATGTGAGCTACAGAACCCCAGTGTAAGTGAAAGCAGGCAGTGAACTCATTTCCCACCTGTTCCCCAGGTCCCAGATGCAGCAAAACCAGCAGAGTTTTGCTAAGGCTGAGCCCGTGGGCTCCTGGGGGTGCTGGGACTCCTCTCCTGGAAGGAATCTTCATGCCCCTGTTTAATTGTGGGTTTAATCCTTGCTGGCCCATCCCATTGCTGTGGGCCTGGCTGCCCCTACAGGCCAGCTGAGCTCCCCTGGCTTTGCACAGCAGCCAACAAAAGCCACTTGACCCAGGATCTCGTCGGGATATCTTTGTCCCTCAGACCTGGCACGGCTGCTCTGATATTTCTGTCTCCTCATTGCATGCACGAGGGCTGATGGATTCCCCTCTGCAGAGTCCTTTCTGCCACAGTATCCTTCCTCCACCCACCCATGGATGGTGCTCCTGCTTTCTCCTGCTCTCCTGCCCCAGTGGGCAGAGAGGGAGGATCACCTCACCTCAGGGTGTCCACAGCACTGACGGGGGTTTTGCAGCTTTGGGGTCAGCTGGGACCCCGGCACTATTTCCTGCTCTTCCCAAAGTCCATCCTCCCCTTTTCTGACTTGGGAGCAGGATGCCTGTGATGCCCAGGAGTCTGTGGGCTCCAGCAAGTAAAGGGAAACCACCGCTGTGTGCCCTTGTCTGGGGTCAGGTTGGATTCACTCTTCAGGACAGCTCTCACGGGAGGTTGTCTGCCAAATGTCTGTCCTCCTCCTGGCCTTTGGGTGGAAAGCAGGAGGTGGGATCCCATCCTTGCTCATGCCCCACATGACTCTGAGCTCTTATTTCTGACACTGAACCATTTCTCACATTTTTACGACCGAGCACTGAGCAGTCAGACAGAACTTGTTGGATTTTCACTCTCCTTCACCACTCTCATCAATGTAGACATCACTCCACGCTGGCTGGACTGTGGCTTGTGAAATCAGTGCAGCAAATTCCTCCTTCCCAAGGTGTTCTCTGTGCCAGTGCCGGCCACGCTGCGTTGTGGAGATGGAATACCATCATTCATGCAGTGTAGGTTCCCTTGGCACCCGTGGGGCTTTTGATAAGGTTTCCCAGCGTGTCATCTTTGCTCTGAGTCAGTGAAATGCTCTCAGCACTGGAAATCTCTGCACTAAATTAAAGTCCTGTTGCTAGGGAGTGTTGTGATAATACACGGTATTATGATCCATAGCAAAAGTGTGCAACAGTACAGCCTGGAAAACAAATCCATAAAACCTCCCATCGGATGCACAGTGTGAAAATCGAGTGTTCTTCAGCTCGGTATTAAATATGTCATGGAAAAAGACTCCCCGCTCCTTCTGAATTTCCTGAAAGTCTGCTTTGGGCTGAAAACCGTGGTGGCTGGAGCCAATTTAGAGAAGGAAAAATCCCTGCTCTTGTTGCTGTCTGCAGAAGCTCCTTAATGATTGTGCCATGCAATTCTCTGGTGCTAAAAATACATCTGGGTTTGTACAAACAGCCTCCTAATGACTGGAGCTCTGGCAAGCTCTGGGAGGCAGAGGGGGAAAATAGCGGCAAAAATATGAAAATCTTACTTATTTCTGCTCGCAGTGGAACTGGGCTCTTCTGTCCTTGTGGCTCTCAGTGGGAATTAAGGGATGTTTTGGTGAGGGATCTCCCCGTTTGTTCTGTGCCTGGCCAAAATAATGGGTATCTGCTCCCACTGTGAGTTTGCAAATTGGATGGAGAGCGCTGAGCTCCCTGCTCTGCTCTGTCTGCTGGTGAGGTTTCATCAGCCTGTTTGGGGTGATGAGATGAGAAGATCCCAGCATCTCTTCTCAGAAAGCATTTTTTCATGGGACTTTAAGCGTTGGAAGGGGCTGCCCAGGGCAGTGGTGGAGTCCCCATCCCTGGAGGTGTCCAAGGAGCGACTGGACGTGGCACTCAGTGCTCTGGGCTGGGTGACAAGGTGGGGATTGGTCACAGGTTGGACTTGATGATCTTGGAGGTCTTTTCCAACCTAAATGATCCCGTGATCTCTTTGGGGGTTGTCTTTGAGCCTCGGTTCAGTGCCTAAGTTCCCAGTTCCCGCTAACACTTGATGGGGATGCTGTTGCTTTGGAGAGCTTGGTGGAGAAGGGAACTGCCAATGAGAAACAGCTGAACTTGCTGCCCGAGGAGAACTGGCTTTAAAAGGGCAACAATTCAAGTAGGGCCAATGTCTTATTCCCCACAAGGGTTTTTTAGGGGGAAGGGGTTTGTTTGGGGTTTTTTTCCCCTAGAAGTTGCTTGCCATATGGTTGCATCTCCTTAACCTGGCTTTGGAGTTGTAAGAAATGGTGGAAAGAATTACACAGGGAAGCTGTGGCCACCCCATCCCTGGAAGAGTTCAAGGCCAGGTTGGACGGGGCTTGGAGCAACCTGGGATAGTGGAAGGTGTCCCTGCCTACAGCAGAGGGTGGAATTAGATGATCTTTAAGGTCCCTTCCAACCCAAACCGATCTGGGATTCTGTGCAATTGCTGTTCTTCAAAAATGAAGTGCCTTCAAAATACCTTGGCAATGGGTAGTGAAAGGACTTGCCCCTTGCACACAGGGGGATGCTGGGAGCAGTTGCAAAAAGGTTGTGTCTTTGGGACAGAATTGGTTTTGGTGATTAAATTCTCAACATTTAACAAATTGAAGGGACACTCTGTAGTTAATTTACCTGGAGCTTCTTAATCTTGGTTGTTAAAGGTGGAGAAGGTGCTCCTTCCTGAATTATTCTGTGCTCCTGTCAGGGCTGAATCATAGAATCACAGAATGGTCTGGGTTGGAAGGGACCTTAAAAATGACCTCATTCCAACCCCTTGCCATGGACAGGGACACCTTCCATAGACCAGGTTGCTCCAAGCCCCGTCCAACCTGGCCTTAAATCCTGCTCTATAGGCAGAAATGGTTCACTTTTCACAGCTGTGGCTCTTGCCTCTGTTTATCCAAGGAACCAGTGTTGTCTGCAGCAGGGACTTCCCCAGCCACCTCATTTTACTGGACATGCTGTACCTATTGCTCCATTTTCCTGGCCTCTCTTCCCTGTATCCACTCAGTTCACCTCCCCTCCTGCTCGGCGCTTCCCCGCAGCAGCCGCTTGGGTGGAAAAGAAACATTAGGAAAGTACTTGATGTATTTTTAGCCTCTTAGAGTGTGATGTGTCTGCTGGGAACACGGAGGAGAGCCAGCACCATGTGAACCCAGAGGCTGCAGAGCACCACTGGCAAGTTTTCCATCGAGTGCTGGTGCTCCTCGGCACCGTGACGGAGGCGGGGTGCAAGTTGGGATGTGAGCGCTGGAGAGGGGAGATGGGGCACGTGCCTTGTGTGTTGCAAGGCACAGATTGGTGTCTGTCTGTCCTCCCCTCATGGGTGTGGTGGGCAAAAAAAGTCCATCTGTCCTTCAGAGAGGTCATCTACGCTTAAATCTGAGCAGGAAGCGACCGGACAGGGAAAGGGGAATGCTTGCCTTTTTATATCCTTATCTCCTGAGGAAGCTGGGATAGCACTGAGCACCTTGGACCTGGAGGTTCACAGCTGTTGGGGGGGTGCTCCAGGAGTACAGAGCCCTGATTCCCACCAGTCTCAGTCTCTGAGCCCTCCTGGTGTGCAGGGCTTGTTTGCAGGTCTTCAGGTCGTTCCCAGCTCCTCAACAAGCTCCCAGGCGTGTTGCAGGGAAAGAGCTTCGCCACTGCTTCCCAGATTTCTCCACAAGTTGGACTGTTAGACCTGCATGGGAGGGAGTGACAGCAAAAGGCCAAAAACCTTGACAACTGCAAGGTTTTCCTGGCTTTTCCTCTGCAAAATCCCGCGTTATCCGCCGGGGTGAGCGGCTTTTGGGACCTGTGAGGAAGCTCTTCCCACAGTGCAGAGCTGGCCTCTCCTGGCTGCTGCAGCGTGGAGTCACAGGAGGTGCCAGGCAACCAGGGGTGCCAGATCCAGCGGGCATGATGGTGTTTGGCACAGCTCCCGTTGCCTTCAGACGTGTGGGATTAGGTCCCCCCGCCCTGTGCTGAGGTCAGTGCTAGTGCAGGCTTAAAGTATAAGCTCAGACCTGTTGGACGTAGCAGGGGGAAGTTGGTGGGGGTTATACACCACCCTGCAGCCTCAGGGACAATAGAGGTGCTTGGAAGCATCACTGGTGCCTCCTTCCTTGTGTTATCCATGATTTTGTGTCCGTCTTGGTGACAGGAGGAGCAGGATGCAGGTTGACCAGCATTTCCACGTCAGCTTGTCTCTCTGCCTTGTGCAATTGGCAGGTCTGCAATAGCCTTTATCACTGACATTTTTTTCCTTTTAATTAGCCTCAGTAGCAATAACGAGGAGACACATGCTGGAATTCTGATAGTTTGGCCTCTGGTGGAGAGAGGAGGCTGCCAGGTTTAATAGCAAGGGTATTGATGTGCTCTGGATGGGGTACAGAGAGTTTCCAACACGGTTCTCCCTTTGTTTCCCTTAATGCTGGCCTTTTGAGTGAGGCTGATTTAGGAATAGAATGATGTAAATTGGCCCAAACAAAGTATTTGTGACTGGGCTGCTGTGCAGGTGCTAATTACTGCAAATAGGAATTTAAATCCCTTTGGCTGGAAACACTCTGTGGTTCACCTTCAGTCGAGCTGCTGCAGCAGGAGCCAGGGCAGAGGTTCACATCCACAGCACTGCTGGAGGGAGGATTTGTGTGATGGACTGTGGGGAGCTGGACCATCTCACAGACCAGTAAATCCAGTTGTGGGAAGGCTGGGACTGGCAGCAACCTGCCCTTGGTCGATACACTCGGTGCAAATTCAGATTTGTGGGTGAAGTCTTTTCATTTTTGGCTCTTTTGCTTTAACTTTGCTGCAAACCACCCATGTGAGGTGGGGTGTGGTCTCTCCACCCCACTCATGAAATCACTGAAAGGTTTGGGTTGGAAGAGACCTTAAAGACCATCTAGTTCAGAATCTGAAGCCAGATAAATTCAATCTTAAAACGGATGAATCCAACTGGAAATGAAGAAAAGTGCTCGGGAACCACTGGAACAAGTGGCTGGTAGACGTAGGGTTGAGTTTTGTCTCTTGGTGGCTGTTCACTGGGAGATGATGTTGAGGTTGTTGAGCTGTGTTCCTGTGCTGGGTCATGTTTCCTGACCCCTTTTGCCCTGGTGGAGGCACCCAGGCAGCTGGAATAGGTGTGAGATCCTGGGGCTGATGGGCGATGGCCTCGGTTACCGCAGATTTGGGTGATTTTGATGGAAGTGCAGCATCTCCCGTGGATATGTGGAGAAGCTGGTGGGTAGTGGTGTGCTGCTGGGTCTTTACACAGCAGGAGTCCAAGTGCTGGTTTTTCTACCTCTGACAAAAGAAGTGGGTGCCTCCACGTGGCTCTGCCCATCGCCCGGAGCTGGTGCCGCACTGATAATCCAGGAAACAGCGAACAATGGGAGCCTCTTCTGGTTGCTGAGGAAGCCTCTTGTAAAACCTTCCTGCAGACCCAGAAATAGCCATCACTTGCTCTGGGGCCACCGATTTCAGGCTCACTTGAAGCAGGTTCAAGCTGCCTGAGCACCAGCTGGATTTCTGGTTTGCTGTTGGCCATCCAAGACACAAAAACCTCAGTGCCGTCCGTCCCCGGGAGCGCTTGATTGCCATCCAGGACCACCCAGTTCCTCCAATCCCTAATGCTGCAGTTTGTCACTTGGCAAGATCAGGGATCTCAGCCTAAATTTTTATTCCAAACTCCTATTTTTTCTCCATGAATACATCTGAGACTGCTGTTGCTTTCAGCCCTGCTGGGAAGGTGCTTGGAATGTGCCCTTCAGATCTGAGCATCTGATTAATGGTTGGACTCAGTGAACTTGGAGGTCTTTTCCAACCTTAATGGTTCTGTGACTCTATCTCTTAGTCATTACTTGCTTGGACAAATTATCTGAATAGGCTTTTGAGAACTTGTTATGGAAAACTTTGTTAAACTGAAAACAAGGCCATAATAAACCAGTAATTTAAGAGCAATTTGCTGACAAATGGAGCCCTTAAATGCACTGACTTACCATTGAGGAGCAATGATACCAAGCCTGCTGTGTGAATGTCCTCTTTGTCACTTGGAAAATGACTGTTGATTATGAGCTCATAAACTACACGTCATTCATCTTGCCTGCTTTGTCAAAACCCCAGTCAGCATAATCATGGAATCCTGGGATGGTTTGGGTTGGAAGGGACATTAAAGCTCATCCCCTTCCAACCCCCTGCCATGGGCAGGGACATCTTCTGCTAGCCCAGGTTACTCCAAGCCCCATCCAACCTGGCCTTGGACACTTCCAGGGATCCGGGGGCAGCCACAGCTTCCCTGGGCAACCTGTGCCAGGGCCTCACCACTCTCACAGCCAAGAATTCTTTCCCAATATTCCATCTAGCCCTGCCCTCTGGCAGTGTGAATCCATTCCCCCTTGTCCTGTCCCTCCAGACCCTATTCCAAAGTTCCTTTCCAGCTCTCTTGGACTCCCTTTAGAAACAAGAAGGGGCTCTGAGGTCTCCCTGGAGCCTTCTCTTCTCCAGGGGAACACCCCCATGTTCCTGTGCCTGTGCTGTGTCTTGGCCATCCCCACAGGCAGGGTTGGTGTTTTCCAGGTGGGGACCAGAGGTCTGTTTGCAGAACTCTAAAATAGAAGTTAAAACCCATGCAGTTTGGTACTTCCGAGTTTCTAAATCCAGGCACCAAAGTACTTCTTGCTGGTTTTTGCAGGGAGTGTGTGTATCCCTGCCTTTGTCCATCCTGACTGATTTTACCTTTGGAAAACTGTGAGTGTTCTTGGTACACCATCAATGGCTTCAGGAGCTCCATGTGCCTCGCTGGTGGTTGGAATAACCCTGTCATCCCTCAGGAAGCAGCTCCAGAGTAAAGGCAGGAATGTCCCCCATGCAGTGCAGTGTTGGAGGTGGATCCAATGCCACTGGATGTGGAGGCACTTAACAGTTTGCAGGGATCCAGCAGAGATTAAGCAGATTTGTGACAGAGAAATCCCATGAGAGCTTAATAAATTGGCAAACATCACCTCTTTCCCCAGTCAGGAAGCCCCAGTTTTGGGGATAGTGTTGGTCCTATTCATAGCACAAGCACAGGTTTCAGCCTTGGAAGCAGGACCCGGCTATATTTGGAGCTGGATTTATCCACAGGCACTCTGCACACACATCAGCTGGGCTGTCTAGCAGCAAAATCCTGGTCATTAAGTAATCCTACAGTAGAAGGTAGTTTCACATCCCACCCTCATTCAGCTTCTCACCCAAGAAAATGTCCCATAATGAAAATTGGGATTTTTTGCTCTGGGGGCACCAGCAACTCCCATCCCTTCCCAGTACAGGGCTGGGATGGGAGCTGGCTCCTTGCAGTGCTCATGGTCAGTTGTTATTTTAGCTCATGTCAGGGCAATGACAGCAACAGGCAGGACAGGGATTTTGAGGAGTTTAAAGGCAGCAGGGGGGAGTTTCTGACTTTGGGGCTCTCTCTGTGCTCAGAGTTGCCTGTTGCAAATACCAGTAGTTGTGACATTCCATAAAACATCAAAATCCTTGTGGTGGGAAGCACCAGGCATTCCTGAAGCAGCACCCGGGGGAACTAATGAGGCCCTAATGTGATTGGTGTGACCCACCACAGGTATGATGTCAAACTCTGGGATGTGGGACCCCAAAACCAGGGCACATCCTAATCACAGCTGACCCGGAGCGCTTGTTCTGGCAGTAAAGGGTGAGATGTCCCAGATGGCCCAGAGTGTGTGGGAGCAGGTAGGGAGCCCAAACAGGGTCTCCCGTGTTCAGCCCCTCTCCCCCTGCCCACAGGCAGCTCCAGCTTTCTCCCTCCTGTGCCGCCCTCTCCAGATGCCTCTGTTTTCTGGCAGATAGGATTAAGCCTGACCTTCCGCCCCATCTCAGAGAGAGCCAAGCCTCTTTCGGATCTAATTATTTTCCATTTTTGTTTAATTGTGCACATCCTGCTGCTGGCTGAGAGGGAGAGCAGCTCCTGCCCAGGCTGGGGCAGGGAAGAGCACTCGGTCCCTTACCAGCCACAGGCTTTTGGGTCAGTGCTCCATCTTTTGGAGTTGTGGTTTAAACCCCCAAATCTCTTGGAGGTCTGAGACAAGGTTCCAAGGAAGCAACTCTGGCACCATCCCGTGTTTCTCCACTGGTGACCTTCACACTCAGCTCTCTCTCGTGCAAGGAAAAGGAGTCCAGCCATGGCCACCTGCCTCCCCCATTCTCCTCCTCCTCCTCCTCCTCCTCCTCCTCCTCCTCCTCCTCCTCTCTGGCACCCAGTTCACACCAGGCTCTGCTTCCTCTGTGTGCGTTTGGCTCCTATGTACAAGTGGCACTGACTTCTTTGAGCAGGGCATTGCAGGCCTGTTTTTAATGATCTTTGATTTCTCAGTGTATCCCAGCTGTTGCAGAATCCCAGCTGGTGCCAGGGTTGGGTTTGGCTGTGCCAGCCTGGAAGCACTGCCAAAACACCCCACCGGGATGATGAGGGGATGGGTGACATCCCTCTCTGCAGGAGGATGGGAGAAAATAGGACACATTTTCAACCCACCCACTGGCCAAGAGAGAGGGGACAGATAAATCAGATTAATCCCAACAGGAAGCTTTGCCTGTAGCACTGACATCTGCATATGGAAAATATGGAGGTGCTCTGGTGGACCTTGAGTCCCACTATGCTTGTGTACATTTTACAGCTTCTCTTAGTCTGAGCTTTGCTTTCCCAAATCCCATATTTTAGCACCAGAACAACCTCACAGCATTCTCACGGGCACGGGAGCACACTCAGAGTACCAAAAAGTCACCTCTGCTGCAGCAAAGCAGTTCCTTCCCCACCAAAGCTGTGCTCCTTTCGGCACGAGACATCCCGGGCACGCCGTCGGCTGGCTCGGGAAGCGGCTCTGGAGGAGGGGTAGGTCTGTGGAGAAGTAAATACCACTGCAGAAAGTTCCAGTGAGAGCTGCTGGCGTTTCCAGCAAGCCATCTAGTGGCTTCCTGTTAAAATGGTTGCACACCTTGGAACTGGGAAGGCGAAGCTGGAAGGGCGAGCGCTGCTCAGCACCGCCCTTGTGCCCGGGAACTGATGTGCAGGGTTTGGTCCTAATTGGGAAAAGGCCCTAATGTAAGAGCCCTCTTCTGGGTCAGGGGGTGCTGGGGTGGTGGGAGGGGTGGGTCAGCTGCTGGCCAGCAGCATGGGTCGTATGGAATCACAGAATCATGGAATATCCTCAGCTAGGAGTTGGACAAGGATCATCAAATTAAACTCCTGGGTCTTCCCAAGAGCAACCCTGAACCCAGGGAAGTGGTCACGGCACCAAACCTGCCAGAGCTTGAGGAGTGTTTGGACAAGGCTCTCAGGTACATGGTGGGATTGATCCTTGGGAATATCCTGTGCAGGGCCAGGAGCTGGACTCAGTGATCCTTATGGGTCCCCTCCAACTTGGGATATTCTATGATTCTGTTCTGTGATGTGTGATCCTACAGGTGGACATCCAGATCTGCTTTTCACTGCTGTGGGTTCAAGTACCCTGTCTCAAAAACACATGGAGTATGTAGGGACAATCAGTGATTCAGAGCAGCTTCCTGTGCAGAATGGAGAGGAGACAGCAGGCAGGGAGGGAGAACCTAAAGTTTTGGGGTTTTTTTTATTAACATGAGCGCTCAGTATGTCACTTGGTGCAGTTTTGGGCAGTGGGTTTAAAGCAAGCAGAAGGAGATGGTTCAGTTGTTGTATCCTTGGGCACAGCCTGCTGCAGGGGCTGAAAGGTTGGAGGGGTTTGGTGGTCAGCACTGGAGGAGAGACTGTCCTGGGGCTGGGCAGTGTCAGTCAGGTGGTCTAGGTAGATCCTGAGCTATCCTTGGTTGGGGTTTGTATAAGCTCTTCAGAAAAACCTCTAGTGATGGAGATTTCAAAATGTCATAGGTCATCCTATCCCATGTCCAGCTTCATGTGCCTTTGCTGCAGTTCAGCTCACAGAATCAGTTAGGTTGGAAAAGCCCTCTAAGATCATCAAGTCCAGCCATTCTCCCAGCACTGCCAAGGCCACCTCTAACCCATGTCCCCAAGTGCCACATCCACACAGGTTTTAAATCCCTCCAGGGATGGGGACTCCACCACTGTCCTGGGCATCAGGAGCCATGGAGAGCAGCTTGTCCATGCCAGTCTTCACCTCTCAGCTGAATGACAGGCTGGCTGGTGCAGTTCTGAATGATGTTCAACCTGTGGTGCTTCCTGACCCAGGCTCTTCCCCACCTGGTGCTGCACAGTGATTTGTTCCCACCTGCACTCAGGTGCTTTCACCTCCTTAATGCAGAATTTTTTTTCCCCAACTCTTCTCCAAGTCTCACAGAACCATAGAATATCCTGAGTTGGAAGGGACCCACAAGGATCATCCAGTCCAACTCCTGGCCCTGCACAGGGCATCCCAACAATCCCACCCTGTCCCTGAGAGCGTTGTCCAAAATCTCCTTGAGCTCTGGCAGCCTTGGGGCCGTGCCCACTGCCCTGGGGAGGCTGTTCAGTGCCCCACCACCCTCTGGGGGAAGAACTTTTTCCTAATATCCAACTTAAACGTCCTCAGACACAGTTTCATTCCGTTCCCTCAAGTCCTCAGCACTGACTTCAAATCCAGTTTTCTGGAGTGTTTTCCTTTCTCCTGCCGTGGCACCTGCACATTGAGCACGTTTATCACCTCACCCACATCACTGGTGACGTGCTGGGCGGTGTCAGGGCCGGCACAGGTCTCCTTGCTCGGCACATCCTCGGTCTGACGGTGAATCACCACCACCCGCTCCCTCCCTGTGGTTTTGGGATGAGTTGTGTGCCCACATTAGAGCAGTTTCTGTCTGCTGTGCTGCTGAGGGAGCCGTGTGTGGCAGCACCTAATGAATATCAAGATGTACAGCTCAGCCTGTTCCCCCAGCCATTCACAGGCCGGTTGCTCTGTCGCAGAAGGAAATTAAATTGTTGCTGACAAATCGGTGTCGGCAGTCACTTATCATCTTGTTATCTTCTAAGTGCTTACAAATAGGTTGTTTCATTATTTGTTCCATCAGTTTCCCAGGAGTTCGAGTTAAGTGACCAGTTTGTAATTCCCTGACTTTTCCTTCTGCATATTTTTTGGAGTTAAGTTCTATGTTTGCTTTTTTTTGTCTGGTCTTCTAAGACCTCTTCTATCTGCTGTGAGCTAAGAGAGGAACAAGAGCTCTGGGGCTGCTTCAGCTGAGCCCTTCCCTCTGTACCTTTGGGGCTGGTGGATGGACCAGCACCCTGGTTGGGTGATTGCTTTCCTGCTGGGATGCTTCTTCCCTTCTCCCTCCGTGGCTCTAACCTGTGTTATCTTGTTTGAACCTTGACCTTTTCCATTTTCCAGTGAGTACTTCTAAAAGATTGGCTTTATCCACCAAGTGATTTTGTTTAGTGTTTTCTGTAACCTGCAATGATATGGAAAAAATTGGGCCAAATCATGACTGTGATTAGGATAACAGCAGTGGAGTTGTGTGGCCGTAGAGCTGAGTGTAGTTTGGCATTTTT